>NW_027072045.1:34697188-34699688 GCF_038088225.1 Cyrtonyx montezumae
GAGAGGAGAGGAGAGGAGAGGAGAGGAGAGGAGAGGAGAGGAGAGGAGAGGAGAGGAGAGGAGAGGAGGTATAAAAATGCCATGAAATGAAATGAAATGCAACGAAGACGAGGTGTTGAAATGCCATGACAGGAAAGGAAAAGGAATGAAATGAGGTTTTGAAATAGAATGCAATGCAATGCAATTCAAGGCAATGCAATGCAATGAAATGCATTGTGGAGAAGGTGAGGAAATGAAATATAATGAAATGAAGAAAAGAGAGAGGAGAGGAGAGGAGAGGAGAGGAGAGGAGAGGAGAGGAGAGGAGAGGAGAGGAGAGGAGAGGAGAGGAGAGGAGAGGAGAGGAGAGGAGAGGAGAGGAGAGGAGAGGAGAGGAGAGGAGAGGAGAGGAGAGGAGAGGAGAGGAGAGGAGAGGAGAGGAGAGGAGAGGAGAGGAGAGGAGAGGAGAGGAGAGGAGAGGAGAGGAGAGGAGAGGAGAGGAGAGGAGAGGAGAGGAGAGGAGAGGAGAGGAGAGGAGAGGAGAGAGAGGAGAGGAGAGGAGAGGAGAGGAGAGGAGAGGAGAGGAGAGGAGAGGAGAGGAGAGGAGAGGAGAGGAGAGGAGAGGAGAGGAGAGGAGAGGAGAGGAGTTGTAAAAATGCCATGAAATGAAATGAAATGCAACGAAGACGAGGTGTCGAAATGCCATGACAGGAAAGGAAAAGAAATGAAATGAGGTTTGGAAATACAATGCAATGCAATGCAATTCAAGGCAATGCAATGCAATGCAATGCAATGCGGAGAAGGTGAGGAAATGAAATGTAATGAAATGAAGAAAAGAGAGGGAGAGGAGAGGAGAGGAGAGGAGAGGAGAGGAGAGGAGAGGAGAGGAGAGGAGAGGAGAGGAGAGGAGAGGAGAGGAGAGGAGAGGAGAGGAGAGGAGAGGAGAGGAGAGGAGAGGAGAGGAGAGGAGAGGAGAGGAGAGGAGAGGAGAGGAGAGGAGAGGAGAGGAGAGGAGAGGAGAGGAGAGGAGAGGAGAGGAGAGGAGAGGAGAGGAGAGGAGAGGAGAGGAGAGGAGAGGAGAGGAGAGGAGAGGAGAGGAGAGGAGAGGAGAGGAGAGGAGAGAGGAGAGGAGAGGAGGTGTAAAAATGCCATGAAATGAAATGAAATGCAACAAAGATGAGGTGTCGAAATGCCATGACATGAAAGGAAAAGAAATGAAATGAGGTTTGGAAATGCAATCCAATGCAAAGCAATGCAATGCAATGAAATGCAATGCAATGCAATGCAATGCAGAGAAGGTGAGGAAATGAAATGTAATGAAAAGAACAAAAATGAAGAGGAGATGTGGAAATACCGTGAAATGAATGAAAGGAAATGAAATGAAATGAAATGACGAGGAGGTGAGGAAATGAAATGAAATGAAGAAAAGAGAGAGGAGAGGAGAGGAGAGGAGAGGAGAGGAGAGGAGAGGAGAGGAGAGGAGAGGAGAGGAGAGGAGAGGAGAGGAGAGGAGAGGAGAGGAGAGGAGAGGAGAGGAGAGGAGAGGAGAGGAGAGGAGAGGAGAGGAGAGGAGAGGAGAGGAGAGGAGAGGAGAGGAGAGGAGAGGAGAGGAGAGGAGAGGAGAGGAGAGGAGAGGAGAGGAGAGGAGAGGAGAGGAGAGGAGAGGAGGAGGTATAAAAATGCCATGAAATGAAATGAATGCAACGAAGACGAGGTGTTGAAATGCCATGACAGGAAAGGAAAAGGAATGAAATGAGGTTTTGAAATAGAATGCAATGCAATGCAATTCAAGGCAATGCAATGCAATGAAATGCATTGCGGAGAAGGTGAGGAAATGAAATATAATGAAATGAAGAAAAGAGAGAGGAGAGGAAAGGAGAGGAGAGGAGAGGAGAGGAGAGGAGAGGAGAGGAGAGGAGAGGAGAGGAGAGGAGAGGAGAGGAGAGGAGAGGAGAGGAGAGGAGAGGAGAGGAGAGGAGAGGAGAGGAGAGGAGAGGAGAGGAGAGGAGAGGAGAGGAGAGGAGAGGAGAGGAGAGGAGAGGAGAGGAGAGGAGAGGAGAGGAGAGGAGGTGTAAAAATGCCATGAAATGAAATGAAATGCAACAAAGATGAGGTGTCGAAATGCCATGACATGAAAGGAAAAGAAATGAAATGAGGTTTGGAAATGCAATCCAATGCAAAGCAATGCAATGCAATGAAATGCAATGCAATGCAATGCAATGCAGAGAAGGTGAGGAAATGAAATGTAATGAAAAGAACAAAAATGAAGAGGAGATGTGGAAATACCGTGAAATGAAATGAAAGGAAATGAAATGAAATGAAATGACGAGGAGGTGAGGAAATGAAATGAAATGAAGAAAAGAGAGAGGAGAGGAGAGGAGAGGAGAGGAGAGGAGAGGAGAGGAGAGGAGAGGAGAGGAGAGGAGAGGAGAGGAGAGGAGAGGAGAGGAGAGGAGAGGAGAGGAGAGGAGAGGAGAGGAGAGGAGAGGAGAGGAGAGGAGAGGAGAGGAGAGGAGAGGAG
>NW_027072045.1:34704688-34710358 GCF_038088225.1 Cyrtonyx montezumae
CAATGCAATGCAATGCGGAGAAGGTGAGGAAATGAAATGTAATGAAAAGAACAAAAATGAAGAGGAGATGTGGAAATACCGTGAAATGAAATGAAAGGAAATGAAATGAAATGAAATGACGAGGAGGTGAGGAAATGAAATGAAATGAAGAAAAGAGAGAGGAGAGGAGAGGAGAGGAGAGGAGAGGAGAGGAGAGGAGAGGAGAGGAGAGGAGAGGAGAGGAGAGGAGAGGAGAGGAGAGGAGAGGAGAGGAGAGGAGAGGAGAGGAGAGGAGAGGAGAGGAGAGGAGAGGAGAGGAGAGGAGAGGAGAGGAGAGGAGAGGAGAGGAGAGGAGAGGAAAGGAGAGGAAAGGAGAGGAAAGGAGAGGAAAGGAAAGGAGAGGAAAGGAGAGGAGAGGAGGTGTAAAAATGCCATGAAATGAAATGAAATGCAACGAAGACGAGGTGTCGAAATGCCATGACAGGAAAGGAAAAGAAATGAAATGAGGTTTGGAAATACAATGCAATGCAATGCAATTCAAGGCAATGCAATGCAATGCAATGCAATGCGGAGAAGGAGAGGAAATGAAATGTAATGAAATGAAGAAAAGAGAGAGGAGAGGAGAGGAGAGGAGAGGAGAGGAGAGGAGAGGAGAGGAGAGGAGAGGAGAGGAGAGGAGAGGAGAGGAGAGGAGAGGAGAGGAGAGGAGAGGAGAGGAGAGGAGAGGAGAGGAGAGGAGAGGAGAGGAGAGGAGAGGAGAGGAGAGGAGAGGAGAGGAGAGGAGAGGAGGTGTAAAAATGCCATGAGGAGAGGAGGTGTAAAAATGCCATGAAATGAAATGAAATGCAACGAAGACGAGGTGTCGAAATGCCATGACAGGAAAGGAAAAGAAATGAAATGAGGTTTGGAAATACAATGAAATGCAATGCAATTCAAGGCAATGCAATGCAATGCAATGCAATGCAATGCGGAGAAGGTAAGGAAATGAAATGTAATGAAAAGAAATAAAATGAAGAGGAGATGTGGAAATACTGTGAAATGAAATGAAAGGAAATGAAATGAAATGAAATGACGAGGAGGTGAGGAAATGAAATGAAATGAAGAAAAGAGAGAGAAGAGGAGAGGTGAGGGGAGGGGTGGGGGAGGGGTGGGGAGGGAAGGGGAGAGGAGAGGAGAGGAGAGGAGAGGAGAGGAGAGGAGAGGAGAGGAGAGGAGAGGAGAGGAGAGGAGAGGAGAGGAGAGGAGAGGAGAGGAGAGGAGAGGAGAGGAGAGGAGAGGAGAGGAGAGGAGAGGAGAGGAGAGGAGAGGAGAGGAGAGGAGAGGAGAGGAGAGGAGAGGAGAGGAGAGGAGAGGAGAGGAGAGGAGAGGAGAGGAGAGGAGAGGAGAGGAGAGGAGAGGAGAGGAGAGGAGAGGAGAGGAGGTGTAAAAATGCCATGAAATGAAATGAAATGCAACGAAGACGAGGTGTCGAAATGCCATGACAGGAAAGGAAAAGAAATGAAATGAGGTTTGGAAATACAATGCAATGCAATGCAATTCAAGGCAATGCAATGCAATGCAATGCAATGCGGAGAAGGTGAGGAAATGAAATGTAATGAAATGAAGAAAAGAGAGAGAAGAGGAGAGGTGAGGGGAGGGGTGGGGAGGGGTGGGGAGGGAAGGGGAGAGGAGAGGAGAGGAGAGGAGAGGAGAGGAGAGGAGAGGAGAGGAGAGGAGAGGAGAGGAGAGGAGAGGAGAGGAGAGGAGAGGAGAGGAGAGGAGAGGAGAGGAGAGGAGAGGAGAGGAGAGGAGAGGAGAGGAGAGGAGAGGAGAGGAGAGGAGAGGAGAGGAGAGGAGAGGAGAGGAGAGGAGAGGAGAGGAGAGGAGAGGAGAGGAGAGGAGAGGAGGTGTAAAAATGCCATGAAATGAAATGAAATGCAACGAAGACGAGGTGTCGAAATGCCATGACAGGAAAGGAAAAGAAATGAAATGAGGTTTGGAAATACAATGCAATGCAATGCAATTCAAGGCAATGCAATGCAATGCAATGCAATGCGGAGAAGGTGAGGAAATGAAATGTAATGAAATGAAGAAAAGAGAGAGGAGAGGAGAGGAGAGGAGAGGAGAGGAGAGGAGAGGAGAGGAGAGGAGAGGAGAGGAGAGGAGAGGAGAGGAGAGGAGAGGAGAGGAGAGGAGAGGAGAGGAGAGGAGAGGAGAGGAGAGGAGAGGAGAGGAGAGGAGAGGAGAGGAGAGGAGAGGAGAGGAGAGGAGAGGAGAGGAGAGGAGAGGAGAGGAGGTGTAAAAATGCCATGAGGAGAGGAGGTGTAAAAATGCCATGAAATGAAATGAAATGCAACGAAGACGAGGTGTCGAAATGCCATGACAGGAAAGGAAAAGAAATGAAATGAGGTTTGGAAATACAATGAAATGCAATGCAATTCAAGGCAATGCAATGCAATGCAATGCAATGCAATGCGGAGAAGGTAAGGAAATGAAATGTAATGAAAAGAAATAAAATGAAGAGGAGATGTGGAAATACTGTGAAATGAAATGAAAGGAAATGAAATGAAATGAAATGACGAGGAGGTGAGGAAATGAAATGAAATGAAGAAAAGAGAGAGAAGAGGAGAGGTGAGGGGAGGGGTGGGGAGGGGTGGGGAGGGAAGGGGAGAGGAGAGGAGAGGAGAGGAGAGGAGAGGAGAGGAGAGGAGAGGAGAGGAGAGGAGAGGAGAGGAGAGGAGAGGAGAGGAGAGGAGAGGAGAGGAGAGGAGAGGAGAGGAGAGGAGAGGAGAGGAGAGGAGAGGAGAGGAGAGGAGAGGAGAGGAGAGGAGAGGAGGTGTAAAAATGCCATGAAATGAAATGAAATGCAACGAAGACGAGGTGTCGAAATGCCATGACAGGAAAGGAAAAGAAATGAAATGAGGTTTGGAAATACAATGCAATGCAATGCAATTCAAGGCAATGCAATGCAATGCAATGCAATGCGGAGAAGGTGAGGAAATGAAATGTAATGAAATGAAGAAAAGAGAGAGGAGAGGAGAGGAGAGGAGAGGAGAGGAGAGGAGAGGAGAGGAGAGGAGAGGAGAGGAGAGGAGAGGAGAGGAGAGGAGAGGAGAGGAGAGGAGAGGAGAGGAGAGGAGAGGAGAGGAGAGGAGAGGAGAGGAGAGGAGAGGAGAGGAGAGGAGGTATAAAAATGCCATGAAATGAAATGAAATGCAACGAAGACGAGGTGTTGAAATGCCATGACAGGAAAGGAAAAGGAATGAAATGAGGTTTTGAAATAGAATGCAATGCAATGCAATACAAGGCAATGCAATGCAATGAAATGCATTGCGGAGAAGGTGAGGAAATGAAATATAATGAAATGAAGAAAAGAGAGAGGAGAGGAGAGGAGAGGAGAGGAGAGGAGAGGAGAGGAGAGGAGAGGAGAGGAGAGGAGAGGAGAGAGGAGAGGAGAGGAGAGGAGAGGAGAGGAGAGGAGAGGAGAGGAGAGGAGAGGAGAGGAGAGGAGAGGAGAGGAGAGGAGAGGAGGTGTAAAAATGCCATGAAATGAAATGAAATGCAACGAAGACGAGGTGTCGAAATGCCATGACAGGAAAGGAAAAGAAATGAAATGAGGTTTGGAAATACAATGCAATGCAATGCAATTCAATGCAATGCAATGCAATGCAATGCAATGCGGAGAAGGTGAGGAAATGAAATGTAATGAAATGAAGAAAAGAGAGGGAGAGGAGAGGAGAGGAGAGGAGAGGAGAGGAGAGGAGAGGAGAGGAGAGGAGAGGAGAGGAGAGGAGAGGAGAGGAGAGGAGAGGAGAGGAGAGGAGAGGAGAGGAGAGGAGAGGAGAGGAGAGGAGAGGAGAGGAGAGGAGGTATAAAAATGCCATGAAATGAAATGAAATGCAACGAAGACGAGGTGTTGAAATGCCATGACAGGAAAGGAAAAGGAATGAAATGAGGTTTTGAAATAGAATGCAATGCAATGCAATTCAAGGCAATGCAATGCAATGAAATGCATTGCGGAGAAGGTGAGGAAATGAAATATAATGAAATGAAGAAAAGAGAGAGGAGAGGAGAGGAGAGGAGAGGAGAGAGGGAGAGGAGAGGAGAGGAGAGGAGAGGAGAGGAGAGGAGAGGAGAGGAGAGGAGAGGAGAGGAGAGGAGAGGAGAGGAGAGGAGAGGAGAGGAGAGGAGAGGAGAGGAGAGGAGAGGAGAGGAGAGGAGAGGAGAGGAGAGGAGAGGAGGAGAGGAGAGGAGAGGAGAGGAGAGGAGAGGAGGTGTAAAAATGCCATGAAATGAAATGAAATGCAACAAAGATGAGGTGTCGAAATGCCATGACATGAAAGGAAAAGAAATGAAATGAGGTTTGGAAATGCAATCCAATGCAAAGCAATGCAATGCAATGAAATGCAATGCAATGCAATGCAATGCAGAGAAGGTGAGGAAATGAAATGTAATGAAAAGAACAAAAATGAAGAGGAGATGTGGAAATACCGTGAAATGAAATGAAAGGAAATGAAATGAAATGAAATGACGAGGAGGTGAGGAAATGAAATGAAATGAAGAAAAGAGAGAGGAGAGGAGAGGAGAGGAGAGGAGAGGAGAGGAGAGGAGAGGAGAGGAGAGGAGAGGAGAGGAGAGGAGAGGAGAGGAGAGGAGAGGAGAGGAGAGGAGAGGAGAGGAGAGGAGAGGAGAGGAGAGGAGAGGAGAGGAGAGGAGAGGAGAGGAGAGGAGAGGAGAGGAGAGGAGAGGAGAGGAGAGGAGAGGAGAGGAGAGGAGAGGAGAGGAGAGGAGAGGAGAGGAGAGGAGAGGAGGTGTAAAAATGCCATGAAATGAAATGAAATGCAACAAAGATGAGGTGTCGAAATGCCATGACATGAAAGGAAAAGAAATGAAATGAGGTTTGGAAATGCAATCCAATGCAAACCAATGCAATGCAATGAAATGCAATGCAATGCAATGCAATGCGGAGAAGGTGAGGAAATGAAATGTAATGAAAAGAACAAAAATGAAGAGGAGATGTGGAAATACCGTGAAATGAAATGAAAGGAAATGAAATGAAATGAAATGACGAGGAGGTGAGGAAATGAAATGAAATGAAGAAAAGAGAGAGGAGAGGAGAGGAGAGGAGAGGAGAGGAGAGGAGAGGAGAGGAGAGGAGAGGAGAGGAGAGGAGAGGAGAGGAGAGGAGAGGAGAGGAGAGGAGAGGAGAGGAGAGGAGAGGAGAGGAGAGGAGAGGAGAGGAGAGGAGAGGAGAGGAGAGGAGGTGTAAAAATGCCATGAAATGAAATGAAATGCAACGAAGACGAGGTGTCGAAATGCCATGACAGGAAAGGAAAAGAAATGAAATGAGGTTTGGAAATACAATGCAATGCAATGCAATTCAAGGCAATGCAATGCAATGCAATGCAATGCGGAGAAGGAGAGGAAATGAAATGTAATGAAATGAAGAAAAGAGAGAGGAGAGGAGAGGAGAGGAGAGGAGAGGAGAGGAGAGGAGAGGAGAGGAGAGGAGAGGAGAGGAGAGGAGAGGAGAGGAGAGGAGAGGAGAGGAGAGGAGAGGAGAGGAGAGGAGAGGAGAGGAGAGGAGAGGAGAGGAGAGGAGAGGAGAGGAGAGGAGAGGAGAGGAGAGGAGAGGAGAGGAGAGGAGAGGAGAGGAGAGGAGAGGAGAGGAGAGGAGAGGAGAGGAGGAGAGGAGAGGAGAGGAGGTGTAAA
>NW_027072046.1:0-7500 GCF_038088225.1 Cyrtonyx montezumae
CCCATAGAGACCCATAGGGACCCATAGGGACCCATAGGGACCCATAGAGCATCATAGGAATACATAGAAACCGCCCAGTGCCCCACAGAGCCCCAAATGGACGCATAGAGCCCCATAGAGACCCCACAGAGCCCCATAGTGCCCAAAAGAGCCCCATAGAGACCAATAGAGCCCCATAGAGACCAAAAGAGACTCACAGAGACCCATAGCGACCCATAGGGACCCATAGGGACCCATAGGGACACATAGAGACCCATAGGAACCCATAGAGACCCACAGCGCCCCATAGGGACCCATAGAGACCCATACGGACACACAGAGACTCCATAGGAACATAGGGAGACCCATAGAGACCCACAGGGACCCATAGAGACCCATAGGGACCCATAGGGACCCATAGGGACCCACAGAGACCCATAGAGACCAATAGAGCCCCATAGAGACCAAAAGAGACTCACAGAGACGCATAGCGACCCATAGGGACCCATAGGGACCCATAGGGACCCATAGAGACCCATAGGGACCCCATAGGGACACATAGAGACCCATAGGGACCCATAAAGACCCATAGAGACCCATAGGGACCCCATAGGGACACATAGGGACCCACAGCGCCCCATAGGGACCCATAGGGACCCATAGAGACCCATAGAGACCCATAGAGATCCATAGAGACCCATAGGGACCCATAGAGACCCCATAGAGACCCATAGAGACCCATAGGGACCCCATAGAGACCCATAGGGACCCATAGGGACCCATAGGGACCCACAGAGACACATAGGGACCCATAGGGACCCATAGGGACCCACAGGGACCCATAGGGACCCATAGAGACCCATAGAGACCCATAGGGACCCATAGAGACCCATAGGGACCCACAGAGACCCCACAGGGACCCATAGAGACCCACAGAGACCCATAGGGACCCATAGGGACCCACAGGGACCCACAGAGACCCATAGGGACCCACAGGGACACATAGAGACCCATAGAGACCCATAGAAACCCATAGGGACCCACAGAGACCCACAGAGACCCGTAGGGACCCATAGAGACCCATAGAGACCCATAGAAACCCATAGGACCCACAGAGACCCACAGAGACCCATAGGGACCCATAGAGACCCATAGGGACCCAGAGAGACCCATAGAGACCCATAGGGACCCACAGAGACCCATAGAGATCCATAGAGACCCATAGAGACCCCATAGGGACCCATAGAGCATCATAGGAATACATAGAAACCGCCCAGTGCCCCACAGAGCCCCAAATGGACGCATAGAGCCCCCATAGAGACCCCACAGAGCCCCATAGTGCCCAAAAGAGCCCCATAGAGACCAATAGAGCCCCATAGAGACCAAAAGAGACTCACAGAGACCCATAGCGACCCATAGGGACCCATAGGGACCCATAGAGACCCATAGAGACCCATAAAGACCCATAGAGACCCATAGGGACCCCATAGGGACACATAGAGACCCATAGGGACCCATAAAGACCCATAGAGACCCATAGGGATCCCATAGGGACACATAGGGACCAACAGCGCCCCATAGGGACCCATAGGGACCCATAGAGACCCATAGAGACCCATAGAGATCCATAGAGACCCATAGAGACCCCATAGGGACCCATAGAGACCCATAGAGACCCCATAGAGACCCATAGGGACCCATAGGGACCCATAGAGACCCCATAGAGACTCATAGAGACCCATAGGGACCCCATAGAGACCCATAGGGACCCATAGGGACCCATAGGGACCCACAGAGACACATAGGGACCCATAGGGACCCATAGGGACCCATAGAGACCTATAGAGACCCATAGGGACCCACAGAGACCCCACAGGGACCCATAGAGACCCACAGAGACCCATAGGGACCCATAGGGACCCACAGGGACCCACAGAGACCCATAGGGACCCATAGGGACGCACAGAGACCCATAGGGACCCACAGGGACACACAGAGACCCATAGAGACCCATAGAAACCCATAGGGACCCACAGAGACCCATAGAGACCCATAGGGACCCATAGAGACCCATAGGGACCCACAGAGACCCACAGAGACCCGTAGGGACCCATAGAGACCCATAGAGACCCACAGAGACCCATAGAGACCCATAGGGACCCAGAGAGACCCATAGAGACCCATAGGGACCCATAGAGACCCATAGAGACCCATAGAGACCCATAGGGACCCATAGAGACCCCATAGAGACCCATAGAGACCCATAGAGACCCATAGAGACCCATAGAGACCAAAAGAGACTCACAGAGACGCATAGCGACCCATAGGGACCCATAGGGACCCATAGGGACCCATAGAGACCCATAAAGACCCATAGGGACCCATAAAGACCCATAGAGACCCATAGGGACCCCATAGGGACACATAGGGACCCATAGGGACCCATAAAGACCCATAGAGACCCATAGGGACCCCATAGGGACACATAGGGACCCACAGCGCCCCATAGGGACCCATAGGGACCCATAGAGACCCATAGAGACCCATAGAGATCCATAGAGACCCATAGAGACCCCATAGGGACCCATAGAGACCCATAGAGACCCCATAGAGACCCATAGGGACCCATAGGGACCCATAGAGACCCCATAGAGACTCATAGAGACCCATAGGGACCCCATAGAGACCCATAGGGACCCATAGGGACCCATAGGGACCTATAGAGACCCCATAGAGACTCATAGAGACCCATAGAGACCCATAGGGACCCATAGAGACCCATAGAGACCCCATAGGGACCCATAGGGACCCCATAGAGACCCATAGAGACCCATAGAGACCCACAGGGACCCATAGGGACCCCATAGAGACCCATAGGGACCCATAGAGACCCATAGAGACCCACAGAGACCCATAGAGACCCATAGGGACCCAGAGAGACCCATAGAGACCCATAGGGACCCACAGAGACCCATAGAGATCCATAGGGACCCCATAGGGACACATAGAGACCCATAGAGACCCATAGAGATCCATAGAGACCCATAGAGACCCCATAGGGACCCATAGGGACCCATAGAGACCCATAGAGACCCCATAGAGACCCATAGGGACCCATAGGGACCCATAGAGACCCCATAGAGACTCATAGAGACCCATAGGGACCCCATAGAGACCCATAGAGACCCCATAGGGACCCATAGGGACCCACAGAGACCCATAGGGACCCACTGGGACCCATAGAGACCCATAGAGACCCATAGGGACCCATAGGGACCCATAGGGACCCACAGAGACCCATAGGGACCCACTGGGACCCATAGAGACCCATAGAGACCCATAGAGACCCATAGGGACCCATAGAGACCCCACAGGGACCCATAGAGACCCACAGAGACCCCATAGAGTCCCATAGAGACCCATAGAGACCCACAGGGACCCATAGAGACCCATAGAGACCCATAGGGACCCACAGAGACCCACAGAGACCCATAGGGACCCATAGGGACCCACAGAGACCCACAGAGACCCATAGAGACCCCATAGAGACTCATAGAGACCCATAGGGACCCCATAGAGACCCAGAGAGACCCATAGGGACCCACAGAGACACATAGGGACCCATAGGGACCCATAGGGACCCATAGGGACCCATAGAGACCCATAGAGACCCATAGAGATCCATAGAGACCCATAGAGACCCATAGGGACCCACAGAGACCCATAGGGACCCATACGGAACCATAGAGACCCATAAGGACCCATAGGGACTCACAGGGACACATAGATACCCATAGAGATTCATAGAAACCCATAGGGACCCACAGAGACCCACAGAGACCCATAGGGACCCATAGGGACCCACAGAGACCCACAGAGACCCATAGAGACCCATAGGGACACATAAAGACCCATAGAGACCCATAGAGACCAATAGAGCCCCATAGAGACCAAAAGAGACCCCATAGAGACCCATAGCGACCCATAGGGACCCATAGGGACCCACAGGGACCCATAGAGACCCATAGGGACCCATAGGGACCCATAAAGACCCATAGAGACCCATAGGGACCCCATAGGGACACATAGAGACCCATAGGGACCCACAACGCCCCATAGGGACACATAGGGACCCACAGGGCCCCATAGGGACCCATAGGGACCCATAGAGACCCATAGAGACCTATAGAGATCCATAGAGACCCATAGAGACCCCATAGGGACCCATGGGGACCCATAGAGACCCATAGAGACCCCATAGAGACCCATAGGGACCCATAGGGACCCATAGAGACCCCATAGAGACTCATAGAGACCCATAGGGACCCCATAGAGACCCATAGGGACCCATAGAGACCCATAGAGACCCATAGGGACCCATAGAGACCCATAGAGATCCATAGAGACCCATAGAGACCCATAGGGACCCATAGGGACCCATAGAGATCCATAGAGACCCATAGGGACCCATAGAGACCCATAGAGATCCATAGAGACCCATAGAGACCCATAGAAACCCACAGAGACCCATAGGGACCCATACGGAACCATAGAGACCCATAGGGACCCATAGGGACCCATAGAGACCCACAGAGACCCATAGGGACCCATAGGGACCCATAGAGACCCATAGGGACCCATAGGGACCCTTAGAGACCCATAGGGACCCATAGGGACCCATAGAGACCCCATAGAGACCCATAGAGACCCATAGGGACCCCATAGAGACCCATAGAGACCCATAGGGACCCATAGGGACCCATAGGGACCCACAGGGACCCATAGAGACCCATAGAGACCCATAGGGACCCATAGGGACCCATAGGGACCCACAGAGACCCATAGGGACCCACTGGGACCCATAGAGACCCATAGAGACCCATAGAGACCCATAGGGACCCATAGAGACCCATAGGGACCCATAGGGACCCACAGAGACCCCACAGGGACCCATAGGGACCCACAGAGACCCATAGGGACCCATAGAGACCCATAGAGACCCATAGGGACCCATAGGGGCCCATAGAGACCCACAGAGACCCATAGGGACCCACAGAGACCCATAGGGACCCATAGAGACCCATAGAGACCCATAGGGACCCATAGGGGCCCATAGAGACCCACAGAGACCCATAGGGACCCACAGAGACCCATAGGGACCCATAGGGACCCCATAGAGACCCATAGAGACCCATAGGGACCCACTGGGACCCATAGAGACCCATAGAGACCCATAGAGACCCATAGGGACCCATAGGGACCCACAGAGACCCATAGGGACCCACTGGGACCCATAGAGACCCATAGAGACCCATAGAGACCCATAGGGACCCATAGAGACCCCACAGGGACCCATAGAGACCCACAGAGACCCCATAGAGTCCCATAGAGACCCATAGAGACCCACAGGGACCCATAGAGACCCATAGAGACCCATAGGGACCCACAGAGACCCACAGAGACCCACAGAGACCCATAGGGACCCATAGGGACCCACAGAGACCCACAGAGACCCATAGAGACCCCATAGAGACTCATAGAGACCCATAGGGACCCCATAGAGACCCAGAGAGACCCATAGGGACCCAGAGAGACCCATAGGGACCCACAGAGACACATAGGGACCCATAGGGACCCATAGGGACCCATAGGGACCCATAGAGACCCATAGAGACCCATAGAGATCCATAGAGACCCATAGAGACCCATAGGGACCCACAGAGACCCATAGGGACCCATACGGAACCATAGAGACCCATAGGGACCCATAGGGACCCATAGAGACCCACAGAGACCCATAGGGACCCACAGAGACCCATAGGGACCCATAGGGACCCATAGAGACCCATAGGGACCCATAGGGACCCTTAGAGACCCATAGGGACCCATAGGGACCCATAGAGACCCCATAGAGACCCATAGAGACCCATAGGGACCCCATAGAGACCCATAGAGACCCATAGGGACCCATAGGGACCCATAGGGACCCACAGGGACCCATAGAGACCCATAGAGACCCATAGGGACCCATAGGGACCCATAGGGACCCACAGAGACCCATAGGGACCCACTGGGACCCATAGAGACCCATAGAGACCCATAGAGACCCATAGGGACCCATAGAGACCCATAGGGACCCATAGGGACCCACAGAGACCCATAGGGACCCATAGGGACCCACAGAGACCCATAGGGACCCATAGAGACCCATAGAGACCCATAGGGACCCATAGGGGCCCATAGAGACCCACAGAGACCCATAGGGACCCACAGAGACCCATAGGGACCCATAGGGACCCCATAGAGACCCATAGAGACCCATAGGGACCCACTGGGACCCATAGAGACCCATAGAGACCCATAGAGACCCATAGGGACCCATAGAGACCCATAGGGACCCATAGGGACCCACAGAGACCCCACAGGGACCCATAGGGACCCACAGAGACCCATAGGGACCCATAGGGACCCACAGAGACCCATAGGGACCCATAGAGACCCATAGAGACCCATAGGGACCCTTAGGGGCCCATAGAGACCCACAGAGACCCATAGGGACCCACAGAGACCCATAGGGACCCATAGGGACCCCATAGAGACCCATAGAGACCCATAGGGACCCATAGGGACCCATAGGGACCTATAGAGACCCATAGGGACCCATAGGGACCCACAGAGACCCCATAGAGACCCATAGAGACCCATAGAGACCCATAGGGACCCATAGAGACCCACAGAGACCCCATAGAGTCCCATAGAGACCCATAGAGACCCACAGAGACCCCATAGAGACCCATTGGGACCCATAGAGACCCATTGGGACCCACAGAGACCCATAGGGACCCCATAGAGACCCACAGAGACCCATATAGACCCATAGAGACCCATAGGGACCCATAGAGACCCACAGAGACCCCACAGGGACCCATAGAGACCCATAGGGACCCATAGGGACCCACAGAGACCCCACAGGGACCCATAGGGACCCACAGGAACCCATAGAGACCCATAGAGACCCATAGGGACCCATAGGGACCCACTGGGACACATAGAGACCCCATAGAGACCCATAGAGACCCACAGGGACACATAGAGGCCAATGAAGACCCACAGAGACACATAGGGACCCATAGAGACCCATAGAGACCCATAGGGACCCATAGAGACCCCATAGGGACCCATAGGGACACATAGGGACCCATAGAGAACCCATAGGGACCCATAGAGACCCATAGGGACCCACAGAGACCCATAGAGACCCATAGAGACCCATAGGGACCCATAGGGACCCATAGAGAACCCATAGGGACCCATAGAGACCCATAAGGACCCATAGAGACCCATAGAGACCCATAGGGACCCATAGGGACCCACTGGGACACATAGAGACCCACAGAGACCCCATAGAGACCCATAGAGACCCATAGAGACCCATAGGGACCCATAGAGACCCACAGAGACCCATAGGGACCCCATAGGGACACATAGAGACCCATAGAGACCCATAGAGATCCATAGAGA
>NW_027072046.1:1212500-1592254 GCF_038088225.1 Cyrtonyx montezumae
GCATCAACCGCGGTTTCTGCTGCTTGAGCCGCTGAAGAAAGACACGACTCAGCCTGCTGCCGTGCGATGAAGAGCGGCTTTAAGCCGCATCCTGCTGCGGTCTGCCTGCATCATAACTGTGATTACCCTTATGACAGAATCAGCCCATAGCGTTGTCGATGGAGATGGGAGGACCCCGATGTTCGTGTAGGGGAAAGATTCTGGTCCCTTTCTGCTCTGCTACCTTCGGCAATGTATGTCTGCATCAGACGATCCTTTCCGTTCACGTATTCGTACTTTTTTTCTGAATTTTCTTGATGTCTTTTTCTTTCAACACAGAATCATCGTCTCTCCCCGTTTATTTTTCAATCACACGAACATTATTGATTCCTATCCTAAAATTGTATGCTCTTCTGACCTTAGCAATGTAGATGTGAAATCTAGTGAAGCCGGCTCCTCTCGCAGAATCTGGTGTCGGTCGAAGCGGAACGAATATTTCACAACAAACTTCATCACAGGAGCATCGCAAAGGAGACCGTACGAAACAGACGAATCGGCAACGAACGTTACACTGGAATCGCTCGTAACAGCAGATTCCGCTTGAAACGCATCAACCGCGTTTTCTGCTGCTTGAGCCGCTGAAGAAAGACGCGACTCAGCCTGCTGCCGTGCGATGAAGAGCGGCTTTAAGCCGCATCCTGCTGCGGTCTGACTCCAACGTTAAAGTGTTTACCCTTATGACAGAATCAGCTCCCGGCGTTGTCGATAGAGATGGGAGGATCCCGATGTTTGTGTAGGGGAAAGATTCTGTTCCCTTTCTGCTCTGCTACCGTCGGCAATGTATGTCTGCATCAGACGATCCTTTCCGTCCACGTATTCGTACTTTTTTTCTGAATTTTCTTGATGTCTTTTTCTTTCAACACTGAATCATCGTCTCTCCCCGTTTATTTTTCAATCACAGGAACATTATAGATGCCTTCCCCAAAATTGTATGCTCTTCTGATCTTTGCAATGTAGATGCGAAATTTGAGTGAAGCCGGCTCCTCTCGCAGATTCTGGTGTCTGTCGAAGCGGAACGAATATTTTAAACAAACTTCATCACCGGAGAATCTCAGATGAGCCCGTACGAAACTGAGCCGGTTCGGCAACAAACGTTACACTAGAATCGCTCCTAACAGCAGATTCCGCTTGAAACGCATCAACCGCGGTTTCTGCTGCTTGAGCCGCTGAAGAAAGACGCGACTCAGCCTGCTGCTGTGCGATGAAGAGCGGCTTTAAGCCGCATCCTGCTGCGGTCTGACTCCAACATATCAGTGATTACCCTTATGACAGAATCAGCCCATAGCGTTGTCGATAGAGATGGGAGGACCCCGATGTTCGTGTAGGGGAAAGATTCTGGTCCCTTTCTGCTCTGCTACCTTCGGCAATGTATGTCTGCATCAGACGATCCTTTCCGTTCACGTATTCGTACTTTTTTTCTGAAGTTTCTTGATGTCTTTTTCTTTCAACACAGAATCATCGTCTCTCCCCGTTTATTTTTCAATCACACGAACATTACTGATTCCTATCCTAAAATTGTATGCTCTTCTGACCTTAGCAATGTAGATGTGAAATCTAGTGAAGCCGGCTCCTCTCGCAGAATCTGGTGTCGGTCGAAGCGGAACGAATATTTCACAACAAACTTCATCACAGGAGCATCGCAAAGGAGACCGTACGAAACTGAGACGAATCGGCAACGAACGTTACAATGGAATCGCTCGTAACAGCAGATTCCGCTTGAAATGCATCAACCGCGTTTTCTGCTGCTTGTGCCGCTGAAGAAAGACGCGACTCAGCCTGCTGCCGGGCGATGAAGAGCGGCTTTAAGCCGCAGCCTTCTGCGGTCTGCCTGCATCATAACTGTGATTACCCTTATGACAGAATCCGTTCCTGGCGTTGTCGATAGAGATGGGGAGGACCTCGATGTTAGTGTGGGGGAAAGATTCTGTTCCCGTTCTGCTCTGCTACTGTCGGCAATGCATGTCTGCATCAGACGATCCTTTACATCCACGTATTCATACTTCATTGTCTTTTTCTTTCAACACTGAATCATCGTCTCTCCCCGTTTATTTTTCAATCACAGGAACATTACTGATTCCTTCCCCAAAATTGTATGCTCTTCTGACCTTAGCAATGTAGATGTGAAATCTAGTGAAGCCGGCTCCTCTCGCAGATTGTGGTGTCGGTCGAAACGGAACGAATATTTCACAACAAACTTCATCACAGGAGCATCGCAAAGGAGACCGTATGAAACTGAGCCGAATCGGCAAAGAACGTTACACTAGAATCGCTCGTAACAGCAGATTCCGCTTGAAACGCATCAACCGTGGTTTCTGCTGCTTGAGCCGCTGAAGAAAGACGCGACTCAGCCTGCTGCCGGGCGATGAAGAGCGGCTTTAAGCCGCATCCTGCTGCGGTCTGACTCCAACGTTAAAGTGTTTACCCTTATGACAGAATCTGCTCCCGGCGTTATCGATGGAGATGGGAGGACCCCGATGTTCGTGTAGGGGAAAGATTCTGGTCCCTTTCTGCTCTGCTACCTTCGGCAAAGTATGTCTGCATCAGACGATCCTTTCCGTCCACGTATTCGTACTTTTTTTCTGAATTTTCTTGATGTCTTTTTCTTTCAACACAAAATCATTGTCTCTCCCCGTTTATTTTTCAATCACACGAACATTACTGATGCCTTCCCCAAAATTGTATGCTCTTCTGATCTTTGCAATGTAGATGCGAAATTTGAGTGAAGCCGGCTCCTCTCGCAGATTCTGGTGTCTGTCGAAGCGGAACGAATATTTTCCAACAAACTTCATCACCGGAGAATCTCAGATGAGCCCGTACGAAACTGAGCCGGTTCGGCAACAAACGTTACACTAGAATCGCTCCTAACAGCAGATTCCGCTTGAAACGCATCAACCGCGGTTTCTGCTGCTTGAGCCGCTGAAGAAAGACGCGACTCAGCCTGCTGCCGTGCACTGAAAAGCGGCTTTAAGCCGCATCCTGCTGCGGTCTGCCTCCATCATATCAGTGATTACCCTTATGACAGAATCCGTTCCTGGCGTTGTCGATAGAGATGGGGAGGACCTCGATGTTAGTGTGGGGGAAAGATTCTGTTCCCTTTCTGCTCTGCTACCGTCGACAATGTATGTCTGCATCAGACGATCCTTTCCGTTCACGTATTCGTACTTTTTTTCTGAATTTTCTTGATGTCTTTTTCTTTCAACACAGAATCATCGTCTCTCCCCGTTTATTTTTCAATCACACGAACATTACTGATGCCTTCCCCAAAATTGTATGCTCTTCTGACCTTAGCAATGTAGATGCGAAATTTGAGTGAAGTCGGCTCCTCTCGCAGATTCTGGTGTCTGTCGAAGCGGAACGAATATTTTCCAACAAACTTCATCACCGGAGAATCTCAGATGAGTCCGTACGAAATAGCCGAATCGGCAACGAACGTCGAACCGCTCGTAACAGCAGATTCCGCTTGAAACGCATCAACCGCGGTTTCTGCTGCTTGAGCCGCTGAAGAAAGACGCGACTCAGCCTGCTGCCGGGCGATGAAGAGCGGCTTTAAGCCGCATCCTGCTGCGGTCTGACTCCAACGTTAAAGTGTTTACCCTTATGACAGAATCAGCTCCCGGCGTTGTCGATGGAGATGGGAGGATCCCGATGTTTGTGTAGGGGAAAGATTCTGTTCCCTTTCTGCTCTGCTACCGTCGGCAATGTATGTCTGCATCAGACGATCCTTTCCGTCCACGTATTCGTACTTTTTTTCTGAATTTTCTTGATGTCTTTTTCTTTCAACACTGAATCATCGTCTCTCCCCGTTTATTTTTCAATCACAGGAACATTACTGATTCCTTCCCCAAAATTGTATGCTCTTCTGACCTTAGAAATGTAGATGCGAAATTTGAGTGAAGCCGGCTCCTCTCGCAGATTCTGGTGTCTGTCGAAACGGAACGAATATTTTCCAACATACTTCATCACCGAAGCATCGCAGATGAGCCCGTACGAAACTGAGACGAATCGGCAACGAACGTTACACTGGAATCGCTCGTAACAGCAGTTCCGCTTGAAACGCATCAACCGCGGTTTCTGCTGCTTGAGCCGCTGAAGAAAGACACGACTCAGCCTGCTGCCGTGCGATGAAGAGCGGCTTTAAGCCGCATCCTGCTGCGGTCTGCCTGCATCATAACTGTGATTACCCTTATGACAGAATCAGCCCATAGCGTTGTCGATGGAGATGGGAGGACCCCGATGTTCGTGTAGGGGAAAGATTCTGGTCCCTTTCTGCTCTGCTACCTTCGGCAATGTATGTCTGCATCAGACGATCCTTTCCGTTCACGTATTCGTACTTTTTTTCTGAAGTTTCTTGATGTCTTTTTCTTTCAACACAGAATCATCGTCTCTCCCCGTTTATTTTTCAATCACACGAACATTATTGATTCCTATCCTAAAATTGTATGCTCTTCTGACCTTAGCAATGTAGATGTGAAATCTAGTGAAGCCGGCTCCTCTCGCAGATTGTGGTGTCGGTCGAAACGGAACGAATATTTTCCAACAAACTTCATCACCGGAGCATCGCAGATGAGCCCGTACGAAACAGCCGAGTCGGCAACGAACGTCATACTCGAATCGCTCGTAACAGCAGTTTCCGCTTGGAACGCTTCAACCGCCGTTTCTGCTGCTTGAGCCGCTGAAGAAAGACGCGAATCAGCCTGCTGCCGTGCACTGTAGCCGATTCTGACATGCTTAGCTGAAGAAATTAGATAAGTTTTTATACCACTCAAAAAACATCTATAAATTATGTGGAATAGTATTTTTTATTTTTATTTAATTTTGAACGTTTTAAACTTTGTCAGTACTACTTTGTAATGTAGACTAAATTTGAAATTTGTTTGAAATTACTTGTCAGGATCTTTTACATTCCATGATAGCTGCATTTCTTTGACTGATCGTGTGCGATTTTTAAAACAAGTGAAATGAGTACAGGCACGGATTTCTTGTGTGTGTAATGAACAACACTTATGCGGAGCTTTATTTCAAGTGGAACAAAATGTCATGTTCTATAATATGCCGATTTGAAGCTCAGTATTTGCCCTCACCCAAAATTGTTTTTAACAATAACAATAACATTCCAACTAATCCCAATCCAAAATCTATTCATAAAATGCAAACAAACCCTGTCCCTTACACAAATATGAAATCAAATCCTAACCCTAACATAAAATCCATCCCAAACACTAACCCTTACCGTAAACGTAACCTTAGCTTTAACCATAACACTAACACCCTAACCCAAACACTACAACAAACCAAAACTCTAAACCGAGCACGATAGCAGATCATACCCCTATCCCTTATCTTAGGACTATAAACAAACTAAAGTCTCTCCCTATGCCAAATACAAGCACTAAACGTGTCCAAAACACTATTCCTATCCCTATTTTTGAACCACAACCAATCACAAAACAAATCCAGGGCTTAACACTTCTTTCACAATAACGCTCAAACTTACCTTACACTACACAAGAAATTTAACACTAACTCTATGCTTGAAACCTAGCACTAACCCTATACCTACAAATTACCCTATAACTTAACCTAAACCTAAGCCCAACCCTAATGCTAACCCTAACCCTAACCACTACATCGAACCCTAAACCCTAACATTAACCCTGAACCTAACACTAACCCTAAAACTACCACTAACCCAAACCCTAACCCTGACCCTAACCCAGACACAAACACTAATGCTAAACCTAAACCAAACCCTAATCCAAACACTAACTCTAACCCAAAACCAAACCCTAACCTTAAGCCAACAGTAACCCTAACCCTATACCTAAACCCTAACCCTAACGCTAACCCCAACCCTAATCCTTACCATAACCATAACCCTAATCCTAACCTTAAGCCCTAACCCTAACCCAATCCTTACAGCTATCCCAACTCCAACCCCAACCCCCAACACCAGCCCCAACCCTATTCCTAACACCAACAACAACCCCAACCCAAACAATATCATTTAAAACCTAACCCTAACACTAACCCTAACCCCAACCCCAAACAAAACCCCAACCCAAATCCCAACGCCAACCCGAATCCTAACCCTAACCCTAAACTTAATCCTAACCCGAACCCTAAACCTAAAGCCTAACCCTAAACCAAGCCATAACCCTAGCCCTAAAGCTAACCCCAACCCCAGATCCAACCCAAACCCAACCCAAATCCCAACCCCAACCCCAACCTTTATCCTAACCCTTAACCGTAAACCTAAAATTAACCCTAAGCCTAAGCCTTTCCCTAACCCAAGACATAACCCTAACCCTAACCTTATACTAACCCAAACCTTAACCCTAACCCTAATCCGAACAACCCTAATCCCCAAACCAACCCCAACCCTAACTCCAAGCTTAACTCTAACCCTAACCCGAACCCTAACCATAACCTTACCCTAACACTAACAATATCTCTAACCCTAAAAATAACCTTACCCTAACATGAACACTAACCCTAAACCTAAATCTAACAGTACACCTAACCCTAAACCTAACCCTAACATTAACCCTGAACCTAACACTAATCCAAACCCTTACGCTTACCCTAACCCAGACACAAACACTAATGCTAAACCTAAACCAAACCCTAAACCAAACAACACTAACCCCAACCCTAACCCTAACCCAACACTAACCCTAACCCTATACCTTAACCCTAACCCTAACGCTAACCCCAACCCTAATCCTTACCCTAACCCTAACCCTAAGCTAAAATCTTACCCCAACAAAAAACCAAATACTACACATAAAAATATTACTAAAGCTAATCTTCACCGAAGCCGCTAAAATTACCTAAATCCTTCCCTAACACTTACTCTAAGACTAATTCTCTAACCCTAACACTTACCCTAACACTAACGTTAACACTTACCCTAATCTTAACACTAAATCCAATTGTACACCCAACCCTATACAATCACATAAAACTTACTTTAAAACTAAATCTGTAAAACTAACACTAACCCTAACAAGAATGCTAACACTAATCCTAACCCCTAACCTAACCCTAACCCTACCCTAACCCAAAACATCTCTTCTCAGAGATCTCTCCCACGTGGAGTCCCCTGCGAGCCTTATCATCCTGACGGTGAGCCATCTTCTCTTTCGTATTATTTGTATTCTATCTATATAGAACAACAAAAAATTATACCATCATCTATACTATTTCTTTGTGAAGTACCATCCTTGGGAGTTTTTTACCCCACAATAACCCTAACCATAACTAAATCCCTAACCCAAACCTAACAATTGCTATAAATCTTGATCTAGAAACCTAACACTAAACCTTACCCTAACTCTAAACCTAACCTTAACCCTGAACCTAAACTAAACTTAACGCTTAAAAATAACACTAAACCTAACCCTAACCCTAACCCTAACCCTAAACCTAACCCTAACCCTAACCCTAACCCTAACCCTACCCTAAGCCTAACCCTAACCCTAACCCTACCCTAACCCTAACCCTAACTCTAACCCTAACCTAACCCTAACCCTAACCCTAACCCTAACCCTAACCCTAACCCTAACCCTAACCCTAACCCTAACCCTAACCCTACCCTAACCCTAACCCTGACCCTAACCCAAACACTAATCCTTACCCTAATCCTAACCCTAAGCCAAAATCTTGCCCTAACCCTAACCCTAACCCTAACCCAATCCCAACAACTATCCCAACTCCAACCCCAACCCCCAACAGCAGCCCCAACCCTATCCCTAACACCAACAATAACCCCAACCCAAACGATAACATCTAAAACCTAATGCTAACCCTAATACTAACCCTAACCCTAAACCTAACCCTAACCCTAACCCAATTCATAACCCTAGCCCTAAACCTAAACCCAACCCCAGACCCAACCCAAACCCAACCCAAATCCCAACCTCAACCCTTATCCTAACCCTAACCCTAACCGTAAACCTAAACCTAACCCTAAGCCTAAGCCTAACCCTTACTGTAACCGTGACCCTAAACCTGTACCTAATCTTAACCCTACACTAACCCTAACCTAAACCTTAACACTATCTGTAACCCTTACCCTAACCGCAACCCTAAACCAAACCTTTAACCTGAGAGAAAACCTTACCTTAAGACAATTCCAAAATCTAAACATAACCTTATTACTAAAGCCAG
The DNA here is from genome assembly GCF_038088225.1 of Cyrtonyx montezumae. Taxonomy (NCBI): domain Eukaryota; kingdom Metazoa; phylum Chordata; class Aves; order Galliformes; family Odontophoridae; genus Cyrtonyx; species Cyrtonyx montezumae. The sequence continues at coordinate 1,220,709 of NW_027072046.1, forward strand.
TCTTCACCTAACCCGCTGAAATTACCTAAATCCTTCTTTAACACTTACTGTAAGACTAAATCTTTAACCCTATCCCTTGCCCTAACCCTTGCCCTTACCGTAACACTTACCCTAACCCTTACCCTAAATCCAATCTTACACCTAACCTTTTCCAATAACCAAAACTTACCCTAAATCTTACTGTAAAAATAAATCTTTAAACCTAACACTAATCCTAATACTAACCCTAACCCTAACCCTAACCCTAACCCTAACCCTAACCCTAACCCTACCCTAACCCTAACCTTAACCCTAACATAACCCTAACAGTAACCCCAACCCAAACCCTAACCCCAAACCTAACCCTAAACATAACCCTAAGCCTTACAATAACAATAACCCTTACCCTACCCTAACTGTATGGGAACTGCTCAATCACGGCCTGAAACACAGGTCACCTGAGGTGAGCACCGAGTCAGCCATGGGGGCACAAGTGGAGGTGATATACCTGTGTGACTGGAAGGGGGGGAGCCTGGCTCCACCTCTCCCAAGCCCCATTTAAGGGCTAACCACCGCCAGGAAAGGATCTCTTCTTGGATACCCCTCCCACGTGGAGTCCCCTGAGAGCCTTATCATCCTTGTGATAAAAATGAGTGCTGTATTTGTTAATGAAACCAACTTGAGACAGAAGTGTCAGTGTTTTTCAGTGTTTTGCTTTCTGAAAACTATGTAGTTTGTAGAAGTCTCAAAATAGGTGTATAAATGTTTTGTCTAAGAACTTTGGAATTTGTGCAAATTGGAGCCACAGCGCTTAGTTCTAACAACTGGACAATGAACAACAGACAGCAGTGACCTTCTAAGAAACTGAAAAAAGAAAAATAAGGTAAAATCTCCTCTTAAGTGCGCATGATCGAAGCTGAAGAGGCCTACGGCCCTTTTCATCTCAATCACCAGGTGGCAGAGAACGACCCCACATAAGAGCCAGCGCAGCCCAGGAAGGGAAAGATAAACACGAATGCAGAGATAAGAGACAATAAAAAGTGGGATCAGGAGGCCCCAGTTGCGCACCTCTGGTGGAACAGAGACTCCCGGCCACCCAGCGCTGTTTCTTGCTTGTTTACTGCTTGCTCAATAAATCTTTTCCTGTTGGTAACGATTGGTGTTTATTGTTCTTCACGCCTATAACAATTTGGTGCCGTGACTCGGATCCAGGCGACTCTGCTGTGAAATTCCCACTCCAGGGGTGGCGCCCCATCTTCGGATGGCCCCTGGGCTTGGTAATTCCTGTGCAGAGACCTATAGCTCCGAACTCTAAATTCGGTAAGCGAGTGAAAGAAACTGCAGTACCCCATAATTTTTGTTCACAAGGAACCCGAAGGAAGACTCAGGATTGAGTAAGTATTTGCGTGAAGCCGTTCAGTTGGGGTGGGTATCCCGGAGAATGCCTGACTGGAGTCAGGTCCTGAGTGTGGACCCTCTAGTAGTGCAGTTCCCATTGCCCGCGAAGGTATGGGTCACGACCGAGGGGCGCAAGTGTGTGTGTGTGAGTGCTCCGGAAGATGGGACAGAGGCAGAGTAAGCCCTCTGAACCCATGGGTGGCTTGCAGGTGAAGCTACCGGACATACCACTAGAATGTCCCCTAGGTTTATGTTAAAACACTGGGGCGATTCTCCCTCTAGACGAGGAAAGAGTAAAGTAAAATGGTATATTATTGTATAGGGATATGAGGAGGAAAGCAGATAGGGGCAGATCAGCTATTCTGACCAGTATTTGGGTCCTTTGAGGATCAAATCTACCAGGCTCTAAATACTTATGTGAATGATACACTATCTCCTCCCCCTTATGCTCCCCCTGAACAGAATCCAGCAGCTCCTCCGGAACAAGCTGAATCTGACTCAGGAGACGAACCTGAACCCCTAGACCTCCCTAGGAAAAGGATCACTAGAAGGCAAACTAGGCAGGAGAGGGGTCAAGGAAGAAACCTTCTCCCTTTAAGAGAAATACCTGTAAAAGGAAATGGGGAATTTGATAAGGGATCCTTTAGGGGTCTCCAAGAGGCTAGATCAATTTTTAGGTCCCACTCTTTATACCTGAGATGAAATAAAGGCAATTTTGGGCGTACTATTTACAGCAGAAGAGGGATATGATCAGGAAGGCAGGTATGCGAATTTGGGATTAGCAACACCAGGCTGGTCCAGGAGCAGATATAAAGTGGCCTTTACAGCGCCCCAACTGGGATAGTCAGAACCAGGAACACCACTCGCATGGCAGATTTGCGAGTTATTATTATTCAAGAGAATAGAGAATCTGTCCTTCGGTGACAGAATGTTGATAAGGCTTCTAGCGAGTAAAAAAAAAAGATGAAACTCCTACTGAGTGGTTAGAGAGATTACCCAAAAAGTTAGTTATATTCAGGATTAGATCCTGCTACCCCCCTGGGGCAAGCTCTCCTGAAAACGCAGTTTGTAGCTAGGTCCTGAATATTCAAAGGAAACTAGAGAAATTGGGAGATTGGCAGGAGAGAGGATTAGATGAATTACTAAGAGAGGCTCAGAAAGTATACGTACGGAGAGAGGAGGAGACTCAGAAGAAGCAAGCAAAAAAATTCTGATAGCCGTGGTAAAAGGAAAAGAGGGAATATTCCTCGGGCAGAGAACGCGCTTTAACCTAACCAGATGAGACCCAGAGATATAAGGACAGTAGAATGCTTCTACTGTCAGAAAAAGGGACGCGTGAAGAAAGACTGTAGAAAGAGAATTCAGGATGAGAGAATGTTTAAGAAGGACTGAGGGCTTAAGGGGTTTTATGTGCTGGGGACCCGGGAAAGAAAAGAGCCCGTGACGAAATTGAAATTGGGTCCTCAGAGTCAGGAAGAGGAATTTTTGCCAGAGCCTGGCGCAGAAAGATCGACTGTTCAATATTCACCTGGAGGATGTTCTGTATCCTCAGAAAAGCTACTAGTAATCGGAGCAAAAGGGAACCTTTTATGGAACCTGTTGTAAAGCAGGTAGAAATAGAATTACCTAGCACCTATGGAATTGGGTCTTTTTATTGGTACCTGAAGCAGAATATAATTTGCTAGGGAGAGATTTAATTGTGGAGTTAAGAATAAATTTGGAAGTAAAAGATAGAGAATTAATTGTTAATCTATGTACTCTAACGATAGAAGATGAGGCTAGAATTAACCCAGAAGTTTGGTATACTCCAGAATCAGTAGGGAAATTAGACATAGAACCGTCTGAAGTGACTATAAAGGAACAAGAGATCCCGGTTAGGATAAAACAATACCCCATTTCAAAGGAAGGTAAATTAGGGCTACAACCTGAAATTGAGAGATTAATATCTAAAGGGCTATTAGAACCCTGTATGTCTTCCTATAATACTCCTATACTCCCTGTAAAGAAACCTGATGGCACATACAAATTGGTCCGTGATTTCAGAGAAATTAACAAGAGAACAATAACCCGTTTCCCAGTAGTGGCAAACCCCTATACCCTGCTGAGTCAATTAAAACCAGAATTTAAATGGTACAGTGTGATTGATTTAAAGGATGCTTTTTGGACCTGCCCCCTGAAGGTAGAATGTAGAGATTACTTCGCCTTTGAGTGGAAAGTACCAAACACCCATAGAAAACAACAACTTAGATGGGCAGTGCTTCCACAGGGATTCACAGAAGCCCCTAACTTGTTTGGGCAAGCCCTTGAGCAGGTGTTAAGAACTTATGAATCAAACCCACAGGTGACCTTAGCACAATACGTAGATGACTTACTATTAGCTGGAACAGATGAGGAGGCCGTTAGACATCCGACATCCGCTGCTGGCTTATCTCTTGGGCCAGACATGTCACACAAAGAGAAAAGGAAAAAACATCTGAGAAATGAGGGATAAAAGGCCTTCACTGAACTAAGGATTTTGTGGTCAGCGCAGGCCTGTGAATTATATGCAGTCCTTAGAGCCCTACAGACGTTAAAAGGAAAATTGGAACCATTTATACAGATTGCATATATGCGTATGGGGTAGTCCATACCTTTGAAAAATATGGGAGGAAAGAGGATTAGTAAACTCACACGGGAAAGGGTTAATTCACGAGTCCTTAATAAGACAAACTAAGGGCAATAAAAGAACCAGAGAAAATCGCAGTAGTACATGTTGGATCAAATAAGGAGAAATAATTTAGCGGCCTTATTGATCCTAAAGGAAATACAAGCTGATAGTCCCTGAAAAAAATAAAAAAAAAAAGAGAGGCTAAAAGCTTTACTACATAAGAGAAAGAAAAGTCTGGTGGTACAACGGCCCCCACTAGATATGGCAATACACCAAATCAGTCCAGGAAATAAGGTTTTAATTAAAACATGGAAAGAGTCGTCTCTAACTCCTCGATGGGAGGAACCTTTTCTTGTTTTATTAACAACAGAAACAGCGATCCAGACAGCTGAGCATGGATGGACCCATGCGAGCCGAGTGAAAGGATCCATCCATGACACAGAACCCCAGTGAAAGGTGTCCAAGACTTTGGATGATCTAAAAATCACTCTAAGAAAAATGTAAAACTGTTGCTTTTCCTTTAACAGATAAGATAACTCAGTCATTTCATCGCATGCTTTATATGTATATTGTATATGTATTGTGCATTGTATATGATGAATATTGGTGAACTCACTCTTCCTATGAATACCTTTTAAGATAATTGGGAGATAGTTTTGTGAGCAATCAAGAGGCTAAAATTTAAAAAGGAATTAGAGAATGGGGAGACTTATAAGGCAAGGAAAAAGGAGGTTCCCCTGAAGAATACGACTGCTTCCGAGAAGATCATACACCCCGCTGCTCTAAGCAAAAGAGTAGGCGAGGGAGGCAGAGGCGTACAGCGGTGGGGCTATGAGAATGACCTCCGAGGTGAAATCACCTTGACCTTTGTCTCCTAATCTGGAAGGCCTCACGAAGCCATACTGAAAGTGCTCACTGAATTCAGATTGTAAGTGCTCACTGGATTCAGAACTTTCTCACTTAATTCAGATTGGCTATGGAAAAAAAAAAAAAAAAGTATATATATACATTAAAAAAAAAATTAGGAGAAAAGGGGGGGCTAAGAAAGAACTCGACAATATTCATTCTAGAAAATGAGTACACCAACAATACCGAATAAGATAATTGCAGCATCTTTAAACAATCAATTTAAGCATAATCTTTAAAACTAACACTAACCCTAACGCTAATCCTAACACTAAACCTAACTTTAACCCTAACACTAACAAAGCTAAACCTAACAGTAATACCAGCCCTAACCCTATAACTCTAAACCAAACCAAACCCTAACATAACCCTAACCCTAACAATCACCCTAACCATACCCTAACTCTATGGGAACTGCTGAATCACGGCCTGAACCACTGATTGGTCACCTGAGGTGAGCACCGAGTCAGCCATGGGGGCAGATGTGGACATGATATACCTGAGTGATTGGAAGTGGTGGAGCCTGGCTCCACGTCTTCCAAACCCCATTTAAGGGCTGACCACCGCCAGGAAAGGATCTCCTCTTATGTGCGCATGATCGAAGCTGAAGAGGCCTACGAACCTTTTCATCACAATCCATCACCAGGTGGCAGAGAACGACCCCACATAACAGCCAGCGCAGCCCAGGAAGGGAAAGATAAACACGAATGCAGAGATAAGAGACAATAAAAAGTGGGATCGGGAGGCCCCCGTTGCGCACCTCTGGTGGAGCAGAGACTCCTGGCCGCCCAGTGCTGTTTCTTGCTTGTTTATTGCTTGCTCAATAAATCCTTTCCTGTTGGTAACGATTGGTGTGTTTTGTTCTTCACAACTATAACAATCCTGAAGGTGAGCCATCTTCTCTTTTGTATTATTTGTATACTATCGATATAGAACTACTCAAAATAGACCATCCTCTATATTATTTCTTTGTGAAGAACCGTCAAGCCCTAACCCTAACAACTACTGTAAATCTAAAACTATATACCTAACACTAACCCTAAACCTAACCTTAACGCTAACACAAACCCTAACCTTAACCCTAAACCCAACCCAAACCCTATCCCAAACCCAAACCAAACCCAAAACTTAACCCTCACCCTCACCCTAATCCTAACCCTAACCTATACCATAACCATATCCTTTATAAACAACACCAACACCAACCCCAACCCCAAACAACAGCCTAAACCCTATCCCTAACCCTAACCTTAACCCATAACCTTACCCTTATCCTAACCGAAACCCTAACCCTTACCAAAACCCCAAACTAACCCCTAACCCTAAAACCAAACTCAAACCCTAACCCTAACCCTAACCCTAAAACTAAACCTAACCCTAAACCCTAGCCCTATACCCTAAACCTAACCCTAAAACTAAACCTAAAAATAACCCCAACCCTAACCCTAACCCTACCACTAACTAACCTGAACCCTAAACGTAACCCTAACCCTAATCCTAACACCACCCCCATCTCCAACGGTAACCCCAAAACTCTAAGCCAAACCTTAAACCTAACCCTAAACCGAAACCTAGCCCTAACCCTAACCATAACCTTAAAACAAAACCTAACCCTAACCCTAACCCCAACCTCAACACTAACCCCAAAGCCCTAACCATAAACCTAACCGTAACCCTACATTCTAACCCTAAACCTTACCATAAACCCAACACCAAACCCAAACCTAATCCCAACCCCAAACCTAACCCCAAACCTATACCCTAACCCCTACAACTAACCCTAACCCTAAATCTAACCCTAAAATGTTACTTTAACCCTAACTCGAACCCTAATCCGAACCCTAAACCAAAACTAACCCTACTCCTACCACTACCCCTACTCCAAAACCAAACCCAACCACAAGCCCTAACCCAAACTCCAACACCAACCCCAAACGCAACAACAAACACTACCCCAACCCTAAAACCTAACCACAAACCTAATACTAACCCTAACACTAAACCTAAAACTAACCCTAATCTATGACCGTAACCCTAACCCTAACCCTAATCTATGACCCTAAACCTGAAGCCTTACGCTAACCCTAAGCCTAGCCCTAACCCTAGTCCTTACCCAAAACCAAACTCTAACCCAAATCCTAACCCTAACCCTAACACTAAACCTAACCCTATCCTTAACACTAACACCAATCCCAACCGCAACCCCAACCCAAACCCATACCTGTAACCCCTAAACGTAACGCTAACCCTACCCCTACCCCAAAACCAGCCACAAGCACTAACACTAATCCTATCCCTAAATTTTAACCTACCCCTAACCCTTCCCCAAAAGCAACCACAAGCACTAACCCTAACCCTAATCCTAAACCTAAGCCGAACCCTAACCATACCCCTAAACCCTACCCTAATCCTAAACCCTCAAGGTAACCCTAAACCTAACCTTAATACTAACCCTAACACTAACCTCCACCCTAACCCTAATCTATAACCCTGAACTATAACCCTAACCATGACCTAGAAATTTCTAGAAATTTTTATACTGGTTATAAAACCTTTCAAATCTTTTCAAATAATCAGGTCTGAATGGAGGGCGAAAGTCTGGCTGTAATCGCTCATAACCGTGGATTAAGCTTGAAAAAATTTGTGTCTTCTACAGTTCCGAAGGCAGAATGCTAATCAGCCGGCTGCCTTGCGCTGTAATGCGGCTTATCTCCACTGCCAGATGAGGTCTGATTCCAACATTACGCAGTTTACTCTTATAACAGACTCCGTTCATGGTGTTTTTAGAAAAGATGGGCTGCCCCTCTTTGTTAGTGAGGGGGAATTTTCTGCTCTATGCCGGCTCAGCAAGCATTTGAAAAGAATGATAGCATCAGAACTTCATTTCAGTACACACTTTCACAGTTTTTCTTTAACATTTCTTGATGACCTTCTACATTCCTCAGAAACAGTTTCTCTCAATTTTTCCTTTTCATACACACGGACATTACAGATTCCTTCCCCAAAATTGTATGCTCTTCTGAGGTTAGTAAAGGCGAATTGTGAGTGAAGCTGGCCCCTCTCGCAGATTCTGCTGTCTGCGACAGCGGTTCGAAAATTTCCCCAACAAGCTTCATTACAGGAGCATCGCAGATGAGCCCGTACGAAACTGAGCCGGATCGGCAACAAACGTTACACTAGAATCGCTCCTAACAGCAGATTCCGCTTGAAACGCATCAATCGCGGTTTCTGCTGCATAAACGGCTGAAGAAAGACGCGCATCAGACGGCTGCAGGCGTTGAAGAGCGGCTTTAAGCAGCAGCCAGCTGCGGTCTGACTCCAACATATCAGTGATTACCCTTATGACAGAATCCGTTCCTGGAGTTGTCGATAGAGATGGGGAGGACCCCGATGTTAGTGTGGGGGAAAGATTCTGTTCGCTTTCTGTTCTGCTACCGTCGGCAATATATGTCTGCATCAGACGATCCTTTCCGTCCACGTATTCGTACTTTTTTTCTGAATTTTCTTGATGTCTTTTTCTTTCAACACAGAATCATCGTCTCTCCCCGTTTATTTTTCAATCACAGGAACATTACTGATTCCTTCCCCAAAATTGTATGCTCTTCTGACCTTAGAAATGTAGATGCGAAATTTGAGTGAAGCCGGCTCCTCTCGCAGATTCTGGTGTCTGTCGAAACGGAACGAATATTTTCCAACATACTTCATCACCGAAGCATCGCAGATGAGCCCGTACGAAACTGAGACGAATCGGCAACGAACGTTACACTGGAATCGCTCGTAACAGCAGTTCCGCTTGAAACGCATCAACCGCGGTTTCTGCTGCTTGAGCCGCTGAAGAAAGACACGACTCAGCCTGCTGCCGTGCGATGAAGAGCGGCTTTAAGCCGCATCCTGCTGCGGTCTGCCTGCATCATAACTGTGATTACCCTTATGACAGAATCAGCCCATAGCGTTGTCGATGGAGATGGGAGGACCCCGATGTTCGTGTAGGGGAAAGATTCTGGTCCCTTTCTGCTCTGCTACCTTCGGCAATGTATGTCTGCATCAGACGATCCTTTCCGTTCACGTATTCGTACTTTTTTTCTGAAGTTTCTTGATGTCTTTTTCTTTCAACACAGAATCATCGTCTCTCCCCGTTTATTTTTCAATCACACGAACATTATTGATTCCTATCCTAAAATTGTATGCTCTTCTGACCTTAGCAATGTAGATGTGAAATCTAGTGAAGCCGGCTCCTCTCGCAGAATCTGGTGTCGGTCGAAGCGGAACGAATATTTCACAACAAACTTCATCACAGGAGCATCGCAAAGGAGACCGTACGAAACTGAGACGAATCGGCAACGAACGTTACACTGGAATCGCTCGTAACAGCAGATTCCGCTTGAAACGCATCAACCGCGGTTTCTGCTGCTTGAGCCGCTGAAGAAAGACGCGACTCAGCCTGCTGCCGTGCGATGAAGAGCGGCTTTAAGCCGCATCCTGCTGCGGTCTGACTCCAACGTTAAAGTGTTTACCCTTATGACAGAATCAGCTCCCGGCGTTGTCGATGGAGATGGGAGGATCCCGATGTTTGTGTAGGGGAAAGATTCTGTTCCCTTTCTGCTCTGCTACCGTCGGCAATGTATGTCTGCATCAGACGATCCTTTCCGTCCACGTATTCGTACTTTTTTTCTGAATTTTCTTGATGTCTTTTTCTTTCAACACTGAATCATCGTCTCTCCCCGTTTATTTTTCAATCACAGGAACATTACTGATTCCTTCCCCAAAATTGTATGCTCTTCTGACCTTAGAAATGTAGATGCGAAATTTGAGTGAAGCCGGCTCCTCTCGCAGATTCTGGTGTCTGTCGAAACGGAACGAATATTTTCCAACATACTTCATCACCGAAGCATCGCAGATGAGCCCGTACGAAACTGAGACGAATCGGCAACGAACGTTACACTGGAATCGCTCGTAACAGCAGTTCCGCTTGAAACGCATCAACCGCGGTTTCTGCTGCTTGAGCCGCTGAAGAAAGACGCGACTCAGCCTGCTGCTGTGCGATGAAGAGCGGCTTTAAGCCGCATCCTGCTGCGGTCTGCCTGCATCATAACTGTGATTACCCTTATGACAGAATCAGCCCATAGCGTTGTCGATGGAGATGGGAGGACCCCGATGTTCGTGTAGGGGAAAGATTCTGGTCCCTTTCTGCTCTGCTACCTTCGGCAATGTATGTCTGCATCAGACGATCCTTTCCGTTCACGTATTCGTACTTTTTTTCTGAAGTTTCTTGATGTCTTTTTCTTTCAACACAGAATCATCGTCTCTCCCCGTTTATTTTTCAATCACACGAACATTACTGATTCCTATCCTAAAATTGTATGCTCTTCTGACCTTAGCAATGTAGATGTGAAATCTAGTGAAGCCGGCTCCTCTCGCAGAATCTGGTGTCGGTCGAAGCGGAACGAATATTTCACAACAAACTTCATCACAGGAGCATCGCAAAGGAGACCGTACGAAACTGAGACGAATCGGCAACGAACGTTACACTGGAATCGCTCGTAACAGCAGATTCCGCTTGAAACGCATCAACCGCGGTTTCTGCTGCTTGAGCCGCTGAAGAAAGACGCGACTCAGCCTGCTGCCGGGCGATGAAGAGCGGCTTTAAGCCGCATCCTGCTGCGGTCTGACTCCAACGTTAAAGTGTTTACCCTTATGACAGAATCAGCTCCCGGCGTTGTCGATGGAGATGGGAGGATCCCGATGTTTGTGTAGGGGAAAGATTCTGTTCCCTTTCTGCTCTGCTACCGTCGGCAATGTATGTCTGCATCAGACGATCCTTTCCGTCCACGTATTCGTACTTTTTTTCTGAATTTTCTTGATGTCTTTTTCTTTCAACACAGAATCATCGTCTCTCCCCGTTTATTTTTCAATCACAGGAACATTACTGATGCCTTCCCCAAAATTGTATGCTCTTCTGATCTTTGCAATGTAGATGCGAAATTTGAGTGAAGCCGGCTCCTCTCGCAGATTCTGGTGTCTGTCGAAGCGGAACGAATATTTTCCAACAAACTTCATCACCGGAGAATCTCAGATGAGCCCGTACGAAACTGAGCCGGTTCGGCAACAAACGTTACACTAGAATCGCTCCTAACAGCAGATTCCGCTTGAAACGCATCAACCGCGGTTTCTGCTGCTTGAGCCGCTGAAGAAAGACGCGACTCAGCCTGCTGCTGTGCGATGAAGAGCGGCTTTAAGCCGCATCCTGCTGCGGTCTGACTCCAACATATCAGTGATTACCCTTATGACAGAATCAGCCCATAGCGTTGTCGATAGAGATGGGAGGACCCCGATGTTCGTGTAGGGGAAAGATTCTGGTCCCTTTCTGCTCTGCTACCTTCGGCAATGTATGTCTGCATCAGACGATCCTTTCCGTTCACGTATTCGTACTTTTTTTCTGAAGTTTCTTGATGTCTTTTTCTTTCAACACAGAATCATCGTCTCTCCCCGTTTATTTTTCAATCACACGAACATTACTGATTCCTATCCTAAAATTGTATGCTCTTCTGACCTTAGCAATGTAGATGTGAAATCTAGTGAAGCCAGCTCCTCTCGCAGAATCTGGTGTCGGTCGAAGCGGAACGAATATTTCACAACAAACTTCATCACAGGAGCATCGCAAAGGAGACCGTACGAAACTGAGACGAATCGGCAACGATCGTTACAATGGAATCGCTCGTAACAGCAGATTCCGCTTGAAATGCATCAACCGCGTTTTCTGCTGCTTGAGCCGCTGAAGAAAGACGCGACTCAGCCTGCTGCCGGGCGATGAAGAGCGGCTTTAAGCCGCAGCCTTCTGCGGTCTGCCTGCATCATAACTGTGATTACCCTTATGACAGAATCCGTTCCTGGCGTTGTCGATAGAGATGGGGAGGACCTCGATGTTAGTGTGGGGGAAAGATTCTGTTCCCGTTCTGCTCTGCTACTGTCGGCAATGCATGTCTGCATCAGACGATCCTTTACATCCACGTATTCATACTTCATTGTCTTTTTCTTTCAACACTGAATCATCGTCTCTCCCCGTTTATTTTTCAATCACAGGAACATTACTGATTCCTTCCCCAAAATTGTATGCTCTTCTGACCTTAGCAATGTAGATGTGAAATCTAGTGAAGCCGGCTCCTCTCGCAGATTGTGGTGTCGGTCGAAACGGAACGAATATTTCACAACAAACTTCATCACAGGAGCATCGCAAAGGAGACCGTATGAAACTGAGCCGAATCGGCAAAGAACGTTACACTAGAATCGCTCGTAACAGCAGATTCCGCTTGAAACGCATCAACCGTGGTTTCTGCTGCTTGAGCCGCTGAAGAAAGACGCGACTCAGCCTGCTGCCGGGCGATGAAGAGCGGCTTTAAGCCGCATCCTGCTGCGGTCTGACTCCAACGTTAAAGTGTTTACCCTTATGACAGAATCTGCTCCCGGCGTTATCGATGGAGATGGGAGGACCCCGATGTTCGTGTAGGGGAAAGATTCTGGTCCCTTTCTGCTCTGCTACCTTCGGCAAAGTATGTCTGCATCAGACGATCCTTTCCGTCCACGTATTCGTACTTTTTTTCTGAATTTTCTTGATGTCTTTTTCTTTCAACACAAAATCATTGTCTCTCCCCGTTTATTTTTCAATCACACGAACATTACTGATGCCTTCCCCAAAATTGTATGCTCTTCTGATCTTTGCAATGTAGATGCGAAATTTGAGTGAAGCCGGCTCCTCTCGCAGATTCTGGTGTCTGTCGAAGCGGAACGAATATTTTCCAACAAACTTCATCACCGGAGAATCTCAGATGAGCCCGTACGAAACTGAGCCGGTTCGGCAACAAACGTTACACTAGAATCGCTCCTAACAGCAGATTCCGCTTGAAACGCATCAACCGCGGTTTCTGCTGCTTGAGCCGCTGAAGAAAGACGCGACTCAGCCTGCTGCCGTGCACTGAAAAGCGGCTTTAAGCCGCATCCTGCTGCGGTCTGCCTCCATCATATCAGTGATTACCCTTATGACAGAATCCGTTCCTGGCGTTGTCGATAGAGATGGGGAGGACCTCGATGTTAGTGTGGGGGAAAGATTCTGTTCCCTTTCTGCTCTGCTACCGTCGACAATGTATGTCTGCATCAGACGATCCTTTCCGTTCACGTATTCGTACTTTTTTTCTGAATTTTCTTGATGTCTTTTTCTTTCAACACAGAATCATCGTCTCTCCCCGTTTATTTTTCAATCACACGAACATTACTGATGCCTTCCCCAAAATTGTATGCTCTTCTGACCTTAGCAATGTAGATGCGAAATTTGAGTGAAGTCGGCTCCTCTCGCAGATTCTGGTGTCTGTCGAAGCGGAACGAATATTTTCCAACATACTTCATCACCGAAGCATCGCAGATGAGCCCGTACGAAACTGAGACGAATCGGCAACGAACGTTACACTGGAATCGCTCGTAACAGCAGTTCCGCTTGAAACGCATCAACCGCGGTTTCTGCTGCTTGAGCCGCTGAAGAAAGACACGACTCAGCCTGCTGCCGTGCGATGAAGAGCGGCTTTAAGCCGCATCCTGCTGCGGTCTGCCTGCATCATAACTGTGATTACCCTTATGACAGAATCAGCCCATAGCGTTGTCGATGGAGATGGGAGGACCCCGATGTTCGTGTAGGGGAAAGATTCTGGTCCCTTTCTGCTCTGCTACCTTCGGCAATGTATGTCTGCATCAGACGATCCTTTCCGTTCACGTATTCGTACTTTTTTTCTGAATTTTCTTGATGTCTTTTTCTTTCAACACAGAATCATCGTCTCTCCCCGTTTATTTTTCAATCACACGAACATTATTGATTCCTATCCTAAAATTGTATGCTCTTCTGACCTTAGCAATGTAGATGTGAAATCTAGTGAAGCCGGCTCCTCTCGCAGAATCTGGTGTCGGTCGAAGCGGAACGAATATTTCACAACAAACTTCATCACAGGAGCATCGCAAAGGAGACCGTACGAAACAGACGAATCGGCAACGAACGTTACACTGGAATCGCTCGTAACAGCAGATTCCGCTTGAAACGCATCAACCGCGTTTTCTGCTGCTTGAGCCGCTGAAGAAAGACGCGACTCAGCCTGCTGCCGTGCGATGAAGAGCGGCTTTAAGCCGCATCCTGCTGCGGTCTGACTCCAACGTTAAAGTGTTTACCCTTATGACAGAATCAGCTCCCGGCGTTGTCGATAGAGATGGGAGGATCCCGATGTTTGTGTAGGGGAAAGATTCTGTTCCCTTTCTGCTCTGCTACCGTCGGCAATGTATGTCTGCATCAGACGATCCTTTCCGTCCACGTATTCGTACTTTTTTTCTGAATTTTCTTGATGTCTTTTTCTTTCAACACTGAATCATCGTCTCTCCCCGTTTATTTTTCAATCACAGGAACATTATAGATGCCTTCCCCAAAATTGTATGCTCTTCTGATCTTTGCAATGTAGATGCGAAATTTGAGTGAAGCCGGCTCCTCTCGCAGATTCTGGTGTCTGTCGAAGCGGAACGAATATTTTAAACAAACTTCATCACCGGAGAATCTCAGATGAGCCCGTACGAAACTGAGCCGGTTCGGCAACAAACGTTACACTAGAATCGCTCCTAACAGCAGATTCCGCTTGAAACGCATCAACCGCGGTTTCTGCTGCTTGAGCCGCTGAAGAAAGACGCGACTCAGCCTGCTGCTGTGCGATGAAGAGCGGCTTTAAGCCGCATCCTGCTGCGGTCTGACTCCAACATATCAGTGATTACCCTTATGACAGAATCAGCCCATAGCGTTGTCGATAGAGATGGGAGGACCCCGATGTTCGTGTAGGGGAAAGATTCTGGTCCCTTTCTGCTCTGCTACCTTCGGCAATGTATGTCTGCATCAGACGATCCTTTCCGTTCACGTATTCGTACTTTTTTTCTGAAGTTTCTTGATGTCTTTTTCTTTCAACACAGAATCATCGTCTCTCCCCGTTTATTTTTCAATCACACGAACATTACTGATTCCTATCCTAAAATTGTATGCTCTTCTGACCTTAGCAATGTAGATGTGAAATCTAGTGAAGCCGGCTCCTCTCGCAGAATCTGGTGTCGGTCGAAGCGGAACGAATATTTCACAACAAACTTCATCACAGGAGCATCGCAAAGGAGACCGTACGAAACTGAGACGAATCGGCAACGAACGTTACAATGGAATCGCTCGTAACAGCAGATTCCGCTTGAAATGCATCAACCGCGTTTTCTGCTGCTTGTGCCGCTGAAGAAAGACGCGACTCAGCCTGCTGCCGGGCGATGAAGAGCGGCTTTAAGCCGCAGCCTTCTGCGGTCTGCCTGCATCATAACTGTGATTACCCTTATGACAGAATCCGTTCCTGGCGTTGTCGATAGAGATGGGGAGGACCTCGATGTTAGTGTGGGGGAAAGATTCTGTTCCCGTTCTGCTCTGCTACTGTCGGCAATGCATGTCTGCATCAGACGATCCTTTACATCCACGTATTCATACTTCATTGTCTTTTTCTTTCAACACTGAATCATCGTCTCTCCCCGTTTATTTTTCAATCACAGGAACATTACTGATTCCTTCCCCAAAATTGTATGCTCTTCTGACCTTAGCAATGTAGATGTGAAATCTAGTGAAGCCGGCTCCTCTCGCAGATTGTGGTGTCGGTCGAAACGGAACGAATATTTCACAACAAACTTCATCACAGGAGCATCGCAAAGGAGACCGTATGAAACTGAGCCGAATCGGCAAAGAACGTTACACTAGAATCGCTCGTAACAGCAGATTCCGCTTGAAACGCATCAACCGTGGTTTCTGCTGCTTGAGCCGCTGAAGAAAGACGCGACTCAGCCTGCTGCCGGGCGATGAAGAGCGGCTTTAAGCCGCATCCTGCTGCGGTCTGACTCCAACGTTAAAGTGTTTACCCTTATGACAGAATCTGCTCCCGGCGTTATCGATGGAGATGGGAGGACCCCGATGTTCGTGTAGGGGAAAGATTCTGGTCCCTTTCTGCTCTGCTACCTTCGGCAAAGTATGTCTGCATCAGACGATCCTTTCCGTCCACGTATTCGTACTTTTTTTCTGAATTTTCTTGATGTCTTTTTCTTTCAACACAAAATCATTGTCTCTCCCCGTTTATTTTTCAATCACACGAACATTACTGATGCCTTCCCCAAAATTGTATGCTCTTCTGATCTTTGCAATGTAGATGCGAAATTTGAGTGAAGCCGGCTCCTCTCGCAGATTCTGGTGTCTGTCGAAGCGGAACGAATATTTTCCAACAAACTTCATCACCGGAGAATCTCAGATGAGCCCGTACGAAACTGAGCCGGTTCGGCAACAAACGTTACACTAGAATCGCTCCTAACAGCAGATTCCGCTTGAAACGCATCAACCGCGGTTTCTGCTGCTTGAGCCGCTGAAGAAAGACGCGACTCAGCCTGCTGCCGTGCACTGAAAAGCGGCTTTAAGCCGCATCCTGCTGCGGTCTGCCTCCATCATATCAGTGATTACCCTTATGACAGAATCCGTTCCTGGCGTTGTCGATAGAGATGGGGAGGACCTCGATGTTAGTGTGGGGGAAAGATTCTGTTCCCTTTCTGCTCTGCTACCGTCGACAATGTATGTCTGCATCAGACGATCCTTTCCGTTCACGTATTCGTACTTTTTTTCTGAATTTTCTTGATGTCTTTTTCTTTCAACACAGAATCATCGTCTCTCCCCGTTTATTTTTCAATCACACGAACATTACTGATGCCTTCCCCAAAATTGTATGCTCTTCTGACCTTAGCAATGTAGATGCGAAATTTGAGTGAAGTCGGCTCCTCTCGCAGATTCTGGTGTCTGTCGAAGCGGAACGAATATTTTCCAACAAACTTCATCACCGGAGAATCTCAGATGAGTCCGTACGAAATAGCCGAATCGGCAACGAACGTCGAACCGCTCGTAACAGCAGATTCCGCTTGAAACGCATCAACCGCGGTTTCTGCTGCTTGAGCCGCTGAAGAAAGACGCGACTCAGCCTGCTGCCGGGCGATGAAGAGCGGCTTTAAGCCGCATCCTGCTGCGGTCTGACTCCAACGTTAAAGTGTTTACCCTTATGACAGAATCAGCTCCCGGCGTTGTCGATGGAGATGGGAGGATCCCGATGTTTGTGTAGGGGAAAGATTCTGTTCCCTTTCTGCTCTGCTACCGTCGGCAATGTATGTCTGCATCAGACGATCCTTTCCGTCCACGTATTCGTACTTTTTTTCTGAATTTTCTTGATGTCTTTTTCTTTCAACACTGAATCATCGTCTCTCCCCGTTTATTTTTCAATCACAGGAACATTACTGATTCCTTCCCCAAAATTGTATGCTCTTCTGACCTTAGAAATGTAGATGCGAAATTTGAGTGAAGCCGGCTCCTCTCGCAGATTCTGGTGTCTGTCGAAACGGAACGAATATTTTCCAACATACTTCATCACCGAAGCATCGCAGATGAGCCCGTACGAAACTGAGACGAATCGGCAACGAACGTTACACTGGAATCGCTCGTAACAGCAGTTCCGCTTGAAACGCATCAACCGCGGTTTCTGCTGCTTGAGCCGCTGAAGAAAGACACGACTCAGCCTGCTGCCGTGCGATGAAGAGCGGCTTTAAGCCGCATCCTGCTGCGGTCTGCCTGCATCATAACTGTGATTACCCTTATGACAGAATCAGCCCATAGCGTTGTCGATGGAGATGGGAGGACCCCGATGTTCGTGTAGGGGAAAGATTCTGGTCCCTTTCTGCTCTGCTACCTTCGGCAATGTATGTCTGCATCAGACGATCCTTTCCGTTCACGTATTCGTACTTTTTTTCTGAAGTTTCTTGATGTCTTTTTCTTTCAACACAGAATCATCGTCTCTCCCCGTTTATTTTTCAATCACACGAACATTATTGATTCCTATCCTAAAATTGTATGCTCTTCTGACCTTAGCAATGTAGATGTGAAATCTAGTGAAGCCGGCTCCTCTCGCAGATTGTGGTGTCGGTCGAAACGGAACGAATATTTTCCAACAAACTTCATCACCGGAGCATCGCAGATGAGCCCGTACGAAACAGCCGAGTCGGCAACGAACGTCATACTCGAATCGCTCGTAACAGCAGTTTCCGCTTGGAACGCTTCAACCGCCGTTTCTGCTGCTTGAGCCGCTGAAGAAAGACGCGAATCAGCCTGCTGCCGTGCACTGTAGCCGATTCTGACATGCTTAGCTGAAGAAATTAGATAAGTTTTTATACCACTCAAAAAACATCTATAAATTATGTGGAATAGTATTTTTTATTTTTATTTAATTTTGAACGTTTTAAACTTTGTCAGTACTACTTTGTAATGTAGACTAAATTTGAAATTTGTTTGAAATTACTTGTCAGGATCTTTTACATTCCATGATAGCTGCATTTCTTTGACTGATCGTGTGCGATTTTTAAAACAAGTGAAATGAGTACAGGCACGGATTTCTTGTGTGTGTAATGAACAACACTTATGCGGAGCTTTATTTCAAGTGGAACAAAATGTCATGTTCTATAATATGCCGATTTGAAGCTCAGTATTTGCCCTCACCCAAAATTGTTTTTAACAATAACAATAACATTCCAACTAATCCCAATCCAAAATCTATTCATAAAATGCAAACAAACCCTGTCCCTTACACAAATATGAAATCAAATCCTAACCCTAACATAAAATCCATCCCAAACACTAACCCTTACCGTAAACGTAACCTTAGCTTTAACCATAACACTAACACCCTAACCCAAACACTACAACAAACCAAAACTCTAAACCGAGCACGATAGCAGATCATACCCCTATCCCTTATCTTAGGACTATAAACAAACTAAAGTCTCTCCCTATGCCAAATACAAGCACTAAACGTGTCCAAAACACTATTCCTATCCCTATTTTTGAACCACAACCAATCACAAAACAAATCCAGGGCTTAACACTTCTTTCACAATAACGCTCAAACTTACCTTACACTACACAAGAAATTTAACACTAACTCTATGCTTGAAACCTAGCACTAACCCTATACCTACAAATTACCCTATAACTTAACCTAAACCTAAGCCCAACCCTAATGCTAACCCTAACCCTAACCACTACATCGAACCCTAAACCCTAACATTAACCCTGAACCTAACACTAACCCTAAAACTACCACTAACCCAAACCCTAACCCTGACCCTAACCCAGACACAAACACTAATGCTAAACCTAAACCAAACCCTAATCCAAACACTAACTCTAACCCAAAACCAAACCCTAACCTTAAGCCAACAGTAACCCTAACCCTATACCTAAACCCTAACCCTAACGCTAACCCCAACCCTAATCCTTACCATAACCATAACCCTAATCCTAACCTTAAGCCCTAACCCTAACCCAATCCTTACAGCTATCCCAACTCCAACCCCAACCCCCAACACCAGCCCCAACCCTATTCCTAACACCAACAACAACCCCAACCCAAACAATATCATTTAAAACCTAACCCTAACACTAACCCTAACCCCAACCCCAAACAAAACCCCAACCCAAATCCCAACGCCAACCCGAATCCTAACCCTAACCCTAAACTTAATCCTAACCCGAACCCTAAACCTAAAGCCTAACCCTAAACCAAGCCATAACCCTAGCCCTAAAGCTAACCCCAACCCCAGATCCAACCCAAACCCAACCCAAATCCCAACCCCAACCCCAACCTTTATCCTAACCCTTAACCGTAAACCTAAAATTAACCCTAAGCCTAAGCCTTTCCCTAACCCAAGACATAACCCTAACCCTAACCTTATACTAACCCAAACCTTAACCCTAACCCTAATCCGAACAACCCTAATCCCCAAACCAACCCCAACCCTAACTCCAAGCTTAACTCTAACCCTAACCCGAACCCTAACCATAACCTTACCCTAACACTAACAATATCTCTAACCCTAAAAATAACCTTACCCTAACATGAACACTAACCCTAAACCTAAATCTAACAGTACACCTAACCCTAAACCTAACCCTAACATTAACCCTGAACCTAACACTAATCCAAACCCTTACGCTTACCCTAACCCAGACACAAACACTAATGCTAAACCTAAACCAAACCCTAAACCAAACAACACTAACCCCAACCCTAACCCTAACCCAACACTAACCCTAACCCTATACCTTAACCCTAACCCTAACGCTAACCCCAACCCTAATCCTTACCCTAACCCTAACCCTAAGCTAAAATCTTACCCCAACAAAAAACCAAATACTACACATAAAAATATTACTAAAGCTAATCTTCACCGAAGCCGCTAAAATTACCTAAATCCTTCCCTAACACTTACTCTAAGACTAATTCTCTAACCCTAACACTTACCCTAACACTAACGTTAACACTTACCCTAATCTTAACACTAAATCCAATTGTACACCCAACCCTATACAATCACATAAAACTTACTTTAAAACTAAATCTGTAAAACTAACACTAACCCTAACAAGAATGCTAACACTAATCCTAACCCCTAACCTAACCCTAACCCTACCCTAACCCAAAACATCTCTTCTCAGAGATCTCTCCCACGTGGAGTCCCCTGCGAGCCTTATCATCCTGACGGTGAGCCATCTTCTCTTTCGTATTATTTGTATTCTATCTATATAGAACAACAAAAAATTATACCATCATCTATACTATTTCTTTGTGAAGTACCATCCTTGGGAGTTTTTTACCCCACAATAACCCTAACCATAACTAAATCCCTAACCCAAACCTAACAATTGCTATAAATCTTGATCTAGAAACCTAACACTAAACCTTACCCTAACTCTAAACCTAACCTTAACCCTGAACCTAAACTAAACTTAACGCTTAAAAATAACACTAAACCTAACCCTAACCCTAACCCTAACCCTAAACCTAACCCTAACCCTAACCCTAACCCTAACCCTACCCTAAGCCTAACCCTAACCCTAACCCTACCCTAACCCTAACCCTAACTCTAACCCTAACCTAACCCTAACCCTAACCCTAACCCTAACCCTAACCCTAACCCTAACCCTAACCCTAACCCTAACCCTAACCCTACCCTAACCCTAACCCTGACCCTAACCCAAACACTAATCCTTACCCTAATCCTAACCCTAAGCCAAAATCTTGCCCTAACCCTAACCCTAACCCTAACCCAATCCCAACAACTATCCCAACTCCAACCCCAACCCCCAACAGCAGCCCCAACCCTATCCCTAACACCAACAATAACCCCAACCCAAACGATAACATCTAAAACCTAATGCTAACCCTAATACTAACCCTAACCCTAAACCTAACCCTAACCCTAACCCAATTCATAACCCTAGCCCTAAACCTAAACCCAACCCCAGACCCAACCCAAACCCAACCCAAATCCCAACCTCAACCCTTATCCTAACCCTAACCCTAACCGTAAACCTAAACCTAACCCTAAGCCTAAGCCTAACCCTTACTGTAACCGTGACCCTAAACCTGTACCTAATCTTAACCCTACACTAACCCTAACCTAAACCTTAACACTATCTGTAACCCTTACCCTAACCGCAACCCTAAACCAAACCTTTAACCTGAGAGAAAACCTTACCTTAAGACAATTCCAAAATCTAAACATAACCTTATTACTAAAGCCAGTCTTCACCTAACCCGCTGAAATTACCTAAATCCTTCTTTAACACTTACTGTAAGACTAAATCTTTAACCCTATCCCTTGCCCTAACCCTTGCCCTTACCGTAACACTTACCCTAACCCTTACCCTAAATCCAATCTTACACCTAACCTTTTCCAATAACCAAAACTTACCCTAAATCTTACTGTAAAAATAAATCTTTAAACCTAACACTAATCCTAATACTAACCCTAACCCTAACCCTAACCCTAACCCTAACCCTAACCCTAACCCTACCCTAACCCTAACCTTAACCCTAACATAACCCTAACAGTAACCCCAACCCAAACCCTAACCCCAAACCTAACCCTAAACATAACCCTAAGCCTTACAATAACAATAACCCTTACCCTACCCTAACTGTATGGGAACTGCTCAATCACGGCCTGAAACACAGGTCACCTGAGGTGAGCACCGAGTCAGCCATGGGGGCACAAGTGGAGGTGATATACCTGTGTGACTGGAAGGGGGGGAGCCTGGCTCCACCTCTCCCAAGCCCCATTTAAGGGCTAACCACCGCCAGGAAAGGATCTCTTCTTGGATACCCCTCCCACGTGGAGTCCCCTGAGAGCCTTATCATCCTTGTGATAAAAATGAGTGCTGTATTTGTTAATGAAACCAACTTGAGACAGAAGTGTCAGTGTTTTTCAGTGTTTTGCTTTCTGAAAACTATGTAGTTTGTAGAAGTCTCAAAATAGGTGTATAAATGTTTTGTCTAAGAACTTTGGAATTTGTGCAAATTGGAGCCACAGCGCTTAGTTCTAACAACTGGACAATGAACAACAGACAGCAGTGACCTTCTAAGAAACTGAAAAAAGAAAAATAAGGTAAAATCTCCTCTTAAGTGCGCATGATCGAAGCTGAAGAGGCCTACGGCCCTTTTCATCTCAATCACCAGGTGGCAGAGAACGACCCCACATAAGAGCCAGCGCAGCCCAGGAAGGGAAAGATAAACACGAATGCAGAGATAAGAGACAATAAAAAGTGGGATCAGGAGGCCCCAGTTGCGCACCTCTGGTGGAACAGAGACTCCCGGCCACCCAGCGCTGTTTCTTGCTTGTTTACTGCTTGCTCAATAAATCTTTTCCTGTTGGTAACGATTGGTGTTTATTGTTCTTCACGCCTATAACAATTTGGTGCCGTGACTCGGATCCAGGCGACTCTGCTGTGAAATTCCCACTCCAGGGGTGGCGCCCCATCTTCGGATGGCCCCTGGGCTTGGTAATTCCTGTGCAGAGACCTATAGCTCCGAACTCTAAATTCGGTAAGCGAGTGAAAGAAACTGCAGTACCCCATAATTTTTGTTCACAAGGAACCCGAAGGAAGACTCAGGATTGAGTAAGTATTTGCGTGAAGCCGTTCAGTTGGGGTGGGTATCCCGGAGAATGCCTGACTGGAGTCAGGTCCTGAGTGTGGACCCTCTAGTAGTGCAGTTCCCATTGCCCGCGAAGGTATGGGTCACGACCGAGGGGCGCAAGTGTGTGTGTGTGAGTGCTCCGGAAGATGGGACAGAGGCAGAGTAAGCCCTCTGAACCCATGGGTGGCTTGCAGGTGAAGCTACCGGACATACCACTAGAATGTCCCCTAGGTTTATGTTAAAACACTGGGGCGATTCTCCCTCTAGACGAGGAAAGAGTAAAGTAAAATGGTATATTATTGTATAGGGATATGAGGAGGAAAGCAGATAGGGGCAGATCAGCTATTCTGACCAGTATTTGGGTCCTTTGAGGATCAAATCTACCAGGCTCTAAATACTTATGTGAATGATACACTATCTCCTCCCCCTTATGCTCCCCCTGAACAGAATCCAGCAGCTCCTCCGGAACAAGCTGAATCTGACTCAGGAGACGAACCTGAACCCCTAGACCTCCCTAGGAAAAGGATCACTAGAAGGCAAACTAGGCAGGAGAGGGGTCAAGGAAGAAACCTTCTCCCTTTAAGAGAAATACCTGTAAAAGGAAATGGGGAATTTGATAAGGGATCCTTTAGGGGTCTCCAAGAGGCTAGATCAATTTTTAGGTCCCACTCTTTATACCTGAGATGAAATAAAGGCAATTTTGGGCGTACTATTTACAGCAGAAGAGGGATATGATCAGGAAGGCAGGTATGCGAATTTGGGATTAGCAACACCAGGCTGGTCCAGGAGCAGATATAAAGTGGCCTTTACAGCGCCCCAACTGGGATAGTCAGAACCAGGAACACCACTCGCATGGCAGATTTGCGAGTTATTATTATTCAAGAGAATAGAGAATCTGTCCTTCGGTGACAGAATGTTGATAAGGCTTCTAGCGAGTAAAAAAAAAAGATGAAACTCCTACTGAGTGGTTAGAGAGATTACCCAAAAAGTTAGTTATATTCAGGATTAGATCCTGCTACCCCCCTGGGGCAAGCTCTCCTGAAAACGCAGTTTGTAGCTAGGTCCTGAATATTCAAAGGAAACTAGAGAAATTGGGAGATTGGCAGGAGAGAGGATTAGATGAATTACTAAGAGAGGCTCAGAAAGTATACGTACGGAGAGAGGAGGAGACTCAGAAGAAGCAAGCAAAAAAATTCTGATAGCCGTGGTAAAAGGAAAAGAGGGAATATTCCTCGGGCAGAGAACGCGCTTTAACCTAACCAGATGAGACCCAGAGATATAAGGACAGTAGAATGCTTCTACTGTCAGAAAAAGGGACGCGTGAAGAAAGACTGTAGAAAGAGAATTCAGGATGAGAGAATGTTTAAGAAGGACTGAGGGCTTAAGGGGTTTTATGTGCTGGGGACCCGGGAAAGAAAAGAGCCCGTGACGAAATTGAAATTGGGTCCTCAGAGTCAGGAAGAGGAATTTTTGCCAGAGCCTGGCGCAGAAAGATCGACTGTTCAATATTCACCTGGAGGATGTTCTGTATCCTCAGAAAAGCTACTAGTAATCGGAGCAAAAGGGAACCTTTTATGGAACCTGTTGTAAAGCAGGTAGAAATAGAATTACCTAGCACCTATGGAATTGGGTCTTTTTATTGGTACCTGAAGCAGAATATAATTTGCTAGGGAGAGATTTAATTGTGGAGTTAAGAATAAATTTGGAAGTAAAAGATAGAGAATTAATTGTTAATCTATGTACTCTAACGATAGAAGATGAGGCTAGAATTAACCCAGAAGTTTGGTATACTCCAGAATCAGTAGGGAAATTAGACATAGAACCGTCTGAAGTGACTATAAAGGAACAAGAGATCCCGGTTAGGATAAAACAATACCCCATTTCAAAGGAAGGTAAATTAGGGCTACAACCTGAAATTGAGAGATTAATATCTAAAGGGCTATTAGAACCCTGTATGTCTTCCTATAATACTCCTATACTCCCTGTAAAGAAACCTGATGGCACATACAAATTGGTCCGTGATTTCAGAGAAATTAACAAGAGAACAATAACCCGTTTCCCAGTAGTGGCAAACCCCTATACCCTGCTGAGTCAATTAAAACCAGAATTTAAATGGTACAGTGTGATTGATTTAAAGGATGCTTTTTGGACCTGCCCCCTGAAGGTAGAATGTAGAGATTACTTCGCCTTTGAGTGGAAAGTACCAAACACCCATAGAAAACAACAACTTAGATGGGCAGTGCTTCCACAGGGATTCACAGAAGCCCCTAACTTGTTTGGGCAAGCCCTTGAGCAGGTGTTAAGAACTTATGAATCAAACCCACAGGTGACCTTAGCACAATACGTAGATGACTTACTATTAGCTGGAACAGATGAGGAGGCCGTTAGACATCCGACATCCGCTGCTGGCTTATCTCTTGGGCCAGACATGTCACACAAAGAGAAAAGGAAAAAACATCTGAGAAATGAGGGATAAAAGGCCTTCACTGAACTAAGGATTTTGTGGTCAGCGCAGGCCTGTGAATTATATGCAGTCCTTAGAGCCCTACAGACGTTAAAAGGAAAATTGGAACCATTTATACAGATTGCATATATGCGTATGGGGTAGTCCATACCTTTGAAAAATATGGGAGGAAAGAGGATTAGTAAACTCACACGGGAAAGGGTTAATTCACGAGTCCTTAATAAGACAAACTAAGGGCAATAAAAGAACCAGAGAAAATCGCAGTAGTACATGTTGGATCAAATAAGGAGAAATAATTTAGCGGCCTTATTGATCCTAAAGGAAATACAAGCTGATAGTCCCTGAAAAAAATAAAAAAAAAAAGAGAGGCTAAAAGCTTTACTACATAAGAGAAAGAAAAGTCTGGTGGTACAACGGCCCCCACTAGATATGGCAATACACCAAATCAGTCCAGGAAATAAGGTTTTAATTAAAACATGGAAAGAGTCGTCTCTAACTCCTCGATGGGAGGAACCTTTTCTTGTTTTATTAACAACAGAAACAGCGATCCAGACAGCTGAGCATGGATGGACCCATGCGAGCCGAGTGAAAGGATCCATCCATGACACAGAACCCCAGTGAAAGGTGTCCAAGACTTTGGATGATCTAAAAATCACTCTAAGAAAAATGTAAAACTGTTGCTTTTCCTTTAACAGATAAGATAACTCAGTCATTTCATCGCATGCTTTATATGTATATTGTATATGTATTGTGCATTGTATATGATGAATATTGGTGAACTCACTCTTCCTATGAATACCTTTTAAGATAATTGGGAGATAGTTTTGTGAGCAATCAAGAGGCTAAAATTTAAAAAGGAATTAGAGAATGGGGAGACTTATAAGGCAAGGAAAAAGGAGGTTCCCCTGAAGAATACGACTGCTTCCGAGAAGATCATACACCCCGCTGCTCTAAGCAAAAGAGTAGGCGAGGGAGGCAGAGGCGTACAGCGGTGGGGCTATGAGAATGACCTCCGAGGTGAAATCACCTTGACCTTTGTCTCCTAATCTGGAAGGCCTCACGAAGCCATACTGAAAGTGCTCACTGAATTCAGATTGTAAGTGCTCACTGGATTCAGAACTTTCTCACTTAATTCAGATTGGCTATGGAAAAAAAAAAAAAAAAGTATATATATACATTAAAAAAAAAATTAGGAGAAAAGGGGGGGCTAAGAAAGAACTCGACAATATTCATTCTAGAAAATGAGTACACCAACAATACCGAATAAGATAATTGCAGCATCTTTAAACAATCAATTTAAGCATAATCTTTAAAACTAACACTAACCCTAACGCTAATCCTAACACTAAACCTAACTTTAACCCTAACACTAACAAAGCTAAACCTAACAGTAATACCAGCCCTAACCCTATAACTCTAAACCAAACCAAACCCTAACATAACCCTAACCCTAACAATCACCCTAACCATACCCTAACTCTATGGGAACTGCTGAATCACGGCCTGAACCACTGATTGGTCACCTGAGGTGAGCACCGAGTCAGCCATGGGGGCAGATGTGGACATGATATACCTGAGTGATTGGAAGTGGTGGAGCCTGGCTCCACGTCTTCCAAACCCCATTTAAGGGCTGACCACCGCCAGGAAAGGATCTCCTCTTATGTGCGCATGATCGAAGCTGAAGAGGCCTACGAACCTTTTCATCACAATCCATCACCAGGTGGCAGAGAACGACCCCACATAACAGCCAGCGCAGCCCAGGAAGGGAAAGATAAACACGAATGCAGAGATAAGAGACAATAAAAAGTGGGATCGGGAGGCCCCCGTTGCGCACCTCTGGTGGAGCAGAGACTCCTGGCCGCCCAGTGCTGTTTCTTGCTTGTTTATTGCTTGCTCAATAAATCCTTTCCTGTTGGTAACGATTGGTGTGTTTTGTTCTTCACAACTATAACAATCCTGAAGGTGAGCCATCTTCTCTTTTGTATTATTTGTATACTATCGATATAGAACTACTCAAAATAGACCATCCTCTATATTATTTCTTTGTGAAGAACCGTCAAGCCCTAACCCTAACAACTACTGTAAATCTAAAACTATATACCTAACACTAACCCTAAACCTAACCTTAACGCTAACACAAACCCTAACCTTAACCCTAAACCCAACCCAAACCCTATCCCAAACCCAAACCAAACCCAAAACTTAACCCTCACCCTCACCCTAATCCTAACCCTAACCTATACCATAACCATATCCTTTATAAACAACACCAACACCAACCCCAACCCCAAACAACAGCCTAAACCCTATCCCTAACCCTAACCTTAACCCATAACCTTACCCTTATCCTAACCGAAACCCTAACCCTTACCAAAACCCCAAACTAACCCCTAACCCTAAAACCAAACTCAAACCCTAACCCTAACCCTAACCCTAAAACTAAACCTAACCCTAAACCCTAGCCCTATACCCTAAACCTAACCCTAAAACTAAACCTAAAAATAACCCCAACCCTAACCCTAACCCTACCACTAACTAACCTGAACCCTAAACGTAACCCTAACCCTAATCCTAACACCACCCCCATCTCCAACGGTAACCCCAAAACTCTAAGCCAAACCTTAAACCTAACCCTAAACCGAAACCTAGCCCTAACCCTAACCATAACCTTAAAACAAAACCTAACCCTAACCCTAACCCCAACCTCAACACTAACCCCAAAGCCCTAACCATAAACCTAACCGTAACCCTACATTCTAACCCTAAACCTTACCATAAACCCAACACCAAACCCAAACCTAATCCCAACCCCAAACCTAACCCCAAACCTATACCCTAACCCCTACAACTAACCCTAACCCTAAATCTAACCCTAAAATGTTACTTTAACCCTAACTCGAACCCTAATCCGAACCCTAAACCAAAACTAACCCTACTCCTACCACTACCCCTACTCCAAAACCAAACCCAACCACAAGCCCTAACCCAAACTCCAACACCAACCCCAAACGCAACAACAAACACTACCCCAACCCTAAAACCTAACCACAAACCTAATACTAACCCTAACACTAAACCTAAAACTAACCCTAATCTATGACCGTAACCCTAACCCTAACCCTAATCTATGACCCTAAACCTGAAGCCTTACGCTAACCCTAAGCCTAGCCCTAACCCTAGTCCTTACCCAAAACCAAACTCTAACCCAAATCCTAACCCTAACCCTAACACTAAACCTAACCCTATCCTTAACACTAACACCAATCCCAACCGCAACCCCAACCCAAACCCATACCTGTAACCCCTAAACGTAACGCTAACCCTACCCCTACCCCAAAACCAGCCACAAGCACTAACACTAATCCTATCCCTAAATTTTAACCTACCCCTAACCCTTCCCCAAAAGCAACCACAAGCACTAACCCTAACCCTAATCCTAAACCTAAGCCGAACCCTAACCATACCCCTAAACCCTACCCTAATCCTAAACCCTCAAGGTAACCCTAAACCTAACCTTAATACTAACCCTAACACTAACCTCCACCCTAACCCTAATCTATAACCCTGAACTATAACCCTAACCATGACCTAGAAATTTCTAGAAATTTTTATACTGGTTATAAAACCTTTCAAATCTTTTCAAATAATCAGGTCTGAATGGAGGGCGAAAGTCTGGCTGTAATCGCTCATAACCGTGGATTAAGCTTGAAAAAATTTGTGTCTTCTACAGTTCCGAAGGCAGAATGCTAATCAGCCGGCTGCCTTGCGCTGTAATGCGGCTTATCTCCACTGCCAGATGAGGTCTGATTCCAACATTACGCAGTTTACTCTTATAACAGACTCCGTTCATGGTGTTTTTAGAAAAGATGGGCTGCCCCTCTTTGTTAGTGAGGGGGAATTTTCTGCTCTATGCCGGCTCAGCAAGCATTTGAAAAGAATGATAGCATCAGAACTTCATTTCAGTACACACTTTCACAGTTTTTCTTTAACATTTCTTGATGACCTTCTACATTCCTCAGAAACAGTTTCTCTCAATTTTTCCTTTTCATACACACGGACATTACAGATTCCTTCCCCAAAATTGTATGCTCTTCTGAGGTTAGTAAAGGCGAATTGTGAGTGAAGCTGGCCCCTCTCGCAGATTCTGCTGTCTGCGACAGCGGTTCGAAAATTTCCCCAACAAGCTTCATTACAGGAGCATCGCAGATGAGCCCGTACGAAACTGAGCCGGATCGGCAACAAACGTTACACTAGAATCGCTCCTAACAGCAGATTCCGCTTGAAACGCATCAATCGCGGTTTCTGCTGCATAAACGGCTGAAGAAAGACGCGCATCAGACGGCTGCAGGCGTTGAAGAGCGGCTTTAAGCAGCAGCCAGCTGCGGTCTGACTCCAACATATCAGTGATTACCCTTATGACAGAATCCGTTCCTGGAGTTGTCGATAGAGATGGGGAGGACCCCGATGTTAGTGTGGGGGAAAGATTCTGTTCGCTTTCTGTTCTGCTACCGTCGGCAATATATGTCTGCATCAGACGATCCTTTCCGTCCACGTATTCGTACTTTTTTTCTGAATTTTCTTGATGTCTTTTTCTTTCAACACAGAATCATCGTCTCTCCCCGTTTATTTTTCAATCACAGGAACATTACTGATTCCTTCCCCAAAATTGTATGCTCTTCTGACCTTAGAAATGTAGATGCGAAATTTGAGTGAAGCCGGCTCCTCTCGCAGATTCTGGTGTCTGTCGAAACGGAACGAATATTTTCCAACATACTTCATCACCGAAGCATCGCAGATGAGCCCGTACGAAACTGAGACGAATCGGCAACGAACGTTACACTGGAATCGCTCGTAACAGCAGTTCCGCTTGAAACGCATCAACCGCGGTTTCTGCTGCTTGAGCCGCTGAAGAAAGACACGACTCAGCCTGCTGCCGTGCGATGAAGAGCGGCTTTAAGCCGCATCCTGCTGCGGTCTGCCTGCATCATAACTGTGATTACCCTTATGACAGAATCAGCCCATAGCGTTGTCGATGGAGATGGGAGGACCCCGATGTTCGTGTAGGGGAAAGATTCTGGTCCCTTTCTGCTCTGCTACCTTCGGCAATGTATGTCTGCATCAGACGATCCTTTCCGTTCACGTATTCGTACTTTTTTTCTGAAGTTTCTTGATGTCTTTTTCTTTCAACACAGAATCATCGTCTCTCCCCGTTTATTTTTCAATCACACGAACATTATTGATTCCTATCCTAAAATTGTATGCTCTTCTGACCTTAGCAATGTAGATGTGAAATCTAGTGAAGCCGGCTCCTCTCGCAGAATCTGGTGTCGGTCGAAGCGGAACGAATATTTCACAACAAACTTCATCACAGGAGCATCGCAAAGGAGACCGTACGAAACTGAGACGAATCGGCAACGAACGTTACACTGGAATCGCTCGTAACAGCAGATTCCGCTTGAAACGCATCAACCGCGGTTTCTGCTGCTTGAGCCGCTGAAGAAAGACGCGACTCAGCCTGCTGCCGTGCGATGAAGAGCGGCTTTAAGCCGCATCCTGCTGCGGTCTGACTCCAACGTTAAAGTGTTTACCCTTATGACAGAATCAGCTCCCGGCGTTGTCGATGGAGATGGGAGGATCCCGATGTTTGTGTAGGGGAAAGATTCTGTTCCCTTTCTGCTCTGCTACCGTCGGCAATGTATGTCTGCATCAGACGATCCTTTCCGTCCACGTATTCGTACTTTTTTTCTGAATTTTCTTGATGTCTTTTTCTTTCAACACTGAATCATCGTCTCTCCCCGTTTATTTTTCAATCACAGGAACATTACTGATTCCTTCCCCAAAATTGTATGCTCTTCTGACCTTAGAAATGTAGATGCGAAATTTGAGTGAAGCCGGCTCCTCTCGCAGATTCTGGTGTCTGTCGAAACGGAACGAATATTTTCCAACATACTTCATCACCGAAGCATCGCAGATGAGCCCGTACGAAACTGAGACGAATCGGCAACGAACGTTACACTGGAATCGCTCGTAACAGCAGTTCCGCTTGAAACGCATCAACCGCGGTTTCTGCTGCTTGAGCCGCTGAAGAAAGACGCGACTCAGCCTGCTGCTGTGCGATGAAGAGCGGCTTTAAGCCGCATCCTGCTGCGGTCTGCCTGCATCATAACTGTGATTACCCTTATGACAGAATCAGCCCATAGCGTTGTCGATGGAGATGGGAGGACCCCGATGTTCGTGTAGGGGAAAGATTCTGGTCCCTTTCTGCTCTGCTACCTTCGGCAATGTATGTCTGCATCAGACGATCCTTTCCGTTCACGTATTCGTACTTTTTTTCTGAAGTTTCTTGATGTCTTTTTCTTTCAACACAGAATCATCGTCTCTCCCCGTTTATTTTTCAATCACACGAACATTACTGATTCCTATCCTAAAATTGTATGCTCTTCTGACCTTAGCAATGTAGATGTGAAATCTAGTGAAGCCGGCTCCTCTCGCAGAATCTGGTGTCGGTCGAAGCGGAACGAATATTTCACAACAAACTTCATCACAGGAGCATCGCAAAGGAGACCGTACGAAACTGAGACGAATCGGCAACGAACGTTACACTGGAATCGCTCGTAACAGCAGATTCCGCTTGAAACGCATCAACCGCGGTTTCTGCTGCTTGAGCCGCTGAAGAAAGACGCGACTCAGCCTGCTGCCGGGCGATGAAGAGCGGCTTTAAGCCGCATCCTGCTGCGGTCTGACTCCAACGTTAAAGTGTTTACCCTTATGACAGAATCAGCTCCCGGCGTTGTCGATGGAGATGGGAGGATCCCGATGTTTGTGTAGGGGAAAGATTCTGTTCCCTTTCTGCTCTGCTACCGTCGGCAATGTATGTCTGCATCAGACGATCCTTTCCGTCCACGTATTCGTACTTTTTTTCTGAATTTTCTTGATGTCTTTTTCTTTCAACACAGAATCATCGTCTCTCCCCGTTTATTTTTCAATCACAGGAACATTACTGATGCCTTCCCCAAAATTGTATGCTCTTCTGATCTTTGCAATGTAGATGCGAAATTTGAGTGAAGCCGGCTCCTCTCGCAGATTCTGGTGTCTGTCGAAGCGGAACGAATATTTTCCAACAAACTTCATCACCGGAGAATCTCAGATGAGCCCGTACGAAACTGAGCCGGTTCGGCAACAAACGTTACACTAGAATCGCTCCTAACAGCAGATTCCGCTTGAAACGCATCAACCGCGGTTTCTGCTGCTTGAGCCGCTGAAGAAAGACGCGACTCAGCCTGCTGCTGTGCGATGAAGAGCGGCTTTAAGCCGCATCCTGCTGCGGTCTGACTCCAACATATCAGTGATTACCCTTATGACAGAATCAGCCCATAGCGTTGTCGATAGAGATGGGAGGACCCCGATGTTCGTGTAGGGGAAAGATTCTGGTCCCTTTCTGCTCTGCTACCTTCGGCAATGTATGTCTGCATCAGACGATCCTTTCCGTTCACGTATTCGTACTTTTTTTCTGAAGTTTCTTGATGTCTTTTTCTTTCAACACAGAATCATCGTCTCTCCCCGTTTATTTTTCAATCACACGAACATTACTGATTCCTATCCTAAAATTGTATGCTCTTCTGACCTTAGCAATGTAGATGTGAAATCTAGTGAAGCCAGCTCCTCTCGCAGAATCTGGTGTCGGTCGAAGCGGAACGAATATTTCACAACAAACTTCATCACAGGAGCATCGCAAAGGAGACCGTACGAAACTGAGACGAATCGGCAACGATCGTTACAATGGAATCGCTCGTAACAGCAGATTCCGCTTGAAATGCATCAACCGCGTTTTCTGCTGCTTGAGCCGCTGAAGAAAGACGCGACTCAGCCTGCTGCCGGGCGATGAAGAGCGGCTTTAAGCCGCAGCCTTCTGCGGTCTGCCTGCATCATAACTGTGATTACCCTTATGACAGAATCCGTTCCTGGCGTTGTCGATAGAGATGGGGAGGACCTCGATGTTAGTGTGGGGGAAAGATTCTGTTCCCGTTCTGCTCTGCTACTGTCGGCAATGCATGTCTGCATCAGACGATCCTTTACATCCACGTATTCATACTTCATTGTCTTTTTCTTTCAACACTGAATCATCGTCTCTCCCCGTTTATTTTTCAATCACAGGAACATTACTGATTCCTTCCCCAAAATTGTATGCTCTTCTGACCTTAGCAATGTAGATGTGAAATCTAGTGAAGCCGGCTCCTCTCGCAGATTGTGGTGTCGGTCGAAACGGAACGAATATTTCACAACAAACTTCATCACAGGAGCATCGCAAAGGAGACCGTATGAAACTGAGCCGAATCGGCAAAGAACGTTACACTAGAATCGCTCGTAACAGCAGATTCCGCTTGAAACGCATCAACCGTGGTTTCTGCTGCTTGAGCCGCTGAAGAAAGACGCGACTCAGCCTGCTGCCGGGCGATGAAGAGCGGCTTTAAGCCGCATCCTGCTGCGGTCTGACTCCAACGTTAAAGTGTTTACCCTTATGACAGAATCTGCTCCCGGCGTTATCGATGGAGATGGGAGGACCCCGATGTTCGTGTAGGGGAAAGATTCTGGTCCCTTTCTGCTCTGCTACCTTCGGCAAAGTATGTCTGCATCAGACGATCCTTTCCGTCCACGTATTCGTACTTTTTTTCTGAATTTTCTTGATGTCTTTTTCTTTCAACACAAAATCATTGTCTCTCCCCGTTTATTTTTCAATCACACGAACATTACTGATGCCTTCCCCAAAATTGTATGCTCTTCTGATCTTTGCAATGTAGATGCGAAATTTGAGTGAAGCCGGCTCCTCTCGCAGATTCTGGTGTCTGTCGAAGCGGAACGAATATTTTCCAACAAACTTCATCACCGGAGAATCTCAGATGAGCCCGTACGAAACTGAGCCGGTTCGGCAACAAACGTTACACTAGAATCGCTCCTAACAGCAGATTCCGCTTGAAACGCATCAACCGCGGTTTCTGCTGCTTGAGCCGCTGAAGAAAGACGCGACTCAGCCTGCTGCCGTGCACTGAAAAGCGGCTTTAAGCCGCATCCTGCTGCGGTCTGCCTCCATCATATCAGTGATTACCCTTATGACAGAATCCGTTCCTGGCGTTGTCGATAGAGATGGGGAGGACCTCGATGTTAGTGTGGGGGAAAGATTCTGTTCCCTTTCTGCTCTGCTACCGTCGACAATGTATGTCTGCATCAGACGATCCTTTCCGTTCACGTATTCGTACTTTTTTTCTGAATTTTCTTGATGTCTTTTTCTTTCAACACAGAATCATCGTCTCTCCCCGTTTATTTTTCAATCACACGAACATTACTGATGCCTTCCCCAAAATTGTATGCTCTTCTGACCTTAGCAATGTAGATGCGAAATTTGAGTGAAGTCGGCTCCTCTCGCAGATTCTGGTGTCTGTCGAAGCGGAACGAATATTTTCCAACAAACTTCATCACCGGAGAATCTCAGATGAGTCCGTACGAAATAGCCGAATCGGCAACGAACGTCGAACCGCTCGTAACAGCAGATTCCGCTTGAAACGCATCAACCGCGGTTTCTGCTGCTTGAGCCGCTGAAGAAAGACGCGACTCAGCCTGCTGCCGGGCGATGAAGAGCGGCTTTAAGCCGCATCCTGCTGCGGTCTGACTCCAACGTTAAAGTGTTTACCCTTATGACAGAATCAGCTCCCGGCGTTGTCGATGGAGATGGGAGGATCCCGATGTTTGTGTAGGGGAAAGATTCTGTTCCCTTTCTGCTCTGCTACCGTCGGCAATGTATGTCTGCATCAGACGATCCTTTCCGTCCACGTATTCGTACTTTTTTTCTGAATTTTCTTGATGTCTTTTTCTTTCAACACTGAATCATCGTCTCTCCCCGTTTATTTTTCAATCACAGGAACATTACTGATTCCTTCCCCAAAATTGTATGCTCTTCTGACCTTAGAAATGTAGATGCGAAATTTGAGTGAAGCCGGCTCCTCTCGCAGATTCTGGTGTCTGTCGAAACGGAACGAATATTTTCCAACATACTTCATCACCGAAGCATCGCAGATGAGCCCGTACGAAACTGAGACGAATCGGCAACGAACGTTACACTGGAATCGCTCGTAACAGCAGTTCCGCTTGAAACGCATCAACCGCGGTTTCTGCTGCTTGAGCCGCTGAAGAAAGACACGACTCAGCCTGCTGCCGTGCGATGAAGAGCGGCTTTAAGCCGCATCCTGCTGCGGTCTGCCTGCATCATAACTGTGATTACCCTTATGACAGAATCAGCCCATAGCGTTGTCGATGGAGATGGGAGGACCCCGATGTTCGTGTAGGGGAAAGATTCTGGTCCCTTTCTGCTCTGCTACCTTCGGCAATGTATGTCTGCATCAGACGATCCTTTCCGTTCACGTATTCGTACTTTTTTTCTGAAGTTTCTTGATGTCTTTTTCTTTCAACACAGAATCATCGTCTCTCCCCGTTTATTTTTCAATCACACGAACATTATTGATTCCTATCCTAAAATTGTATGCTCTTCTGACCTTAGCAATGTAGATGTGAAATCTAGTGAAGCCGGCTCCTCTCGCAGATTGTGGTGTCGGTCGAAACGGAACGAATATTTTCCAACAAACTTCATCACCGGAGCATCGCAGATGAGCCCGTACGAAACAGCCGAGTCGGCAACGAACGTCATACTCGAATCGCTCGTAACAGCAGTTTCCGCTTGGAACGCTTCAACCGCCGTTTCTGCTGCTTGAGCCGCTGAAGAAAGACGCGAATCAGCCTGCTGCCGTGCACTGTAGCCGATTCTGACATGCTTAGCTGAAGAAATTAGATAAGTTTTTATACCACTCAAAAAACATCTATAAATTATGTGGAATAGTATTTTTTATTTTTATTTAATTTTGAACGTTTTAAACTTTGTCAGTACTACTTTGTAATGTAGACTAAATTTGAAATTTGTTTGAAATTACTTGTCAGGATCTTTTACATTCCATGATAGCTGCATTTCTTTGACTGATCGTGTGCGATTTTTAAAACAAGTGAAATGAGTACAGGCACGGATTTCTTGTGTGTGTAATGAACAACACTTATGCGGAGCTTTATTTCAAGTGGAACAAAATGTCATGTTCTATAATATGCCGATTTGAAGCTCAGTATTTGCCCTCACCCAAAATTGTTTTTAACAATAACAATAACATTCCAACTAATCCCAATCCAAAATCTATTCATAAAATGCAAACAAACCCTGTCCCTTACACAAATATGAAATCAAATCCTAACCCTAACATAAAATCCATCCCAAACACTAACCCTTACCGTAAACGTAACCTTAGCTTTAACCATAACACTAACACCCTAACCCAAACACTACAACAAACCAAAACTCTAA
Organism: Cyrtonyx montezumae; assembly: GCF_038088225.1. Classification (NCBI taxonomy): domain Eukaryota; kingdom Metazoa; phylum Chordata; class Aves; order Galliformes; family Odontophoridae; genus Cyrtonyx; species Cyrtonyx montezumae. Next base: position 1,257,590 of record NW_027072046.1, read on the forward strand.
ACCGAGCACGATAGCAGATCATACCCCTATCCCTTATCTTAGGACTATAAACAAACTAAAGTCTCTCCCTATGCCAAATACAAGCACTAAACGTGTCCAAAACACTATTCCTATCCCTATTTTTGAACCACAACCAATCACAAAACAAATCCAGGGCTTAACACTTCTTTCACAATAACGCTCAAACTTACCTTACACTACACAAGAAATTTAACACTAACTCTATGCTTGAAACCTAGCACTAACCCTATACCTACAAATTACCCTATAACTTAACCTAAACCTAAGCCCAACCCTAATGCTAACCCTAACCCTAACCACTACATCGAACCCTAAACCCTAACATTAACCCTGAACCTAACACTAACCCTAAAACTACCACTAACCCAAACCCTAACCCTGACCCTAACCCAGACACAAACACTAATGCTAAACCTAAACCAAACCCTAATCCAAACACTAACTCTAACCCAAAACCAAACCCTAACCTTAAGCCAACAGTAACCCTAACCCTATACCTAAACCCTAACCCTAACGCTAACCCCAACCCTAATCCTTACCATAACCATAACCCTAATCCTAACCTTAAGCCCTAACCCTAACCCAATCCTTACAGCTATCCCAACTCCAACCCCAACCCCCAACACCAGCCCCAACCCTATTCCTAACACCAACAACAACCCCAACCCAAACAATATCATTTAAAACCTAACCCTAACACTAACCCTAACCCCAACCCCAAACAAAACCCCAACCCAAATCCCAACGCCAACCCGAATCCTAACCCTAACCCTAAACTTAATCCTAACCCGAACCCTAAACCTAAAGCCTAACCCTAAACCAAGCCATAACCCTAGCCCTAAAGCTAACCCCAACCCCAGATCCAACCCAAACCCAACCCAAATCCCAACCCCAACCCCAACCTTTATCCTAACCCTTAACCGTAAACCTAAAATTAACCCTAAGCCTAAGCCTTTCCCTAACCCAAGACATAACCCTAACCCTAACCTTATACTAACCCAAACCTTAACCCTAACCCTAATCCGAACAACCCTAATCCCCAAACCAACCCCAACCCTAACTCCAAGCTTAACTCTAACCCTAACCCGAACCCTAACCATAACCTTACCCTAACACTAACAATATCTCTAACCCTAAAAATAACCTTACCCTAACATGAACACTAACCCTAAACCTAAATCTAACAGTACACCTAACCCTAAACCTAACCCTAACATTAACCCTGAACCTAACACTAATCCAAACCCTTACGCTTACCCTAACCCAGACACAAACACTAATGCTAAACCTAAACCAAACCCTAAACCAAACAACACTAACCCCAACCCTAACCCTAACCCAACACTAACCCTAACCCTATACCTTAACCCTAACCCTAACGCTAACCCCAACCCTAATCCTTACCCTAACCCTAACCCTAAGCTAAAATCTTACCCCAACAAAAAACCAAATACTACACATAAAAATATTACTAAAGCCAATCTTCACCGAAGCCGCTAAAATTACCTAAATCCTTCCCTAACACTTACTCTAAGACTAATTCTCTAACCCTAACACTTACCCTAACACTAACGTTAACACTTACCCTAATCTTAACACTAAATCCAATTGTACACCCAACCCTATACAATCACATAAAACTTACTTTAAAACTAAATCTGTAAAACTAACACTAACCCTAACAAGAATGCTAACACTAATCCTAACCCCTAACCTAACCCTAACCCTACCCTAACCCAAAACATCTCTTCTCAGAGATCTCTCCCACGTGGAGTCCCCTGCGAGCCTTATCATCCTGACGGTGAGCCATCTTCTCTTTCGTATTATTTGTATTCTATCTATATAGAACAACAAAAAATTATACCATCATCTATACTATTTCTTTGTGAAGTACCATCCTTGGGAGTTTTTTACCCCACAATAACCCTAACCATAACTAAATCCCTAACCCAAACCTAACAATTGCTATAAATCTTGATCTAGAAACCTAACACTAAACCTTACCCTAACTCTAAACCTAACCTTAACCCTGAACCTAAACTAAACTTAACGCTTAAAAATAACACTAAACCTAACCCTAACCCTAACCCTAACCCTAAACCTAACCCTAACCCTAACCCTAACCCTAACCCTACCCTAAGCCTAACCCTAACCCTAACCCTACCCTAACCCTAACCCTAACTCTAACCCTAACCTAACCCTAACCCTAACCCTAACCCTAACCCTAACCCTAACCCTAACCCTAACCCTAACCCTAACCCTACCCTAACCCTAACCCTGACCCTAACCCAAACACTAATCCTTACCCTAATCCTAACCCTAAGCCAAAATCTTGCCCTAACCCTAACCCTAACCCTAACCCAATCCCAACAACTATCCCAACTCCAACCCCAACCCCCAACAGCAGCCCCAACCCTATCCCTAACACCAACAATAACCCCAACCCAAACGATAACATCTAAAACCTAATGCTAACCCTAATACTAACCCTAACCCTAAACCTAACCCTAACCCTAACCCAATTCATAACCCTAGCCCTAAACCTAAACCCAACCCCAGACCCAACCCAAACCCAACCCAAATCCCAACCTCAACCCTTATCCTAACCCTAACCCTAACCGTAAACCTAAACCTAACCCTAAGCCTAAGCCTAACCCTTACTGTAACCGTGACCCTAAACCTGTACCTAATCTTAACCCTACACTAACCCTAACCTAAACCTTAACACTATCTGTAACCCTTACCCTAACCGCAACCCTAAACCAAACCTTTAACCTGAGAGAAAACCTTACCTTAAGACAATTCCAAAATCTAAACATAACCTTATTACTAAAGCCAGTCTTCACCTAACCCGCTGAAATTACCTAAATCCTTCTTTAACACTTACTGTAAGACTAAATCTTTAACCCTATCCCTTGCCCTAACCCTTGCCCTTACCGTAACACTTACCCTAACCCTTACCCTAAATCCAATCTTACACCTAACCTTTTCCAATAACCAAAACTTACCCTAAATCTTACTGTAAAAATAAATCTTTAAACCTAACACTAATCCTAATACTAACCCTAACCCTAACCCTAACCCTAACCCTAACCCTAACCCTAACCCTACCCTAACCCTAACCTTAACCCTAACATAACCCTAACAGTAACCCCAACCCAAACCCTAACCCCAAACCTAACCCTAAACATAACCCTAAGCCTTACAATAACAATAACCCTTACCCTACCCTAACTGTATGGGAACTGCTCAATCACGGCCTGAAACACAGGTCACCTGAGGTGAGCACCGAGTCAGCCATGGGGGCACAAGTGGAGGTGATATACCTGTGTGACTGGAAGGGGGGGAGCCTGGCTCCACCTCTCCCAAGCCCCATTTAAGGGCTAACCACCGCCAGGAAAGGATCTCTTCTTGGATACCCCTCCCACGTGGAGTCCCCTGAGAGCCTTATCATCCTTGTGATAAAAATGAGTGCTGTATTTGTTAATGAAACCAACTTGAGACAGAAGTGTCAGTGTTTTTCAGTGTTTTGCTTTCTGAAAACTATGTAGTTTGTAGAAGTCTCAAAATAGGTGTATAAATGTTTTGTCTAAGAACTTTGGAATTTGTGCAAATTGGAGCCACAGCGCTTAGTTCTAACAACTGGACAATGAACAACAGACAGCAGTGACCTTCTAAGAAACTGAAAAAAGAAAAATAAGGTAAAATCTCCTCTTAAGTGCGCATGATCGAAGCTGAAGAGGCCTACGGCCCTTTTCATCTCAATCACCAGGTGGCAGAGAACGACCCCACATAAGAGCCAGCGCAGCCCAGGAAGGGAAAGATAAACACGAATGCAGAGATAAGAGACAATAAAAAGTGGGATCAGGAGGCCCCAGTTGCGCACCTCTGGTGGAACAGAGACTCCCGGCCACCCAGCGCTGTTTCTTGCTTGTTTACTGCTTGCTCAATAAATCTTTTCCTGTTGGTAACGATTGGTGTTTATTGTTCTTCACGCCTATAACAATTTGGTGCCGTGACTCGGATCCAGGCGACTCTGCTGTGAAATTCCCACTCCAGGGGTGGCGCCCCATCTTCGGATGGCCCCTGGGCTTGGTAATTCCTGTGCAGAGACCTATAGCTCCGAACTCTAAATTCGGTAAGCGAGTGAAAGAAACTGCAGTACCCCATAATTTTTGTTCACAAGGAACCCGAAGGAAGACTCAGGATTGAGTAAGTATTTGCGTGAAGCCGTTCAGTTGGGGTGGGTATCCCGGAGAATGCCTGACTGGAGTCAGGTCCTGAGTGTGGACCCTCTAGTAGTGCAGTTCCCATTGCCCGCGAAGGTATGGGTCACGACCGAGGGGCGCAAGTGTGTGTGTGTGAGTGCTCCGGAAGATGGGACAGAGGCAGAGTAAGCCCTCTGAACCCATGGGTGGCTTGCAGGTGAAGCTACCGGACATACCACTAGAATGTCCCCTAGGTTTATGTTAAAACACTGGGGCGATTCTCCCTCTAGACGAGGAAAGAGTAAAGTAAAATGGTATATTATTGTATAGGGATATGAGGAGGAAAGCAGATAGGGGCAGATCAGCTATTCTGACCAGTATTTGGGTCCTTTGAGGATCAAATCTACCAGGCTCTAAATACTTATGTGAATGATACACTATCTCCTCCCCCTTATGCTCCCCCTGAACAGAATCCAGCAGCTCCTCCGGAACAAGCTGAATCTGACTCAGGAGACGAACCTGAACCCCTAGACCTCCCTAGGAAAAGGATCACTAGAAGGCAAACTAGGCAGGAGAGGGGTCAAGGAAGAAACCTTCTCCCTTTAAGAGAAATACCTGTAAAAGGAAATGGGGAATTTGATAAGGGATCCTTTAGGGGTCTCCAAGAGGCTAGATCAATTTTTAGGTCCCACTCTTTATACCTGAGATGAAATAAAGGCAATTTTGGGCGTACTATTTACAGCAGAAGAGGGATATGATCAGGAAGGCAGGTATGCGAATTTGGGATTAGCAACACCAGGCTGGTCCAGGAGCAGATATAAAGTGGCCTTTACAGCGCCCCAACTGGGATAGTCAGAACCAGGAACACCACTCGCATGGCAGATTTGCGAGTTATTATTATTCAAGAGAATAGAGAATCTGTCCTTCGGTGACAGAATGTTGATAAGGCTTCTAGCGAGTAAAAAAAAAAGATGAAACTCCTACTGAGTGGTTAGAGAGATTACCCAAAAAGTTAGTTATATTCAGGATTAGATCCTGCTACCCCCCTGGGGCAAGCTCTCCTGAAAACGCAGTTTGTAGCTAGGTCCTGAATATTCAAAGGAAACTAGAGAAATTGGGAGATTGGCAGGAGAGAGGATTAGATGAATTACTAAGAGAGGCTCAGAAAGTATACGTACGGAGAGAGGAGGAGACTCAGAAGAAGCAAGCAAAAAAATTCTGATAGCCGTGGTAAAAGGAAAAGAGGGAATATTCCTCGGGCAGAGAACGCGCTTTAACCTAACCAGATGAGACCCAGAGATATAAGGACAGTAGAATGCTTCTACTGTCAGAAAAAGGGACGCGTGAAGAAAGACTGTAGAAAGAGAATTCAGGATGAGAGAATGTTTAAGAAGGACTGAGGGCTTAAGGGGTTTTATGTGCTGGGGACCCGGGAAAGAAAAGAGCCCGTGACGAAATTGAAATTGGGTCCTCAGAGTCAGGAAGAGGAATTTTTGCCAGAGCCTGGCGCAGAAAGATCGACTGTTCAATATTCACCTGGAGGATGTTCTGTATCCTCAGAAAAGCTACTAGTAATCGGAGCAAAAGGGAACCTTTTATGGAACCTGTTGTAAAGCAGGTAGAAATAGAATTACCTAGCACCTATGGAATTGGGTCTTTTTATTGGTACCTGAAGCAGAATATAATTTGCTAGGGAGAGATTTAATTGTGGAGTTAAGAATAAATTTGGAAGTAAAAGATAGAGAATTAATTGTTAATCTATGTACTCTAACGATAGAAGATGAGGCTAGAATTAACCCAGAAGTTTGGTATACTCCAGAATCAGTAGGGAAATTAGACATAGAACCGTCTGAAGTGACTATAAAGGAACAAGAGATCCCGGTTAGGATAAAACAATACCCCATTTCAAAGGAAGGTAAATTAGGGCTACAACCTGAAATTGAGAGATTAATATCTAAAGGGCTATTAGAACCCTGTATGTCTTCCTATAATACTCCTATACTCCCTGTAAAGAAACCTGATGGCACATACAAATTGGTCCGTGATTTCAGAGAAATTAACAAGAGAACAATAACCCGTTTCCCAGTAGTGGCAAACCCCTATACCCTGCTGAGTCAATTAAAACCAGAATTTAAATGGTACAGTGTGATTGATTTAAAGGATGCTTTTTGGACCTGCCCCCTGAAGGTAGAATGTAGAGATTACTTCGCCTTTGAGTGGAAAGTACCAAACACCCATAGAAAACAACAACTTAGATGGGCAGTGCTTCCACAGGGATTCACAGAAGCCCCTAACTTGTTTGGGCAAGCCCTTGAGCAGGTGTTAAGAACTTATGAATCAAACCCACAGGTGACCTTAGCACAATACGTAGATGACTTACTATTAGCTGGAACAGATGAGGAGGCCGTTAGACATCCGACATCCGCTGCTGGCTTATCTCTTGGGCCAGACATGTCACACAAAGAGAAAAGGAAAAAACATCTGAGAAATGAGGGATAAAAGGCCTTCACTGAACTAAGGATTTTGTGGTCAGCGCAGGCCTGTGAATTATATGCAGTCCTTAGAGCCCTACAGACGTTAAAAGGAAAATTGGAACCATTTATACAGATTGCATATATGCGTATGGGGTAGTCCATACCTTTGAAAAATATGGGAGGAAAGAGGATTAGTAAACTCACACGGGAAAGGGTTAATTCACGAGTCCTTAATAAGACAAACTAAGGGCAATAAAAGAACCAGAGAAAATCGCAGTAGTACATGTTGGATCAAATAAGGAGAAATAATTTAGCGGCCTTATTGATCCTAAAGGAAATACAAGCTGATAGTCCCTGAAAAAAATAAAAAAAAAAAGAGAGGCTAAAAGCTTTACTACATAAGAGAAAGAAAAGTCTGGTGGTACAACGGCCCCCACTAGATATGGCAATACACCAAATCAGTCCAGGAAATAAGGTTTTAATTAAAACATGGAAAGAGTCGTCTCTAACTCCTCGATGGGAGGAACCTTTTCTTGTTTTATTAACAACAGAAACAGCGATCCAGACAGCTGAGCATGGATGGACCCATGCGAGCCGAGTGAAAGGATCCATCCATGACACAGAACCCCAGTGAAAGGTGTCCAAGACTTTGGATGATCTAAAAATCACTCTAAGAAAAATGTAAAACTGTTGCTTTTCCTTTAACAGATAAGATAACTCAGTCATTTCATCGCATGCTTTATATGTATATTGTATATGTATTGTGCATTGTATATGATGAATATTGGTGAACTCACTCTTCCTATGAATACCTTTTAAGATAATTGGGAGATAGTTTTGTGAGCAATCAAGAGGCTAAAATTTAAAAAGGAATTAGAGAATGGGGAGACTTATAAGGCAAGGAAAAAGGAGGTTCCCCTGAAGAATACGACTGCTTCCGAGAAGATCATACACCCCGCTGCTCTAAGCAAAAGAGTAGGCGAGGGAGGCAGAGGCGTACAGCGGTGGGGCTATGAGAATGACCTCCGAGGTGAAATCACCTTGACCTTTGTCTCCTAATCTGGAAGGCCTCACGAAGCCATACTGAAAGTGCTCACTGAATTCAGATTGTAAGTGCTCACTGGATTCAGAACTTTCTCACTTAATTCAGATTGGCTATGGAAAAAAAAAAAAAAAAGTATATATATACATTAAAAAAAAAATTAGGAGAAAAGGGGGGGCTAAGAAAGAACTCGACAATATTCATTCTAGAAAATGAGTACACCAACAATACCGAATAAGATAATTGCAGCATCTTTAAACAATCAATTTAAGCATAATCTTTAAAACTAACACTAACCCTAACGCTAATCCTAACACTAAACCTAACTTTAACCCTAACACTAACAAAGCTAAACCTAACAGTAATACCAGCCCTAACCCTATAACTCTAAACCAAACCAAACCCTAACATAACCCTAACCCTAACAATCACCCTAACCATACCCTAACTCTATGGGAACTGCTGAATCACGGCCTGAACCACTGATTGGTCACCTGAGGTGAGCACCGAGTCAGCCATGGGGGCAGATGTGGACATGATATACCTGAGTGATTGGAAGTGGTGGAGCCTGGCTCCACGTCTTCCAAACCCCATTTAAGGGCTGACCACCGCCAGGAAAGGATCTCCTCTTATGTGCGCATGATCGAAGCTGAAGAGGCCTACGAACCTTTTCATCACAATCCATCACCAGGTGGCAGAGAACGACCCCACATAACAGCCAGCGCAGCCCAGGAAGGGAAAGATAAACACGAATGCAGAGATAAGAGACAATAAAAAGTGGGATCGGGAGGCCCCCGTTGCGCACCTCTGGTGGAGCAGAGACTCCTGGCCGCCCAGTGCTGTTTCTTGCTTGTTTATTGCTTGCTCAATAAATCCTTTCCTGTTGGTAACGATTGGTGTGTTTTGTTCTTCACAACTATAACAATCCTGAAGGTGAGCCATCTTCTCTTTTGTATTATTTGTATACTATCGATATAGAACTACTCAAAATAGACCATCCTCTATATTATTTCTTTGTGAAGAACCGTCAAGCCCTAACCCTAACAACTACTGTAAATCTAAAACTATATACCTAACACTAACCCTAAACCTAACCTTAACGCTAACACAAACCCTAACCTTAACCCTAAACCCAACCCAAACCCTATCCCAAACCCAAACCAAACCCAAAACTTAACCCTCACCCTCACCCTAATCCTAACCCTAACCTATACCATAACCATATCCTTTATAAACAACACCAACACCAACCCCAACCCCAAACAACAGCCTAAACCCTATCCCTAACCCTAACCTTAACCCATAACCTTACCCTTATCCTAACCGAAACCCTAACCCTTACCAAAACCCCAAACTAACCCCTAACCCTAAAACCAAACTCAAACCCTAACCCTAACCCTAACCCTAAAACTAAACCTAACCCTAAACCCTAGCCCTATACCCTAAACCTAACCCTAAAACTAAACCTAAAAATAACCCCAACCCTAACCCTAACCCTACCACTAACTAACCTGAACCCTAAACGTAACCCTAACCCTAATCCTAACACCACCCCCATCTCCAACGGTAACCCCAAAACTCTAAGCCAAACCTTAAACCTAACCCTAAACCGAAACCTAGCCCTAACCCTAACCATAACCTTAAAACAAAACCTAACCCTAACCCTAACCCCAACCTCAACACTAACCCCAAAGCCCTAACCATAAACCTAACCGTAACCCTACATTCTAACCCTAAACCTTACCATAAACCCAACACCAAACCCAAACCTAATCCCAACCCCAAACCTAACCCCAAACCTATACCCTAACCCCTACAACTAACCCTAACCCTAAATCTAACCCTAAAATGTTACTTTAACCCTAACTCGAACCCTAATCCGAACCCTAAACCAAAACTAACCCTACTCCTACCACTACCCCTACTCCAAAACCAAACCCAACCACAAGCCCTAACCCAAACTCCAACACCAACCCCAAACGCAACAACAAACACTACCCCAACCCTAAAACCTAACCACAAACCTAATACTAACCCTAACACTAAACCTAAAACTAACCCTAATCTATGACCGTAACCCTAACCCTAACCCTAATCTATGACCCTAAACCTGAAGCCTTACGCTAACCCTAAGCCTAGCCCTAACCCTAGTCCTTACCCAAAACCAAACTCTAACCCAAATCCTAACCCTAACCCTAACACTAAACCTAACCCTATCCTTAACACTAACACCAATCCCAACCGCAACCCCAACCCAAACCCATACCTGTAACCCCTAAACGTAACGCTAACCCTACCCCTACCCCAAAACCAGCCACAAGCACTAACACTAATCCTATCCCTAAATTTTAACCTACCCCTAACCCTTCCCCAAAAGCAACCACAAGCACTAACCCTAACCCTAATCCTAAACCTAAGCCGAACCCTAACCATACCCCTAAACCCTACCCTAATCCTAAACCCTCAAGGTAACCCTAAACCTAACCTTAATACTAACCCTAACACTAACCTCCACCCTAACCCTAATCTATAACCCTGAACTATAACCCTAACCATGACCTAGAAATTTCTAGAAATTTTTATACTGGTTATAAAACCTTTCAAATCTTTTCAAATAATCAGGTCTGAATGGAGGGCGAAAGTCTGGCTGTAATCGCTCATAACCGTGGATTAAGCTTGAAAAAATTTGTGTCTTCTACAGTTCCGAAGGCAGAATGCTAATCAGCCGGCTGCCTTGCGCTGTAATGCGGCTTATCTCCACTGCCAGATGAGGTCTGATTCCAACATTACGCAGTTTACTCTTATAACAGACTCCGTTCATGGTGTTTTTAGAAAAGATGGGCTGCCCCTCTTTGTTAGTGAGGGGGAATTTTCTGCTCTATGCCGGCTCAGCAAGCATTTGAAAAGAATGATAGCATCAGAACTTCATTTCAGTACACACTTTCACAGTTTTTCTTTAACATTTCTTGATGACCTTCTACATTCCTCAGAAACAGTTTCTCTCAATTTTTCCTTTTCATACACACGGACATTACAGATTCCTTCCCCAAAATTGTATGCTCTTCTGAGGTTAGTAAAGGCGAATTGTGAGTGAAGCTGGCCCCTCTCGCAGATTCTGCTGTCTGCGACAGCGGTTCGAAAATTTCCCCAACAAGCTTCATTACAGGAGCATCGCAGATGAGCCCGTACGAAACTGAGCCGGATCGGCAACAAACGTTACACTAGAATCGCTCCTAACAGCAGATTCCGCTTGAAACGCATCAATCGCGGTTTCTGCTGCATAAACGGCTGAAGAAAGACGCGCATCAGACGGCTGCAGGCGTTGAAGAGCGGCTTTAAGCAGCAGCCAGCTGCGGTCTGACTCCAACATATCAGTGATTACCCTTATGACAGAATCCGTTCCTGGAGTTGTCGATAGAGATGGGGAGGACCCCGATGTTAGTGTGGGGGAAAGATTCTGTTCGCTTTCTGTTCTGCTACCGTCGGCAATATATGTCTGCATCAGACGATCCTTTCCGTCCACGTATTCGTACTTTTTTTCTGAATTTTCTTGATGTCTTTTTCTTTCAACACAGAATCATCGTCTCTCCCCGTTTATTTTTCAATCACAGGAACATTACTGATTCCTTCCCCAAAATTGTATGCTCTTCTGACCTTAGAAATGTAGATGCGAAATTTGAGTGAAGCCGGCTCCTCTCGCAGATTCTGGTGTCTGTCGAAACGGAACGAATATTTTCCAACATACTTCATCACCGAAGCATCGCAGATGAGCCCGTACGAAACTGAGACGAATCGGCAACGAACGTTACACTGGAATCGCTCGTAACAGCAGTTCCGCTTGAAACGCATCAACCGCGGTTTCTGCTGCTTGAGCCGCTGAAGAAAGACACGACTCAGCCTGCTGCCGTGCGATGAAGAGCGGCTTTAAGCCGCATCCTGCTGCGGTCTGCCTGCATCATAACTGTGATTACCCTTATGACAGAATCAGCCCATAGCGTTGTCGATGGAGATGGGAGGACCCCGATGTTCGTGTAGGGGAAAGATTCTGGTCCCTTTCTGCTCTGCTACCTTCGGCAATGTATGTCTGCATCAGACGATCCTTTCCGTTCACGTATTCGTACTTTTTTTCTGAAGTTTCTTGATGTCTTTTTCTTTCAACACAGAATCATCGTCTCTCCCCGTTTATTTTTCAATCACACGAACATTATTGATTCCTATCCTAAAATTGTATGCTCTTCTGACCTTAGCAATGTAGATGTGAAATCTAGTGAAGCCGGCTCCTCTCGCAGAATCTGGTGTCGGTCGAAGCGGAACGAATATTTCACAACAAACTTCATCACAGGAGCATCGCAAAGGAGACCGTACGAAACTGAGACGAATCGGCAACGAACGTTACACTGGAATCGCTCGTAACAGCAGATTCCGCTTGAAACGCATCAACCGCGGTTTCTGCTGCTTGAGCCGCTGAAGAAAGACGCGACTCAGCCTGCTGCCGTGCGATGAAGAGCGGCTTTAAGCCGCATCCTGCTGCGGTCTGACTCCAACGTTAAAGTGTTTACCCTTATGACAGAATCAGCTCCCGGCGTTGTCGATGGAGATGGGAGGATCCCGATGTTTGTGTAGGGGAAAGATTCTGTTCCCTTTCTGCTCTGCTACCGTCGGCAATGTATGTCTGCATCAGACGATCCTTTCCGTCCACGTATTCGTACTTTTTTTCTGAATTTTCTTGATGTCTTTTTCTTTCAACACTGAATCATCGTCTCTCCCCGTTTATTTTTCAATCACAGGAACATTACTGATTCCTTCCCCAAAATTGTATGCTCTTCTGACCTTAGAAATGTAGATGCGAAATTTGAGTGAAGCCGGCTCCTCTCGCAGATTCTGGTGTCTGTCGAAACGGAACGAATATTTTCCAACATACTTCATCACCGAAGCATCGCAGATGAGCCCGTACGAAACTGAGACGAATCGGCAACGAACGTTACACTGGAATCGCTCGTAACAGCAGATTCCGCTTGAAACGCATCAACCGCGGTTTCTGCTGCTTGAGCCGCTGAAGAAAGACGCGACTCAGCCTGCTGCTGTGCGATGAAGAGCGGCTTTAAGCCGCATCCTGCTGCGGTCTGCCTGCATCATAACTGTGATTACCCTTATGACAGAATCAGCCCATAGCGTTGTCGATGGAGATGGGAGGACCCCGATGTTCGTGTAGGGGAAAGATTCTGGTCCCTTTCTGCTCTGCTACCTTCGGCAATGTATGTCTGCATCAGACGATCCTTTCCGTTCACGTATTCGTACTTTTTTTCTGAAGTTTCTTGATGTCTTTTTCTTTCAACACAGAATCATCGTCTCTCCCCGTTTATTTTTCAATCACACGAACATTACTGATTCCTATCCTAAAATTGTATGCTCTTCTGACCTTAGCAATGTAGATGTGAAATCTAGTGAAGCCAGCTCCTCTCGCAGAATCTGGTGTCGGTCGAAGCGGAACGAATATTTCACAACAAACTTCATCACAGGAGCATCGCAAAGGAGACCGTACGAAACTGAGACGAATCGGCAACGATCGTTACAATGGAATCGCTCGTAACAGCAGATTCCGCTTGAAATGCATCAACCGCGTTTTCTGCTGCTTGAGCCGCTGAAGAAAGACGCGACTCAGCCTGCTGCCGGGCGATGAAGAGCGGCTTTAAGCCGCAGCCTTCTGCGGTCTGCCTGCATCATAACTGTGATTACCCTTATGACAGAATCCGTTCCTGGCGTTGTCGATAGAGATGGGGAGGACCTCGATGTTAGTGTGGGGGAAAGATTCTGTTCCCGTTCTGCTCTGCTACTGTCGGCAATGCATGTCTGCATCAGACGATCCTTTACATCCACGTATTCATACTTCATTGTCTTTTTCTTTCAACACTGAATCATCGTCTCTCCCCGTTTATTTTTCAATCACAGGAACATTACTGATTCCTTCCCCAAAATTGTATGCTCTTCTGACCTTAGCAATGTAGATGTGAAATCTAGTGAAGCCGGCTCCTCTCGCAGATTGTGGTGTCGGTCGAAACGGAACGAATATTTCACAACAAACTTCATCACAGGAGCATCGCAAAGGAGACCGTATGAAACTGAGCCGAATCGGCAAAGAACGTTACACTAGAATCGCTCGTAACAGCAGATTCCGCTTGAAACGCATCAACCGTGGTTTCTGCTGCTTGAGCCGCTGAAGAAAGACGCGACTCAGCCTGCTGCCGGGCGATGAAGAGCGGCTTTAAGCCGCATCCTGCTGCGGTCTGACTCCAACGTTAAAGTGTTTACCCTTATGACAGAATCTGCTCCCGGCGTTATCGATGGAGATGGGAGGACCCCGATGTTCGTGTAGGGGAAAGATTCTGGTCCCTTTCTGCTCTGCTACCTTCGGCAAAGTATGTCTGCATCAGACGATCCTTTCCGTCCACGTATTCGTACTTTTTTTCTGAATTTTCTTGATGTCTTTTTCTTTCAACACAGAATCATCGTCTCTCCCCGTTTATTTTTCAATCACAGGAACATTACTGATGCCTTCCCCAAAATTGTATGCTCTTCTGATCTTTGCAATGTAGATGCGAAATTTGAGTGAAGCCGGCTCCTCTCGCAGATTCTGGTGTCTGTCGAAGCGGAACGAATATTTTCCAACAAACTTCATCACCGGAGAATCTCAGATGAGCCCGTACGAAACTGAGCCGGTTCGGCAACAAACGTTACACTAGAATCGCTCCTAACAGCAGATTCCGCTTGAAACGCATCAACCGCGGTTTCTGCTGCTTGAGCCGCTGAAGAAAGACGCGACTCAGCCTGCTGCCGTGCACTGAAAAGCGGCTTTAAGCCGCATCCTGCTGCGGTCTGCCTCCATCATATCAGTGATTACCCTTATGACAGAATCCGTTCCTGGCGTTGTCGATAGAGATGGGGAGGACCTCGATGTTAGTGTGGGGGAAAGATTCTGTTCCCTTTCTGCTCTGCTACCGTCGACAATGTATGTCTGCATCAGACGATCCTTTCCGTTCACGTATTCGTACTTTTTCTCTGAATTTTCTTGATGTCTTTTTCTTTCAACACAGAATCATCGTCTCTCCCCGTTTATTTTTCAATCACACGAACATTACTGATGCCTTCCCCAAAATTGTATGCTCTTCTGACCTTAGCAATGTAGATGCGAAATTTGAGTGAAGTCGGCTCCTCTCGCAGATTCTGGTGTCTGTCGAAGCGGAACGAATATTTTCCAACAAACTTCATCACCGGAGAATCTCAGATGAGTCCGTACGAAATAGCCGAATCGGCAACGAACGTCGAACCGCTCGTAACAGCAGATTCCGCTTGAAACGCATCAACCGCGGTTTCTGCTGCTTGAGCCGCTGAAGAAAGACGCGACTCAGCCTGCTGCCGGGCGATGAAGAGCGGCTTTAAGCCGCATCCTGCTGCGGTCTGACTCCAACGTTAAAGTGTTTACCCTTATGACAGAATCAGCTCCCGGCGTTGTCGATGGAGATGGGAGGATCCCGATGTTTGTGTAGGGGAAAGATTCTGTTCCCTTTCTGCTCTGCTACCGTCGGCAATGTATGTCTGCATCAGACGATCCTTTCCGTCCACGTATTCGTACTTTTTTTCTGAATTTTCTTGATGTCTTTTTCTTTCAACACTGAATCATCGTCTCTCCCCGTTTATTTTTCAATCACAGGAACATTACTGATTCCTTCCCCAAAATTGTATGCTCTTCTGACCTTAGAAATGTAGATGCGAAATTTGAGTGAAGCCGGCTCCTCTCGCAGATTCTGGTGTCTGTCGAAACGGAACGAATATTTTCCAACATACTTCATCACCGAAGCATCGCAGATGAGCCCGTACGAAACTGAGACGAATCGGCAACGAACGTTACACTGGAATCGCTCGTAACAGCAGTTCCGCTTGAAACGCATCAACCGCGGTTTCTGCTGCTTGAGCCGCTGAAGAAAGACACGACTCAGCCTGCTGCCGTGCGATGAAGAGCGGCTTTAAGCCGCATCCTGCTGCGGTCTGCCTGCATCATAACTGTGATTACCCTTATGACAGAATCAGCCCATAGCGTTGTCGATGGAGATGGGAGGACCCCGATGTTCGTGTAGGGGAAAGATTCTGGTCCCTTTCTGCTCTGCTACCTTCGGCAATGTATGTCTGCATCAGACGATCCTTTCCGTTCACGTATTCGTACTTTTTTTCTGAAGTTTCTTGATGTCTTTTTCTTTCAACACAGAATCATCGTCTCTCCCCGTTTATTTTTCAATCACACGAACATTATTGATTCCTATCCTAAAATTGTATGCTCTTCTGACCTTAGCAATGTAGATGTGAAATCTAGTGAAGCCGGCTCCTCTCGCAGAATCTGGTGTCGGTCGAAGCGGAACGAATATTTCACAACAAACTTCATCACAGGAGCATCGCAAAGGAGACCGTACGAAACAGACGAATCGGCAACGAACGTTACACTGGAATCGCTCGTAACAGCAGATTCCGCTTGAAACGCATCAACCGCGGTTTCTGCTGCTTGAGCCGCTGAAGAAAGACGCGACTCAGCCTGCTGCCGTGCGATGAAGAGCGGCTTTAAGCCGCATCCTGCTGCGGTCTGACTCCAACGTTAAAGTGTTTACCCTTATGACAGAATCAGCTCCCGGCGTTGTCGATAGAGATGGGAGGATCCCGATGTTTGTGTAGGGGAAAGATTCTGTTCCCTTTCTGCTCTGCTACCGTCGGCAATGTATGTCTGCATCAGACGATCCTTTCCGTCCACGTATTCGTACTTTTTTTCTGAATTTTCTTGATGTCTTTTTCTTTCAACACTGAATCATCGTCTCTCCCCGTTTATTTTTCAATCACAGGAACATTATAGATGCCTTCCCCAAAATTGTATGCTCTTCTGATCTTTGCAATGTAGATGCGAAATTTGAGTGAAGCCGGCTCCTCTCGCAGATTCTGGTGTCTGTCGAAGCGGAACGAATATTTTCCAACAAACTTCATCACCGGAGAATCTCAGATGAGCCCGTACGAAACTGAGCCGGTTCGGCAACAAACGTTACACTAGAATCGCTCCTAACAGCAGATTCCGCTTGAAACGCATCAACCGCGGTTTCTGCTGCTTGAGCCGCTGAAGAAAGACGCGACTCAGCCTGCTGCTGTGCGATGAAGAGCGGCTTTAAGCCGCATCCTGCTGCGGTCTGACTCCAACATATCAGTGATTACCCTTATGACAGAATCAGCCCATAGCGTTGTCGATAGAGATGGGAGGACCCCGATGTTCGTGTAGGGGAAAGATTCTGGTCCCTTTCTGCTCTGCTACCTTCGGCAATGTATGTCTGCATCAGACGATCCTTTCCGTTCACGTATTCGTACTTTTTTTCTGAAGTTTCTTGATGTCTTTTTCTTTCAACACAGAATCATCGTCTCTCCCCGTTTATTTTTCAATCACACGAACATTACTGATTCCTATCCTAAAATTGTATGCTCTTCTGACCTTAGCAATGTAGATGTGAAATCTAGTGAAGCCGGCTCCTCTCGCAGAATCTGGTGTCGGTCGAAGCGGAACGAATATTTCACAACAAACTTCATCACAGGAGCATCGCAAAGGAGACCGTACGAAACTGAGACGAATCGGCAACGAACGTTACAATGGAATCGCTCGTAACAGCAGATTCCGCTTGAAATGCATCAACCGCGTTTTCTGCTGCTTGAGCCGCTGAAGAAAGACGCGACTCAGCCTGCTGCCGGGCGATGAAGAGCGGCTTTAAGCCGCAGCCTTCTGCGGTCTGCCTGCATCATAACTGTGATTACCCTTATGACAGAATCCGTTCCTGGCGTTGTCGATAGAGATGGGGAGGACCTCGATGTTAGTGTGGGGGAAAGATTCTGTTCCCGTTCTGCTCTGCTACTGTCGGCAATGCATGTCTGCATCAGACGATCCTTTACATCCACGTATTCATACTTCATTGTCTTTTTCTTTCAACACTGAATCATCGTCTCTCCCCGTTTATTTTTCAATCACAGGAACATTACTGATTCCTTCCCCAAAATTGTATGCTCTTCTGACCTTAGCAATGTAGATGTGAAATCTAGTGAAGCCGGCTCCTCTCGCAGATTGTGGTGTCGGTCGAAACGGAACGAATATTTCACAACAAACTTCATCACAGGAGCATCGCAAAGGAGACCGTATGAAACTGAGCCGAATCGGCAAAGAACGTTACACTAGAATCGCTCGTAACAGCAGATTCCGCTTGAAACGCATCAACCGTGGTTTCTGCTGCTTGAGCCGCTGAAGAAAGACGCGACTCAGCCTGCTGCCGGGCGATGAAGAGCGGCTTTAAGCCGCATCCTGCTGCGGTCTGACTCCAACGTTAAAGTGTTTACCCTTATGACAGAATCTGCTCCCGGCGTTATCGATGGAGATGGGAGGACCCCGATGTTCGTGTAGGGGAAAGATTCTGGTCCCTTTCTGCTCTGCTACCTTCGGCAAAGTATGTCTGCATCAGACGATCCTTTCCGTCCACGTATTCGTACTTTTTTTCTGAATTTTCTTGATGTCTTTTTCTTTCAACACAAAATCATAGTCTCTCCCCGTTTATTTTTCAATCACACGAACATTACTGATGCCTTCCCCAAAATTGTATGCTCTTCTGATCTTTGCAATGTAGATGCGAAATTTGAGTGAAGCCGGCTCCTCTCGCAGATTCTGGTGTCTGTCGAAGCGGAACGAATATTTTCCAACAAACTTCATCACCGGAGAATCTCAGATGAGCCCGTACGAAACTGAGCCGGTTCGGCAACAAACGTTACACTAGAATCGCTCCTAACAGCAGATTCCGCTTGAAACGCATCAACCGCGGTTTCTGCTGCTTGAGCCGCTGAAGAAAGACGCGACTCAGCCTGCTGCCGTGCACTGAAAAGCGGCTTTAAGCCGCATCCTGCTGCGGTCTGCCTCCATCATATCAGTGATTACCCTTATGACAGAATCCGTTCCTGGCGTTGTCGATAGAGATGGGGAGGACCTCGATGTTAGTGTGGGGGAAAGATTCTGTTCCCTTTCTGCTCTGCTACCGTCGACAATGTATGTCTGCATCAGACGATCCTTTCCGTTCACGTATTCGTACTTTTTTTCTGAATTTTCTTGATGTCTTTTTCTTTCAACACAGAATCATCGTCTCTCCCCGTTTATTTTTCAATCACACGAACATTACTGATTCCTTCCCCAAAATTGTATGCTCTTCTGACCTTAGCAATGTAGATGCGAAATTTGAGTGAAGTCGGCTCCTCTCGCAGATTCTGGTGTCTGTCGAAGCGGAACGAATATTTTCCAACAAACTTCATCACCGGAGAATCTCAGATGAGTCCGTACGAAATAGCCGAATCGGCAACGAACGTCGAACCGCTCGTAACAGCAGATTCCGCTTGAAACGCATCAACCGCGGTTTCTGCTGCTTGAGCCGCTGAAGAAAGACGCGACTCAGCCTGCTGCCGGGCGATGAAGAGCGGCTTTAAGCCGCATCCTGCTGCGGTCTGACTCCAACGTTAAAGTGTTTACCCTTATGACAGAATCAGCTCCCGGCGTTGTCGATGGAGATGGGAGGATCCCGATGTTTGTGTAGGGGAAAGATTCTGTTCCCTTTCTGCTCTGCTACCGTCGGCAATGTATGTCTGCATCAGACGATCCTTTCCGTCCACGTATTCGTACTTTTTTTCTGAATTTTCTTGATGTCTTTTTCTTTCAACACTGAATCATCGTCTCTCCCCGTTTATTTTTCAATCACAGGAACATTACTGATTCCTTCCCCAAAATTGTATGCTCTTCTGACCTTAGAAATGTAGATGCGAAATTTGAGTGAAGCCGGCTCCTCTCGCAGATTCTGGTGTCTGTCGAAACGGAACGAATATTTTCCAACATACTTCATCACCGAAGCATCGCAGATGAGCCCGTACGAAACTGAGACGAATCGGCAACGAACGTTACACTGGAATCGCTCGTAACAGCAGTTCCGCTTGAAACGCATCAACCGCGGTTTCTGCTGCTTGAGCCGCTGAAGAAAGACACGACTCAGCCTGCTGCCATGCGATGAAGAGCGGCTTTAAGCCGCATCCTGCTGCGGTCTGCCTGCATCATATCAGTGATTACCCTTATGACAGAATCAGCCCATAGCGTTGTCGATGGAGATGGGAGGACCCCGATGTTCGTGTAGGGGAAAGATTCTGGTCCCTTTCTGCTCTGCTACCTTCGGCAATGTATGTCTGCATCAGACGATCCTTTCCGTTCACGTATTCGTACTTTTTTTCTGAAGTTTCTTGATGTCTTTTTCTTTCAACACAGAATCATCGTCTCTCCCCGTTTATTTTTCAATCACACGAACATTATTGATTCCTATCCTAAAATTGTATGCTCTTCTGACCTTAGCAATGTAGATGTGAAATCTAGTGAAGCCGGCTCCTCTCGCAGAATCTGGTGTCGGTCGAAGCGGAACGAATATTTCACAACAAACTTCATCACAGGAGCATCGCAAAGGAGACCGTACGAAACAGACGAATCGGCAACGAACGTTACACTGGAATCGCTCGTAACAGCAGATTCCGCTTGAAACGCATCAACCGCGTTTTCTGCTGCTTGAGCCGCTGAAGAAAGACGCGACTCAGCCTGCTGCCGTGCGATGAAGAGCGGCTTTAAGCCGCATCCTGCTGCGGTCTGACTCCAACGTTAAAGTGTTTACCCTTATGACAGAATCAGCTCCCGGCGTTGTCGATAGAGATGGGAGGATCCCGATGTTTGTGTAGGGGAAAGATTCTGTTCCCTTTCTGCTCTGCTACCGTCGGCAATGTATGTCTGCATCAGACGATCCTTTCCGTCCACGTATTCGTACTTTTTTTCTGAATTTTCTTGATGTCTTTTTCTTTCAACACTGAATCATCGTCTCTCCCCGTTTATTTTTCAATCACAGGAACATTATAGATGCCTTCCCCAAAATTGTATGCTCTTCTGATCTTTGCAATGTAGATGCGAAATTTGAGTGAAGCCGGCTCCTCTCGCAGATTCTGGTGTCTGTCGAAGCGGAACGAATATTTTCCAACAAACTTCATCACCGGAGAATCTCAGATGAGCCCGTACGAAACTGAGCCGGTTCGGCAACAAACGTTACACTAGAATCGCTCCTAACAGCAGATTCCGCTTGAAACGCATCAACCGCGGTTTCTGCTGCTTGAGCCGCTGAAGAAAGACGCGACTCAGCCTGCTGCTGTGCGATGAAGAGCGGCTTTAAGCCGCATCCTGCTGCGGTCTGACTCCAACATATCAGTGATTACCCTTATGACAGAATCAGCCCATAGCGTTGTCGATAGAGATGGGAGGACCCCGATGTTCGTGTAGGGGAAAGATTCTGGTCCCTTTCTGCTCTGCTACCTTCGGCAATGTATGTCTGCATCAGACGATCCTTTCCGTTCACGTATTCGTACTTTTTTTCTGAAGTTTCTTGATGTCTTTTTCTTTCAACACAGAATCATCGTCTCTCCCCGTTTATTTTTCAATCACACGAACATTACTGATTCCTATCCTAAAATTGTATGCTCTTCTGACCTTAGCAATGTAGATGTGAAATCTAGTGAAGCCGGCTCCTCTCGCAGAATCTGGTGTCGGTCGAAGCGGAACGAATATTTCACAACAAACTTCATCACAGGAGCATCGCAAAGGAGACCGTACGAAACTGAGACGAATCGGCAACGAACGTTACAATGGAATCGCTCGTAACAGCAGATTCCGCTTGAAATGCATCAACCGCGTTTTCTGCTGCTTGAGCCGCTGAAGAAAGACGCGACTCAGCCTGCTGCCGGGCGATGAAGAGCGGCTTTAAGCCGCAGCCTTCTGCGGTCTGCCTGCATCATAACTGTGATTACCCTTATGACAGAATCCGTTCCTGGCGTTGTCGATAGAGATGGGGAGGACCTCGATGTTAGTGTGGGGGAAAGATTCTGTTCCCGTTCTGCTCTGCTACTGTCGGCAATGCATGTCTGCATCAGACGATCCTTTACATCCACGTATTCATACTTCATTGTCTTTTTCTTTCAACACTGAATCATCGTCTCTCCCCGTTTATTTTTCAATCACAGGAACATTACTGATTCCTTCCCCAAAATTGTATGCTCTTCTGACCTTAGCAATGTAGATGTGAAATCTAGTGAAGCCGGCTCCTATCGCAGATTGTGGTGTCGGTCGAAACGGAACGAATATTTCACAACAAACTTCATCACAGGAGCATCGCAAAGGAGACCGTATGAAACTGAGCCGAATCGGCAAAGAACGTTACACTAGAATCGCTCGTAACAGCAGATTCCGCTTGAAACGCATCAACCGCGGTTTCTGCTGCTTGAGCCGCTGAAGAAAGACGCGACTCAGCCTGCTGCCGGGCGATGAAGACCGGCTTTAAGCCGCATCCTGCTGCGGTCTGACTCCAACGTTAAAGTGTTTACCCTTATGACAGAATCTGCTCCCGGCGTTATCGATGGAGATGGGAGGACCCCGATGTTCGTGTAGGGGAAAGATTCTGGTCCCTTTCTGCTCTGCTACCTTCGGCAAAGTATGTCTGCATCAGACGATCCTTTCCGTCCACGTATTCGTACTTTTTTTCTGAATTTTCTTGATGTCTTTTTCTTTCAACACAAAATCATTGTCTCTCCCCGTTTATTTTTCAATCACACGAACATTACTGATGCCTTCCCCAAAATTGTATGCTCTTCTGATCTTTGCAATGTAGATGCGAAATTTGAGTGAAGCCGGCTCCTCTCGCAGATTCTGGTGTCTGTCGAAGCGGAACGAATATTTTCCAACAAACTTCATCACCGGAGAATCTCAGATGAGCCCGTACGAAACTGAGCCGGTTCGGCAACAAACGTTACACTAGAATCGCTCCTAACAGCAGATTCCGCTTGAAACGCATCAACCGCGGTTTCTGCTGCTTGAGCCGCTGAAGAAAGACGCGACTCAGCCTGCTGCCGTGCACTGAAAAGCGGCTTTAAGCTGCATCCTGCTGCGGTCTGCCTGCATCATATCAGTGATTACCCTTATGACAGAATCCGTTCCTGGCGTTGTCGATAGAGATGGGGAGGACCTCGATGTTAGTGTGGGGGAAAGATTCTGTTCCCGTTCTGCTCTGCTACTGTCGGCAATGTATGTCTGCATCAGACGATCCTTTACATCCACGTATTCATACTTCATTTCAGAAACTTTTTGAGTCTTTTTCTTTCACACAGAATCATCGTCTCTCCCCGTTTATTTTTCAATCACACGAACATTACTGATTCCTTCCCCAGAATTGTATGCTCTTCTGACCTTAGCAATGTAGATGTGAAATCTAGTGAAGCCGGCTCCTCTCGCAGATTGTGGTGTCGGTCGAAACGGAACGAATATTTTCCAACAAACTTCATCACCGGAGCATCGCAGATGAGCCCGTACGAAACAGCCGAGTCGGCAACGAACGTCATACTCGAATCGCTCGTAACAGCAGTTTCCGCTTGGAACGCTTCAACCGCCGTTTCTGCTGCTTGAGCCGCTGAAGAAAGACGCGAATCAGCCTGCTGCCGTGCACTGTAGCCGATTCTGACATGCTTAGCTGAAGAAATTAGATAAGTTTTTATACCACTCAAAAAACATCTATAAATTATGTGGAATAGTATTTTTTATTTTTATTTAATTTTGAACGTTTTAAACTTTGTCAGTACTACTTTGTAATGTAGACTAAATTTGAAATTTGTTTGAAATTACTTGTCAGGATCTTTTACATTCCATGATAGCTGCATTTCTTTGACTGATCGTGTGCGATTTTTAAAACAAGTGAAATGAGTACAGGCACGGATTTCTTGTGTGTGTAATGAACAACACTTATGCGGAGCTTTATTTCAAGTGGAACAAAATGTCATGTTCTATAATATGCCGATTTGAAGCTCAGTATTTGCCCTCACCCAAAATTGTTTTTAACAATAACAATAACATTCCAACTAATCCCAATCCAAAATCTATTCATAAAATGCAAACAAACCCTGTCCCTTACACAAATATGAAATCAAATCCTAACCCTAACATAAAATCCATCCCAAACACTAACCCTTACCGTAAACGTAACCTTAGCTTTAACCATAACACTAACACCCTAACCCAAACACTACAACAAACCAAAACTCTAAACCGAGCACGATAGCAGATCATACCCCTATCCCTTATCTTAGGACTATAAACAAACTAAAGTCTCTCCCTATGCCAAATACAAGCACTAAACGTGTCCAAAACACTATTCCTATCCCTATTTTTGAACCACAACCAATCACAAAACAAATCCAGGGCTTAACACTTCTTTCACAATAACGCTCAAACTTACCTTACACTACACAAGAAATTTAACACTAACTCTATGCTTGAAACCTAGCACTAACCCTATACCTACAAATTACCCTATAACTTAACCTAAACCTAAGCCCAACCCTAATGCTAACCCTAACCCTAACCACTACATCGAACCCTAAACCCTAACATTAACCCTGAACCTAACACTAACCCTAAAACTACCACTAACCCAAACCCTAACCCTGACCCTAACCCAGACACAAACACTAATGCTAAACCTAAACCAAACCCTAATCCAAACACTAACTCTAACCCAAAACCAAACCCTAACCTTAAGCCAACAGTAACCCTAACCCTATACCTAAACCCTAACCCTAACGCTAACCCCAACCCTAATCCTTACCATAACCATAACCCTAATCCTAACCTTAAGCCCTAACCCTAACCCAATCCTTACAGCTATCCCAACTCCAACCCCAACCCCCAACACCAGCCCCAACCCTATTCCTAACACCAACAACAACCCCAACCCAAACAATATCATTTAAAACCTAACCCTAACACTAACCCTAACCCCAACCCCAAACAAAACCCCAACCCAAATCCCAACGCCAACCCGAATCCTAACCCTAACCCTAAACTTAATCCTAACCCGAACCCTAAACCTAAAGCCTAACCCTAAACCAAGCCATAACCCTAGCCCTAAAGCTAACCCCAACCCCAGATCC
The DNA here is from genome assembly GCF_038088225.1 of Cyrtonyx montezumae. Taxonomy (NCBI): domain Eukaryota; kingdom Metazoa; phylum Chordata; class Aves; order Galliformes; family Odontophoridae; genus Cyrtonyx; species Cyrtonyx montezumae. Next base: position 1,282,429 of record NW_027072046.1, read on the forward strand.
AACCCAAACCCAACCCAAATCCCAACCCCAACCCCAACCTTTATCCTAACCCTTAACCGTAAACCTAAAATTAACCCTAAGCCTAAGCCTTTCCCTAACCCAAGACATAACCCTAACCCTAACCTTATACTAACCCAAACCTTAACCCTAACCCTAATCCGAACAACCCTAATCCCCAAACCAACCCCAACCCTAACTCCAAGCTTAACTCTAACCCTAACCCGAACCCTAACCATAACCTTACCCTAACACTAACAATATCTCTAACCCTAAAAATAACCTTACCCTAACATGAACACTAACCCTAAACCTAAATCTAACAGTACACCTAACCCTAAACCTAACCCTAACATTAACCCTGAACCTAACACTAATCCAAACCCTTACGCTTACCCTAACCCAGACACAAACACTAATGCTAAACCTAAACCAAACCCTAAACCAAACAACACTAACCCCAACCCTAACCCTAACCCAACACTAACCCTAACCCTATACCTTAACCCTAACCCTAACGCTAACCCCAACCCTAATCCTTACCCTAACCCTAACCCTAAGCTAAAATCTTACCCCAACAAAAAACCAAATACTACACATAAAAATATTACTAAAGCCAATCTTCACCGAAGCCGCTAAAATTACCTAAATCCTTCCCTAACACTTACTCTAAGACTAATTCTCTAACCCTAACACTTACCCTAACACTAACGCTAACACTTACCCTAATCTTAACACTAAATCCAATTGTACACCCAACCCTATACAATCACATAAAACTTACTTTAAAACTAAATCTGTAAAACTAACACTAACCCTAACAAGAATGCTAACACTAATCCTAACCCCTAACCTAACCCTAACCCTACCCTAACCCAAAACATCTCAGAGATCTCTCCCACGTGGAGTCCCCTGCGAGCCTTATCATCCTGACGGTGAGCCATCTTCTCTTTCGTATTATTTGTATTCTATCTATATAGAACAACAAAAAATTATACCATCATCTATACTATTTCTTTGTGAAGTACCATCCTTGGGAGTTTTTTACCCCACAATAACCCTAACCATAACTAAATCCCTACCCAAACCTAACAATTGCTATAAATCTTGATCTAGAAACCTAACACTAAACCTTACCCTAACTCTAAACCTAACCTTAACCCTGAACCTAAACTAAACTTAACGCTTAAAAATAACACTAAACCTAACCCTAACCCTAACCCTAACCCTAAACCTAACCCTAACCCTAACCCTAACCCTAACCCAATCCCAACAACTATCCCAACTCCAACCCCAACCCCCAACAGCAGCCCCAACCCTATCCCTAACACCAACAATAACCCCAACCCAAACGATAACATCTAAAACCTAATGCTAACCCTAATACTAACCCTAACCCTAAACCTAACCCTAACCCTAACCCAATTCATAACCCTAGCCCTAAACCTAAACCCAACCCCAGACCCAACCCAAACCCAACCCAAATCCCAACCTCAACCCTTATCCTAACCCTAACCCTAACCGTAAACCTAAACCTAACCCTAAGCCTAAGCCTAACCCTTACTGTAACCGTGACCCTAAACCTGTACCTAATCTTAACCCTACACTAACCCTAACCTAAACCTTAACACTATCTGTAACCCTTACCCTAACCGCAACCCTAAACCAAACCTTTAACCTGAGAGAAAACCTTACCTTAAGACAATTCCAAAATCTAAACATAACCTTATTACTAAAGCCAGTCTTCACCTAACCCGCTGAAATTACCTAAATCCTTCTTTAACACTTACTGTAAGACTAAATCTTTAACCCTATCCCTTGCCCTAACCCTTGCCCTTACCGTAACACTTACCCTAACCCTTACCCTAAATCCAATCTTACACCTAACCTTTTCCAATAACCAAAACTTACCCTAAATCTTACTGTAAAAATAAATCTTTAAACCTAACACTAATCCTAATACTAACCCTAACCCTAACCCTAACCCTAACCCTAACCCTAACCCTAACCCTACCCTAACCCTAACCTTAACCCTAACATAACCCTAACAGTAACCCCAACCCAAACCCTAACCCCAAACCTAACCCTAAACATAACCCTAAGCCTTACAATAACAATAACCCTTACCCTACCCTAACTGTATGGGAACTGCTCAATCACGGCCTGAAACACAGGTCACCTGAGGTGAGCACCGAGTCAGCCATGGGGGCACAAGTGGAGGTGATATACCTGTGTGACTGGAAGGGGGGGAGCCTGGCTCCACCTCTCCCAAGCCCCATTTAAGGGCTAACCACCGCCAGGAAAGGATCTCTTCTTGGATACCCCTCCCACGTGGAGTCCCCTGAGAGCCTTATCATCCTTGTGATAAAAATGAGTGCTGTATTTGTTAATGAAACCGACTTGAGACAGAAGTGTCAGTGTTTTTCAGTGTTTTGCTTTCTGAAAACTATGTAGTTTGTAGAAGTCTCAAAATAGGTGTATAAATGTTTTGTCTAAGAACTTTGGAATTTGTGCAAATTGGAGCCACAGCGCTTAGTTCTAACAACTGGACAATGAACAACAGACAGCAGTGACCTTCTAAGAAACTGAAAAAAGAAAAATAAGGTAAAATCTCCTCTTAAGTGCGCATGATCGAAGCTGAAGAGGCCTACGGCCCTTTTCATCTCAATCACCAGGTGGCAGAGAACGACCCCACATAAGAGCCAGCGCAGCCCAGGAAGGGAAAGATAAACACGAATGCAGAGATAAGAGACAATAAAAAGTGGGATCAGGAGGCCCCAGTTGTGCACCTCTGGTGGAGCAGAGACTCCCGGCCACCCAGCGCTGTTTCTTGCTTGTTTACTGCTTGCTCAATAAATCTTGTACTGTTGGTAACGATTGGTGTTTATTGTTCTTCACGCCTATAACAATTTGGTGCCGTGACTCGGATCCAGGCGACTCTGCTGTGAAATTCCCACTCCAGGGGTGGCGCCCCATCTTCGGATGGCCCCTGGGCTTGGTAATTCCTGTGCAGAGACCTATAGCTCCGAACTCTAAATTCGGTAAGCGAGTGAAAGAAACTGCAGTACCCCATAATTTTTGTTCACAAGGAACCCGAAGGAAGACTCAGGATTGAGTAAGTATTTGCGTGAAGCCGTTCAGTTGGGGTGGGTATCCCGGAGAATGCCTGACTGGAGTCAGGTCCTGAGTGTGGACCCTCTAGTAGTGCAGTTCCCATTGCCCGCGAAGGTATGGGTCACGACCGAGGGGTGCAAGTGTGTGTGTGTGAGTGCTCCGGAAGATGGGACAGAGGCAGAGTAAGCCCTCTGAACCCATGGGTGGCTTGCAGGTGAAGCTACCGGACATACCACTAGAATGTCCCCTAGGTTTATGTTAAAACACTGGGGCGATTCTCCCTCTAGACGAGGAAAGAGTAAAGTAAAATGGTATATTATTGTATAGGGATATGAGGAGGAAAGCAGATAGGGGCAGATCAGCTATTCTGACCAGTATTTGGGTCCTTTGAGGATCAAATCTACCAGGCTCTAAATACTTATGTGAATGATACACTATCTCCTCCCCCTTATGCTCCCCCTGAACAGAATCCAGCAGCTCCTCCGGAACAAGCTGAATCTGACTCAGGAGACGAACCTGAACCCCTAGACCTCCCTAGGAAAAGGATCACTAGAAGGCAAACTAGGCAGGAGAGGGGTCAAGGAAGAAACCTTCTCCCTTTAAGAGAAATACCTGTAAAAGGAAATGGGGAATTTGATAAGGGATCCTTTAGGGGTCTCCAAGAGGCTAGATCAATTTTTAGGTCCCACTCTTTATACCTGAGATGAAATAAAGGCAATTTTGGGCGTACTATTTACAGCAGAAGAGGGATATGATCAGGAAGGCAGGTATGCGAATTTGGGATTAGCAACACCAGGCTGGTCCAGGAGCAGATATAAAGTGGCCTTTACAGCGCCCCAACTGGGATAGTCAGAACCAGGAACACCACTCGCATGGCAGATTTGCGAGTTATTATTATTCAAGAGAATAGAGAATCTGTCCTTCGGTGACAGAATGTTGATAAGGCTTCTAGCGAGTAAAAAAAAAAGATGAAACTCCTACTGAGTGGTTAGAGAGATTACCCAAAAAGTTAGTTATATTCAGGATTAGATCCTGCTACCCCCCTGGGGCAAGCTCTCCTGAAAACGCAGTTTGTAGCTAGGTCCTGAATATTCAAAGGAAACTAGAGAAATTGGGAGATTGGCAGGAGAGAGGATTAGATGAATTACTAAGAGAGGCTCAGAAAGTATACGTACGGAGAGAGGAGGAGACTCAGAAGAAGCAAGCAAAAAAATTCTGATAGCCGTGGTAAAAGGAAAAGAGGGAATATTCCTCGGGCAGAGAACGCGCTTTAACCTAACCAGATGAGACCCAGAGATATAAGGACAGTAGAATGCTTCTACTGTCAGAAAAAGGGACGCGTGAAGAAAGACTGTAGAAAGAGAATTCAGGATGAGAGAATGTTTAAGAAGGACTGAGGGCTTAAGGGGTTTTATGTGCTGGGGACCCGGGAAAGAAAAGAGCCCGTGACGAAATTGAAATTGGGTCCTCAGAGTCAGGAAGAGGAATTTTTGCCAGAGCCTGGCGCAGAAAGATCGACTGTTCAATATTCACCTGGAGGATGTTCTGTATCCTCAGAAAAGCTACTAGTAATCGGAGCAAAAGGGAACCTTTTATGGAACCTGTTGTAAAGCAGGTAGAAATAGAATTACCTAGCACCTATGGAATTGGGTCTTTTTATTGGTACCTGAAGCAGAATATAATTTGCTAGGGAGAGATTTAATTGTGGAGTTAAGAATAAATTTGGAAGTAAAAGATAGAGAATTAATTGTTAATCTATGTACTCTAACGATAGAAGATGAGGCTAGAATTAACCCAGAAGTTTGGTATACTCCAGAATCAGTAGGGAAATTAGACATAGAACCGTCTGAAGTGACTATAAAGGAACAAGAGATCCCGGTTAGGATAAAACAATACCCCATTTCAAAGGAAGGTAAATTAGGGCTACAACCTGAAATTGAGAGATTAATATCTAAAGGGCTATTAGAACCCTGTATGTCTTCCTATAATACTCCTATACTCCCTGTAAAGAAACCTGATGGCACATACAGATTGGTCCGTGATTTCAGAGAAATTAACAAGAGAACAATAACCCGTTTCCCAGTAGTGGCAAACCCCTATACCCTGCTGAGTCAATTAAAACCAGAATTTAAATGGTACAGTGTGATTGATTTAAAGGATGCTTTTTGGACCTGCCCCCTGAAGGTAGAATGTAGAGATTACTTCGCCTTTGAGTGGAAAGTACCAAACACCCATAGAAAACAACAACTTAGATGGGCAGTGCTTCCACAGGGATTCACAGAAGCCCCTAACTTGTTTGGGCAAGCCCTTGAGCAGGTGTTAAGAACTTATGAATCAAACCCACAGGTGACCTTAGCACAATACGTAGATGACTTACTATTAGCTGGAACAGATGAGGAGGCCGTTAGACATCCGACATCCGCTGCTGGCTTATCTCTTGGGCCAGACATGTCACACAAAGAGAAAAGGAAAAAACATCTGAGAAATGAGGGATAAAAGGCCTTCACTGAACTAAGGATTTTGTGGTCACCGCAGGCCTGTGAATTATATGCAGTCCTTAGAGCCCTACAGACGTTAAAAGGAAAATTGGAACCATTTATACAGATTGCATATATGCGTATGGGGTAGTCCATACCTTTGAAAAATATGGGAGGAAAGAGGATTAGTAAACTCACACGGGAAAGGGTTAATTCACGAGTCCTTAATAAGACAAACTAAGGGCAATAAAAGAACCAGAGAAAATCGCAGTAGTACATGTTGGATCAAATAAGGAGAAATAATTTAGCGGCCTTATTGATCCTAAAGGAAATACAAGCTGATAGTCCCTGAAAAAAAAAAAAAAAAAAGAGAGGCTAAAAGCTTTACTACATAAGAGAAAGAAAAGTCTGGTGGTACAACGGCCCCCACTAGATATGGCAATACACCAAATCAGTCCAGGAAATAAGGTTTTAATTAAAACATGGAAAGAGTCGTCTCTAACTCCTCGATGGGAGGAACCTTTTCTTGTTTTATTAACAACAGAAACAGCGATCCAGACAGCTGAGCATGGATGGACCCATGCGAGCCGAGTGAAAGGATCCATCCATGACACAGAACCCCAGTGAAAGGTGTCCAAGACTTTGGATGATCTAAAAATCACTCTAAGAAAAATGTAAAACTGTTGCTTTTCCTTTAACAGATAAGATAACTCAGTCATTTCATCGCATGCTTTATATGTATATTGTATATGTATTGTGCATTGTATATGATGAATATTGGTGAACTCACTCTTCCTATGAATACCTTTTAAGATAATTGGGAGATAGTTTTGTGAGCAATCAAGAGGCTAAAATTTAAAAAGGAATTATAGATAGAGAATGGGGAGACTTATAAGGCAAGGAAAAAGGAGGTTCCCCTGAAGAATACGACTGCTTCCGAGAAGATCATACACCCTGCTGCTCTAAGCAAAAGAGTAGGCGAGGGAGGCAGAGGCGTACAGCGGTGGGGCTATGAGAATGACCTCCGAGGTGAAATCACCTTGACCTTTGTCTCCTAATCTGGAAGGCCTCACGAAGCCATACTGAAAGTGCTCACTGTATTCAGATTGTAAGTGCTCACTGGATTCAGAACTTTCTCACTTAATTCAGATTGGCTATGGAAAAAAAAAAAAAAAGTATATATATATATATTTAAAAAAAAATTAGGAGAAAAGGGGGGGCTAAGAAAGAACTCGACAATATTCATTCTAGAAAATGAGTACACCAACAATACCGAATAAGATAATTGCAGCATCTTTAAACAATCAATTTAAGCATAATCTTTAAACCTAACACTAACCCTAACGCTAATCCTAACCCTAACCCTAACTTTAACCCTAACACTAACAAAGCTAAACCTAACAGTAATACCAGCCCTAACCCTATAACTCTAAACCAAACCAAACCCTAACATAACCCTAACCCTAACAATCACCCTAACCATACCCTAACTCTATGGGAACTGCTGAATCACGGCCTGAACCACTGATTGGTCACCTGAGGTGAGCACCGAGTCAGCCATGGGGGCAGATGTGGACATGATATACCTGAGTGATTGGAAGTGGTGGAGCCTGGCTCCACGTCTTCCAAACCCCATTTAAGGGCTGACCACCGCCAGGAAAGGATCTCCTCTTAAGTGCGCATGATCGAAGCTGAAGAGGCCTACGAACCTTTTCATCACAATCCATCACCAGGTGGCAGAGAACGACCCCACATAACAGCCAGCGCAGCCCAGGAAGGGAAAGATAAACACGAATGCAGAGATAAGAGACAATAAAAAGTGGGATCGGGAGGCCCCCGTTGCGCACCTCTGGTGGAGCAGAGACTCCTGGCCGCCCAGTGCTGTTTCTTGCTTGTTTATTGCTTGCTCAATAAATCCTTTCCTGTTGGTAACGATTGGTGTGTTTTGTTCTTCACAACTATAACAATCCTGAAGGTGAGCCATCTTCTCTTTTGTATTATTTGTATACTATCGATATAGAACTACTCAAAATAGACCATCCTCTATATTATTTCTTTGTGAAGAACCGTCAAGCCCTAACCCTAACAACTACTGTAAATCTAAAACTATATACCTAACACTAACCCTAAACCTAACCTTAACGCTAACACAAACCCTAACCTTAACCCTAAACCCAACCCAAACCCTATCCCAAACCCAAACCAAACCCAAAACTTAACCCTCACCCTCACCCTAATCCTAACCCTAACCTATACCATAACCATATCCTTTATAAACAACACCAACACCAACCCCAACCCCAAACAACAGCCTAAACCCTATCCCTAACCCTAACCTTAACCCATAACCTTACCCTTATCCTAACCGAAACCCTAACCCTTACCAAAACCCCAAACTAACCCCTAACCCTAAAACCAAACTCAAACCCTAACCCTAACCCTAACCCTAAAACTAAACCTAACCCTAAACCCTAGCCCTATACCCTAAACATAACCCTGAAACTAAACCTAAAAATAACCCCAACCCTAACCCTAACCCTACCACTAACTAACCTGAACCCTAAACGTAACCCTAACCCTAATCCTAACACCACCCCCATCTCCAACGGTAACCCCAAAACCCTAAGCCAAACCTTAAACCTAACCCTAAACCGAAACCTAGCCCTAACCCTAACCATAACCTTAAAACAAAACCTAACCCTAACCCTAACCCCAACCTCAACACTAACCCCAAAGCCCTAACCATAAACCTAACCGTAACCCTACATTCTAACCCTAAACCTTACCATAAACCCAACACCAAACCCAAACCTAATCCCAACCCCAAACCTAACCCCAAACCTATACCCTAACCCCTACAACTAACCCTAACCCTAAATCTAACCCTAAAATGTTACTTTAACCCTAACTCGAACCCTAATCCGAACCCTAAACCAAAACTAACCCTACTCCTACCACTACCCCTACTCCAAAACCAAACCCAACCACAAGCCCTAACCCAAACTCCAACACCAACCCCAAACGCAACAACAAACACTACCCCAACCCTAAAACCTAACCACAAACCTAATACTAACCCTAACACTAAACCTAAAACTAACCCTAATCTATGACCGTAACCCTAACCCTAACCCTAATCTATGACCCTAAACCTGAAGCCTTACGCTAACCCTAAGCCTAGCCCTAACCCTAGTCCTTACCCAAAACCAAACTCTAACCCAAATCCTAACCCTAACCCTAACACTAAACCTAACCCTATCCTTAACACTAACACCAATCCCAACCGCAACCCCAACCCAAACCCATACCTGTAACCCCTAAACGTAACGCTAACCCTACCCCTACCCCAAAACCAGCCACAAGCACTAACACTAATCCTATCCCTAAATTTTAACCTACCCCTAACCCTTCCCCAAAAGCAACCACAAGCACTAACCCTAACCCTAATCCTAAACCTAAGCCGAACCCTAACCATACCCCTAAACCCTACCCTAATCCTAAACCCTCAAGGTAACCCTAAACCTAACCTTAATACTAACCCTAACACTAACCTCCACCCTAACCCTAATCTATAACCCTGAACTATAACCCTAACCATGACCTAGAAATTTCTAGAAATTTTTATACTGGTTATAAAACCTTTCAAATCTTTTCAAATAATCAGGTCTGAATGGAGGGCGAAAGTCTGGCTGTAATCGCTCATAACCGTGGATTAAGCTTGAAAAAATTTGTGTCTTCTACAGTTCCGAAGGCAGAATGCTAATCAGCCGGCTGCCTTGCGCTGTAATGCGGCTTATCTCCACTGCCAGATGAGGTCTGATTCCAACATTACGCAGTTTACTCTTATAACAGACTCCGTTCATGGTGTTTTTAGAAAAGATGGGCTGCCCCTCTTTGTTAGTGAGGGGGAATTTTCTGCTCTATGCCGGCTCAGCAAGCATTTGAAAAGAATGATAGCATCAGAACTTCATTTCAGTACACACTTTCACAGTTTTTCTTTAACATTTCTTGATGACCTTCTACATTCCTCAGAAACAGTTTCTCTCAATTTTTCCTTTTCATACACACGGACATTACAGATTCCTTCCCCAAAATTGTATGCTCTTCTGAGGTTAGTAAAGGCGAATTGTGAGTGAAGCTGGCCCCTCTCGCAGATTCTGCTGTCTGCGACAGCGGTTCGAAAATTTCCCCAACAAGCTTCATTACAGGAGCATCGCAGATGAGCCCGTACGAAACTGAGCCGGATCGGCAACAAACGTTACACTAGAATCGCTCCTAACAGCAGATTCCGCTTGAAACGCATCAATCGCGGTTTCTGCTGCATAAACGGCTGAAGAAAGACGCGCATCAGACGGCTGCAGGCGTTGAAGAGCGGCTTTAAGCAGCAGCCAGCTGCGGTCTGACTCCAACATATCAGTGATTACCCTTATGACAGAATCCGTTCCTGGAGTTGTCGATAGAGATGGGGAGGACCCCGATGTTAGTGTGGGGGAAAGATTCTGTTCGCTTTCTGTTCTGCTACCGTCGGCAATATATGTCTGCATCAGACGATCCTTTCCGTCCACGTATTCGTACTTTTTTTCTGAATTTTCTTGATGTCTTTTTCTTTCAACACAGAATCATCGTCTCTCCCCGTTTATTTTTCAATCACAGGAACATTACTGATTCCTTCCCCAAAATTGTATGCTCTTCTGACCTTAGAAATGTAGATGCGAAATTTGAGTGAAGCCGGCTCCTCTCGCAGATTCTGGTGTCTGTCGAAACGGAACGAATATTTTCCAACATACTTCATCACCGAAGCATCGCAGATGAGCCCGTACGAAACTGAGACGAATCGGCAACGAACGTTACACTGGAATCGCTCGTAACAGCAGTTCCGCTTGAAACGCATCAACCGCGGTTTCTGCTGCTTGAGCCGCTGAAGAAAGACACGACTCAGCCTGCTGCCGTGCGATGAAGAGCGGCTTTAAGCCGCATCCTGCTGCGGTCTGCCTGCATCATAACTGTGATTACCCTTATGACAGAATCAGCGCATAGCGTTGTCGATGGAGATGGGAGGACCCCGATGTTCGTGTAGGGGAAAGATTCTGTTCGCTTTCTGTTCTGCTACCGTCGGCAATGTATGTCTGCATCAGACGATCCTTTCCGTTCACGTATTCGTACTTTTTTTCTGAAGTTTCTTGATGTCTTTTTCTTTCAACACAGAATCATCGTCTCTCCCCGTTTATTTTTCAATCACACGAACATTATTGATTCCTATCCTAAAATTGTATGCTCTTCTGACCTTAGCAATGTAGATGTGAAATCTAGTGAAGCCGGCTCCTCTCGCAGAATCTGGTGTCGGTCGAAGCGGAACGAATATTTCACAACAAACTTCATCACAGGAGCATCGCAAAGGAGACCGTACGAAACAGACGAATCGGCAACGAACGTTACACTGGAATCGCTCGTAACAGCAGATTCCGCTTGAAACGCATCAACCGCGGTTTCTGCTGCTTGAGCCGCTGAAGAAAGACGCGACTCAGCCTGCTGCCGTGCGATGAAGAGCGGCTTTAAGCCGCATCCTGCTGCGGTCTGACTCCAACGTTAAAGTGTTTACCCTTATGACAGAATCAGCTCCCGGCGTTGTCGATAGAGATGGGAGGATCCCGATGTTTGTGTAGGGGAAAGATTCTGTTCCCTTTCTGCTCTGCTACCGTCGGCAATGTATGTCTGCATCAGACGATCCTTTCCGTCCACGTATTCGTACTTTTTTTCTGAATTTTCTTGATGTCTTTTTCTTTCAACACTGAATCATCGTCTCTCCCCGTTTATTTTTCAATCACAGGAACATTATAGATGCCTTCCCCAAAATTGTATGCTCTTCTGATCTTTGCAATGTAGATGCGAAATTTGAGTGAAGCCGGCTCCTCTCGCAGATTCTGGTGTCTGTCGAAGCGGAACGAATATTTTCCAACAAACTTCATCACCGGAGAATCTCAGATGAGCCCGTACGAAACTGAGCCGGTTCGGCAACAAACGTTACACTAGAATCGCTCCTAACAGCAGATTCCGCTTGAAACGCATCAACCGCGGTTTCTGCTGCTTGAGCCGCTGAAGAAAGACGCGACTCAGCCTGCTGCTGTGCGATGAAGAGCGGCTTTAAGCCGCATCCTGCTGCGGTCTGACTCCAACATATCAGTGATTACCCTTATGACAGAATCAGCCCATAGCGTTGTCGATAGAGATGGGAGGACCCCGATGTTCGTGTAGGGGAAAGATTCTGGTCCCTTTCTGCTCTGCTACCTTCGGCAATGTATGTCTGCATCAGACGATCCTTTCCGTTCACGTATTCGTACTTTTTTTCTGAAGTTTCTTGATGTCTTTTTCTTTCAACACAGAATCATCGTCTCTCCCCGTTTATTTTTCAATCACACGAACATTACTGATTCCTATCCTAAAATTGTATGCTCTTCTGACCTTAGCAATGTAGATGTGAAATCTAGTGAAGCCGGCTCCTCTCGCAGAATCTGGTGTCGGTCGAAGCGGAACGAATATTTCACAACAAACTTCATCACAGGAGCATCGCAAAGGAGACCGTACGAAACTGAGACGAATCGGCAACGAACGTTACAATGGAATCGCTCGTAACAGCAGATTCCGCTTGAAATGCATCAACCGCGTTTTCTGCTGCTTGAGCCGCTGAAGAAAGACGCGACTCAGCCTGCTGCCGGGCGATGAAGAGCGGCTTTAAGCCGCAGCCTTCTGCGGTCTGCCTGCATCATAACTGTGATTACCCTTATGACAGAATCCGTTCCTGGCGTTGTCGATAGAGATGGGGAGGACCTCGATGTTAGTGTGGGGGAAAGATTCTGTTCCCGTTCTGCTCTGCTACTGTCGGCAATGCATGTCTGCATCAGACGATCCTTTACATCCACGTATTCATACTTCATTGTCTTTTTCTTTCAACACTGAATCATCGTCTCTCCCCGTTTATTTTTCAATCACAGGAACATTACTGATTCCTTCCCCAAAATTGTATGCTCTTCTGACCTTAGCAATGTAGATGTGAAATCTAGTGAAGCCGGCTCCTCTCGCAGATTGTGGTGTCGGTCGAAACGGAACGAATATTTCACAACAAACTTCATCACAGGAGCATCGCAAAGGAGACCGTATGAAACTGAGCCGAATCGGCAAAGAACGTTACACTAGAATCGCTCGTAACAGCAGATTCCGCTTGAAACGCATCAACCGCGGTTTCTGCTGCTTGAGCCGCTGAAGAAAGACGCGACTCAGCCTGCTGCCGGGCGATGAAGACCGGCTTTAAGCCGCATCCTGCTGCGGTCTGACTCCAACGTTAAAGTGTTTACCCTTATGACAGAATCTGCTCCCGGCGTTATCGATGGAGATGGGAGGACCCCGATGTTCGTGTAGGGGAAAGATTCTGGTCCCTTTCTGCTCTGCTACCTTCGGCAAAGTATGTCTGCATCAGACGATCCTTTCCGTCCACGTATTCGTACTTTTTTTCTGAATTTTCTTGATGTCTTTTTCTTTCAACACAAAATCATTGTCTCTCCCCGTTTATTTTTCAATCACACGAACATTACTGATGCCTTCCCCAAAATTGTATGCTCTTCTGATCTTTGCAATGTAGATGCGAAATTTGAGTGAAGCCGGCTCCTCTCGCAGATTCTGGTGTCTGTCGAAGCGGAACGAATATTTTCCAACAAACTTCATCACCGGAGAATCTCAGATGAGCCCGTACGAAACTGAGCCGGTTCGGCAACAAACGTTACACTAGAATCGCTCCTAACAGCAGATTCCGCTTGAAACGCATCAACCGCGGTTTCTGCTGCTTGAGCCGCTGAAGAAAGACGCGACTCAGCCTGCTGCCGTGCACTGAAAAGCGGCTTTAAGCTGCATCCTGCTGCGGTCTGCCTGCATCATATCAGTGATTACCCTTATGACAGAATCCGTTCCTGGCGTTGTCGATAGAGATGGGGAGGACCTCGATGTTAGTGTGGGGGAAAGATTCTGTTCCCGTTCTGCTCTGCTACTGTCGGCAATGTATGTCTGCATCAGACGATCCTTTACATCCACGTATTCATACTTCATTTCAGAAACTTTTTGAGTCTTTTTCTTTCACACAGAATCATCGTCTCTCCCCGTTTATTTTTCAATCACACGAACATTACTGATTCCTTCCCCAGAATTGTATGCTCTTCTGACCTTAGCAATGTAGATGTGAAATCTAGTGAAGCCGGCTCCTCTCGCAGATTGTGGTGTCGGTCGAAACGGAACGAATATTTTCCAACAAACTTCATCACCGGAGCATCGCAGATGAGCCCGTACGAAACAGCCGAGTCGGCAACGAACGTCATACTCTAATCGCTCGTAACAGCAGTTTCCGCTTGGAACGCTTCAACCGCCGTTTCTGCTGCTTGAGCCGCTGAAGAAAGACGCGAATCAGCCTGCTGCCGTGCACTGTAGCCGATTCTGACATGCTTAGCTGAAGAAATTAGATAAGTTTTTATACCACTCAAAAAACATCTATAAATTATGTGGAATAGTATTTTTTATTTTTATTTAATTTTGAACGTTTTAAACTTTGTCAGTACTACTTTGTAATGTAGACTAAATTTGAAATTTGTTTGAAATTACTTGTCAGGATCTTTTACATTCCATGATAGCTGCATTTCTTTGACTGATCGTGTGCGATTTTTAAAACAAGTGAAATGAGTACAGGCACGGATTTCTTGTGTGTGTAATGAACAACACTTATGCGGAGCTTTATTTCAAGTGGAACAAAATGTCATGTTCTATAATATGCCGATTTGAAGCTCAGTATTTGCCCTCACCCAAAATTGTTTTTAACAATAACAATAACATTCCAACTAATCCCAATCCAAAATCTATTCATAAAATGCAAACAAACCCTGTCCCTTACACAAATATGAAATCAAATCCTAACCCTAACATAAAATCCATCCCAAACACTAACCCTTACCGTAAACGTAACCTTAGCTTTAACCATAACACTAACACCCTAACCCAAACACTACAACAAACCAAAACTCTAAACCGAGCACGATAGCAGATCATACCCCTATCCCTTATCTTAGGACTATAAACAAACTAAAGTCTCTCCCTATGCCAAATACAAGCACTAAACGTGTCCAAAACACTATTCCTATCCCTATTTTTGAACCACAACCAATCACAAAACAAATCCAGGGCTTAACACTTCTTTCACAATAACGCTCAAACTTACCTTACACTACACAAGAAATTTAACACTAACTCTATGCTTGAAACCTAGCACTAACCCTATACCTACAAATTACCCTATAACTTAACCTAAACCTAAGCCCAACCCTAATGCTAACCCTAACCCTAACCACTACATCGAACCCTAAACCCTAACATTAACCCTGAACCTAACACTAACCCTAAAACTACCACTAACCCAAACCCTAACCCTGACCCTAACCCAGACACAAACACTAATGCTAAACCTAAACCAAACCCTAATCCAAACACTAACTCTAACCCAAAACCAAACCCTAACCTTAAGCCAACAGTAACCCTAACCCTATACCTAAACCCTAACCCTAACGCTAACCCCAACCCTAATCCTTACCATAACCATAACCCTAATCCTAACCTTAAGCCCTAACCCTAACCCAATCCTTACAGCTATCCCAACTCCAACCCCAACCCCCAACACCAGCCCCAACCCTATTCCTAACACCAACAACAACCCCAACCCAAACAATATCATTTAAAACCTAACCCTAACACTAACCCTAACCCCAACCCCAAACAAAACCCCAACCCAAATCCCAACGCCAACCCGAATCCTAACCCTAACCCTAAACTTAATCCTAACCCGAACCCTAAACCTAAAGCCTAACCCTAAACCAAGCCATAACCCTAGCCCTAAAGCTAACCCCAACCCCAGATCCAACCCAAACCCAACCCAAATCCCAACCCCAACCCCAACCTTTATCCTAACCCTTAACCGTAAACCTAAAATTAACCCTAAGCCTAAGCCTTTCCCTAACCCAAGACATAACCCTAACCCTAACCTTATACTAACCCAAACCTTAACCCTAACCCTAATCCGAACAACCCTAATCCCCAAACCAACCCCAACCCTAACTCCAAGCTTAACTCTAACCCTAACCCGAACCCTAACCATAACCTTACCCTAACACTAACAATATCTCTAACCCTAAAAATAACCTTACCCTAACATGAACACTAACCCTAAACCTAAATCTAACAGTACACCTAACCCTAAACCTAACCCTAACATTAACCCTGAACCTAACACTAATCCAAACCCTTACGCTTACCCTAACCCAGACACAAACACTAATGCTAAACCTAAACCAAACCCTAAACCAAACAACACTAACCCCAACCCTAACCCTAACCCAACACTAACCCTAACCCTATACCTTAACCCTAACCCTAACGCTAACCCCAACCCTAATCCTTACCCTAACCCTAACCCTAAGCTAAAATCTTACCCCAACAAAAAACCAAATACTACACATAAAAATATTACTAAAGCCAATCTTCACCGAAGCCGCTAAAATTACCTAAATCCTTCCCTAACACTTACTCTAAGACTAATTCTCTAACCCTAACACTTACCCTAACACTAACGCTAACACTTACCCTAATCTTAACACTAAATCCAATTGTACACCCAACCCTATACAATCACATAAAACTTACTTTAAATCTGTAAAACTAACACTAACCCTAACAAGAATGCTAACACTAATCCTAACCCCTAACCTAACCCTAAACCTATCCTAACCCAAAACATCTCTTCTCAGAGATCTCTCCCACGTGGAGTCCCCTGCGAGCCTTATCATCCTGACGGTGAGCCATCTTCTCTTTCGTATTATTTGTATTCTATCTATATAGAACAACAAAAAATTATACCATCATCTATACTATTTCTTTGTGAAGTACCATCCTTGGGAGTTTTTTACCCCACAATAACCCTAACCATAACTAAATCCCTAACCCAAACCTAACAATTGCTATAAATCTTGATCTAGAAACCTAACACTAAACCTTACCCTAACTCTAAACCTAACCTTAACCCTGAACCTAAACTAAACTTAACGCTTAAAAATAACACTAAACCTAACCCTAACCCTAACCCTAACCCTAAACCTAACCCTAACCCTAACCCTAACCCTAACCCTACCCTAAGCCTAACCCTAACCCTAACCCTACCCTAACCCTAACCCTAACCCTAACCCTAACCCTAACCCTAACCCTAACCCTAACCCTAACCCTAACCCTACCCTAACCCTAACCCTGACCCTAACCCAAACACTAATCCTTACCCTAATCCTAACCCTAAGCCAAAATCTTGCCCTAACCCTAACCCTAACCCTAACCCAATCCCAACAACTATCCCAACTCCAACCCCAACCCCCAACAGCAGCCCCAACCCTATCCCTAACACCAACAATAACCCCAACCCAAACGATAACATCTAAAACCTAATGCTAACCCTAATACTAACCCTAACCCTAAACCTAACCCTAACCCTAACCCAATTCATAACCCTAGCCCTAAACCTAAACCCAACCCCAGACCCAACCCAAACCCAACCCAAATCCCAACCTCAACCCTTATCCTAACCCTAACCCTAACCGTAAACCTAAACCTAACCCTAAGCCTAAGCCTAACCCTTACTGTAACCGTGACCCTAAACCTGTACCTAATCTTAACCCTACACTAACCCTAACCTAAACCTTAACACTATCTGTAACCCTTACCCTAACCGCAACCCTAAACCAAACCTTTAACCTGAGAGAAAACCTTACCTTAAGACAATTCCAAAATCTAAACATAACCTTATTACTAAAGCCAGTCTTCACCTAACCCGCTGAAATTACCTAAATCCTTCTTTAACACTTACTGTAAGACTAAATCTTTAACCCTATCCCTTGCCCTAACCCTTGCCCTTACCGTAACACTTACCCTAACCCTTACCCTAAATCCAATCTTACACCTAACCTTTTCCAATAACCAAAACTTACCCTAAATCTTACTGTAAAAATAAATCTTTAAACCTAACACTAATCCTAATACTAACCCTAACCCTAACCCTAACCCTAACCCTAACCCTAACCCTACCCTAACCCTAACCTTAACCCTAACATAACCCTAACAGTAACCCCAACCCAAACCCTAACCCCAAACCTAACCCTAAACATAACCCTAAGCCTTACAATAACAATAACCCTTACCCTACCCTAACTGTATGGGAACTGCTCAATCACGGCCTGAAACACAGGTCACCTGAGGTGAGCACCGAGTCAGCCATGGGGGCACAAGTGGAGGTGATATACCTGTGTGACTGGAAGGGGGGGAGCCTGGCTCCACCTCTCCCAAGCCCCATTTAAGGGCTAACCACCGCCAGGAAAGGATCTCTTCTTGGATACCCCTCCCACGTGGAGTCCCCTGAGAGCCTTATCATCCTTGTGATAAAAATGAGTGCTGTATTTGTTAATGAAACCGACTTGAGACAGAAGTGTCAGTGTTTTTCAGTGTTTTGCTTTCTGAAAACTATGTAGTTTGTAGAAGTCTCAAAATAGGTGTATAAATGTTTTGTCTAAGAACTTTGGAATTTGTGCAAATTGGAGCCACAGCGCTTAGTTCTAACAACTGGACAATGAACAACAGACAGCAGTGACCTTCTAAGAAACTGAAAAAAGAAAAATAAGGTAAAATCTCCTCTTAAGTGCGCATGATCGAAGCTGAAGAGGCCTACGGCCCTTTTCATCTCAATCACCAGGTGGCAGAGAACGACCCCACATAAGAGCCAGCGCAGCCCAGGAAGGGAAAGATAAACACGAATGCAGAGATAAGAGACAATAAAAAGTGGGATCAGGAGGCCCCAGTTGTGCACCTCTGGTGGAGCAGAGACTCCCGGCCACCCAGCGCTGTTTCTTGCTTGTTTACTGCTTGCTCAATAAATCTTGTACTGTTGGTAACGATTGGTGTTTATTGTTCTTCACGCCTATAACAATTTGGTGCCGTGACTCGGATCCAGGCGACTCTGCTGTGAAATTCCCACTCCAGGGGTGGCGCCCCATCTTCGGATGGCCCCTGGGCTTGGTAATTCCTGTGCAGAGACCTATAGCTCCGAACTCTAAATTCGGTAAGCGAGTGAAAGAAACTGCAGTACCCCATAATTTTTGTTCACAAGGAACCCGAAGGAAGACTCAGGATTGAGTAAGTATTTGCGTGAAGCCGTTCAGTTGGGGTGGGTATCCCGGAGAATGCCTGACTGGAGTCAGGTCCTGAGTGTGGACCCTCTAGTAGTGCAGTTCCCATTGCCCGCGAAGGTATGGGTCACGACCGAGGGGTGCAAGTGTGTGTGTGTGAGTGCTCCGGAAGATGGGACAGAGGCAGAGTAAGCCCTCTGAACCCATGGGTGGCTTGCAGGTGAAGCTACCGGACATACCACTAGAATGTCCCCTAGGTTTATGTTAAAACACTGGGGCGATTCTCCCTCTAGACGAGGAAAGAGTAAAGTAAAATGGTATATTATTGTATAGGGATATGAGGAGGAAAGCAGATAGGGGCAGATCAGCTATTCTGACCAGTATTTGGGTCCTTTGAGGATCAAATCTACCAGGCTCTAAATACTTATGTGAATGATACACTATCTCCTCCCCCTTATGCTCCCCCTGAACAGAATCCAGCAGCTCCTCCGGAACAAGCTGAATCTGACTCAGGAGACGAACCTGAACCCCTAGACCTCCCTAGGAAAAGGATCACTAGAAGGCAAACTAGGCAGGAGAGGGGTCAAGGAAGAAACCTTCTCCCTTTAAGAGAAATACCTGTAAAAGGAAATGGGGAATTTGATAAGGGATCCTTTAGGGGTCTCCAAGAGGCTAGATCAATTTTTAGGTCCCACTCTTTATACCTGAGATGAAATAAAGGCAATTTTGGGCGTACTATTTACAGCAGAAGAGGGATATGATCAGGAAGGCAGGTATGCGAATTTGGGATTAGCAACACCAGGCTGGTCCAGGAGCAGATATAAAGTGGCCTTTACAGCGCCCCAACTGGGATAGTCAGAACCAGGAACACCACTCGCATGGCAGATTTGCGAGTTATTATTATTCAAGAGAATAGAGAATCTGTCCTTCGGTGACAGAATGTTGATAAGGCTTCTAGCGAGTAAAAAAAAAAGATGAAACTCCTACTGAGTGGTTAGAGAGATTACCCAAAAAGTTAGTTATATTCAGGATTAGATCCTGCTACCCCCCTGGGGCAAGCTCTCCTGAAAACGCAGTTTGTAGCTAGGTCCTGAATATTCAAAGGAAACTAGAGAAATTGGGAGATTGGCAGGAGAGAGGATTAGATGAATTACTAAGAGAGGCTCAGAAAGTATACGTACGGAGAGAGGAGGAGACTCAGAAGAAGCAAGCAAAAAAATTCTGATAGCCGTGGTAAAAGGAAAAGAGGGAATATTCCTCGGGCAGAGAACGCGCTTTAACCTAACCAGATGAGACCCAGAGATATAAGGACAGTAGAATGCTTCTACTGTCAGAAAAAGGGACGCGTGAAGAAAGACTGTAGAAAGAGAATTCAGGATGAGAGAATGTTTAAGAAGGACTGAGGGCTTAAGGGGTTTTATGTGCTGGGGACCCGGGAAAGAAAAGAGCCCGTGACGAAATTGAAATTGGGTCCTCAGAGTCAGGAAGAGGAATTTTTGCCAGAGCCTGGCGCAGAAAGATCGACTGTTCAATATTCACCTGGAGGATGTTCTGTATCCTCAGAAAAGCTACTAGTAATCGGAGCAAAAGGGAACCTTTTATGGAACCTGTTGTAAAGCAGGTAGAAATAGAATTACCTAGCACCTATGGAATTGGGTCTTTTTATTGGTACCTGAAGCAGAATATAATTTGCTAGGGAGAGATTTAATTGTGGAGTTAAGAATAAATTTGGAAGTAAAAGATAGAGAATTAATTGTTAATCTATGTACTCTAACGATAGAAGATGAGGCTAGAATTAACCCAGAAGTTTGGTATACTCCAGAATCAGTAGGGAAATTAGACATAGAACCGTCTGAAGTGACTATAAAGGAACAAGAGATCCCGGTTAGGATAAAACAATACCCCATTTCAAAGGAAGGTAAATTAGGGCTACAACCTGAAATTGAGAGATTAATATCTAAAGGGCTATTAGAACCCTGTATGTCTTCCTATAATACTCCTATACTCCCTGTAAAGAAACCTGATGGCACATACAGATTGGTCCGTGATTTCAGAGAAATTAACAAGAGAACAATAACCCGTTTCCCAGTAGTGGCAAACCCCTATACCCTGCTGAGTCAATTAAAACCAGAATTTAAATGGTACAGTGTGATTGATTTAAAGGATGCTTTTTGGACCTGCCCCCTGAAGGTAGAATGTAGAGATTACTTCGCCTTTGAGTGGAAAGTACCAAACACCCATAGAAAACAACAACTTAGATGGGCAGTGCTTCCACAGGGATTCACAGAAGCCCCTAACTTGTTTGGGCAAGCCCTTGAGCAGGTGTTAAGAACTTATGAATCAAACCCACAGGTGACCTTAGCACAATACGTAGATGACTTACTATTAGCTGGAACAGATGAGGAGGCCGTTAGACATCCGACATCCGCTGCTGGCTTATCTCTTGGGCCAGACATGTCACACAAAGAGAAAAGGAAAAAACATCTGAGAAATGAGGGATAAAAGGCCTTCACTGAACTAAGGATTTTGTGGTCACCGCAGGCCTGTGAATTATATGCAGTCCTTAGAGCCCTACAGACGTTAAAAGGAAAATTGGAACCATTTATACAGATTGCATATATGCGTATGGGGTAGTCCATACCTTTGAAAAATATGGGAGGAAAGAGGATTAGTAAACTCACACGGGAAAGGGTTAATTCACGAGTCCTTAATAAGACAAACTAAGGGCAATAAAAGAACCAGAGAAAATCGCAGTAGTACATGTTGGATCAAATAAGGAGAAATAATTTAGCGGCCTTATTGATCCTAAAGGAAATACAAGCTGATAGTCCCTGAAAAAAAAAAAAAAAAAAGAGAGGCTAAAAGCTTTACTACATAAGAGAAAGAAAAGTCTGGTGGTACAACGGCCCCCACTAGATATGGCAATACACCAAATCAGTCCAGGAAATAAGGTTTTAATTAAAACATGGAAAGAGTCGTCTCTAACTCCTCGATGGGAGGAACCTTTTCTTGTTTTATTAACAACAGAAACAGCGATCCAGACAGCTGAGCATGGATGGACCCATGCGAGCCGAGTGAAAGGATCCATCCATGACACAGAACCCCAGTGAAAGGTGTCCAAGACTTTGGATGATCTAAAAATCACTCTAAGAAAAATGTAAAACTGTTGCTTTTCCTTTAACAGATAAGATAACTCAGTCATTTCATCGCATGCTTTATATGTATATTGTATATGTATTGTGCATTGTATATGATGAATATTGGTGAACTCACTCTTCCTATGAATACCTTTTAAGATAATTGGGAGATAGTTTTGTGAGCAATCAAGAGGCTAAAATTTAAAAAGGAATTATAGATAGAGAATGGGGAGACTTATAAGGCAAGGAAAAAGGAGGTTCCCCTGAAGAATACGACTGCTTCCGAGAAGATCATACACCCTGCTGCTCTAAGCAAAAGAGTAGGCGAGGGAGGCAGAGGCGTACAGCGGTGGGGCTATGAGAATGACCTCCGAGGTGAAATCACCTTGACCTTTGTCTCCTAATCTGGAAGGCCTCACGAAGCCATACTGAAAGTGCTCACTGTATTCAGATTGTAAGTGCTCACTGGATTCAGAACTTTCTCACTTAATTCAGATTGGCTATGGAAAAAAAAAAAAAAAGTATATATATATATATTTAAAAAAAAATTA
Source organism: Cyrtonyx montezumae (assembly GCF_038088225.1). NCBI lineage: Eukaryota > Metazoa > Chordata > Aves > Galliformes > Odontophoridae > Cyrtonyx > Cyrtonyx montezumae. The sequence continues at coordinate 1,304,949 of NW_027072046.1, forward strand.
GGAGAAAAGGGGGGGCTAAGAAAGAACTCGACAATATTCATTCTAGAAAATGAGTACACCAACAATACCGAATAAGATAATTGCAGCATCTTTAAACAATCAATTTAAGCATAATCTTTAAACCTAACACTAACCCTAACGCTAATCCTAACCCTAACCCTAACTTTAACCCTAACACTAACAAAGCTAAACCTAACAGTAATACCAGCCCTAACCCTATAACTCTAAACCAAACCAAACCCTAACATAACCCTAACCCTAACAATCACCCTAACCATACCCTAACTCTATGGGAACTGCTGAATCACGGCCTGAACCACTGATTGGTCACCTGAGGTGAGCACCGAGTCAGCCATGGGGGCAGATGTGGACATGATATACCTGAGTGATTGGAAGTGGTGGAGCCTGGCTCCACGTCTTCCAAACCCCATTTAAGGGCTGACCACCGCCAGGAAAGGATCTCCTCTTAAGTGCGCATGATCGAAGCTGAAGAGGCCTACGAACCTTTTCATCACAATCCATCACCAGGTGGCAGAGAACGACCCCACATAACAGCCAGCGCAGCCCAGGAAGGGAAAGATAAACACGAATGCAGAGATAAGAGACAATAAAAAGTGGGATCGGGAGGCCCCCGTTGCGCACCTCTGGTGGAGCAGAGACTCCTGGCCGCCCAGTGCTGTTTCTTGCTTGTTTATTGCTTGCTCAATAAATCCTTTCCTGTTGGTAACGATTGGTGTGTTTTGTTCTTCACAACTATAACAATCCTGAAGGTGAGCCATCTTCTCTTTTGTATTATTTGTATACTATCGATATAGAACTACTCAAAATAGACCATCCTCTATATTATTTCTTTGTGAAGAACCGTCAAGCCCTAACCCTAACAACTACTGTAAATCTAAAACTATATACCTAACACTAACCCTAAACCTAACCTTAACGCTAACACAAACCCTAACCTTAACCCTAAACCCAACCCAAACCCTATCCCAAACCCAAACCAAACCCAAAACTTAACCCTCACCCTCACCCTAATCCTAACCCTAACCTATACCATAACCATATCCTTTATAAACAACACCAACACCAACCCCAACCCCAAACAACAGCCTAAACCCTATCCCTAACCCTAACCTTAACCCATAACCTTACCCTTATCCTAACCGAAACCCTAACCCTTACCAAAACCCCAAACTAACCCCTAACCCTAAAACCAAACTCAAACCCTAACCCTAACCCTAACCCTAAAACTAAACCTAACCCTAAACCCTAGCCCTATACCCTAAACATAACCCTGAAACTAAACCTAAAAATAACCCCAACCCTAACCCTAACCCTACCACTAACTAACCTGAACCCTAAACGTAACCCTAACCCTAATCCTAACACCACCCCCATCTCCAACGGTAACCCCAAAACCCTAAGCCAAACCTTAAACCTAACCCTAAACCGAAACCTAGCCCTAACCCTAACCATAACCTTAAAACAAAACCTAACCCTAACCCTAACCCCAACCTCAACACTAACCCCAAAGCCCTAACCATAAACCTAACCGTAACCCTACATTCTAACCCTAAACCTTACCATAAACCCAACACCAAACCCAAACCTAATCCCAACCCCAAACCTAACCCCAAACCTATACCCTAACCCCTACAACTAACCCTAACCCTAAATCTAACCCTAAAATGTTACTTTAACCCTAACTCGAACCCTAATCCGAACCCTAAACCAAAACTAACCCTACTCCTACCACTACCCCTACTCCAAAACCAAACCCAACCACAAGCCCTAACCCAAACTCCAACACCAACCCCAAACGCAACAACAAACACTACCCCAACCCTAAAACCTAACCACAAACCTAATACTAACCCTAACACTAAACCTAAAACTAACCCTAATCTATGACCGTAACCCTAACCCTAACCCTAATCTATGACCCTAAACCTGAAGCCTTACGCTAACCCTAAGCCTAGCCCTAACCCTAGTCCTTACCCAAAACCAAACTCTAACCCAAATCCTAACCCTAACCCTAACACTAAACCTAACCCTATCCTTAACACTAACACCAATCCCAACCGCAACCCCAACCCAAACCCATACCTGTAACCCCTAAACGTAACGCTAACCCTACCCCTACCCCAAAACCAGCCACAAGCACTAACACTAATCCTATCCCTAAATTTTAACCTACCCCTAACCCTTCCCCAAAAGCAACCACAAGCACTAACCCTAACCCTAATCCTAAACCTAAGCCGAACCCTAACCATACCCCTAAACCCTACCCTAATCCTAAACCCTCAAGGTAACCCTAAACCTAACCTTAATACTAACCCTAACACTAACCTCCACCCTAACCCTAATCTATAACCCTGAACTATAACCCTAACCATGACCTAGAAATTTCTAGAAATTTTTATACTGGTTATAAAACCTTTCAAATCTTTTCAAATAATCAGGTCTGAATGGAGGGCGAAAGTCTGGCTGTAATCGCTCATAACCGTGGATTAAGCTTGAAAAAATTTGTGTCTTCTACAGTTCCGAAGGCAGAATGCTAATCAGCCGGCTGCCTTGCGCTGTAATGCGGCTTATCTCCACTGCCAGATGAGGTCTGATTCCAACATTACGCAGTTTACTCTTATAACAGACTCCGTTCATGGTGTTTTTAGAAAAGATGGGCTGCCCCTCTTTGTTAGTGAGGGGGAATTTTCTGCTCTATGCCGGCTCAGCAAGCATTTGAAAAGAATGATAGCATCAGAACTTCATTTCAGTACACACTTTCACAGTTTTTCTTTAACATTTCTTGATGACCTTCTACATTCCTCAGAAACAGTTTCTCTCAATTTTTCCTTTTCATACACACGGACATTACAGATTCCTTCCCCAAAATTGTATGCTCTTCTGAGGTTAGTAAAGGCGAATTGTGAGTGAAGCTGGCCCCTCTCGCAGATTCTGCTGTCTGCGACAGCGGTTCGAAAATTTCCCCAACAAGCTTCATTACAGGAGCATCGCAGATGAGCCCGTACGAAACTGAGCCGGATCGGCAACAAACGTTACACTAGAATCGCTCCTAACAGCAGATTCCGCTTGAAACGCATCAATCGCGGTTTCTGCTGCATAAACGGCTGAAGAAAGACGCGCATCAGACGGCTGCAGGCGTTGAAGAGCGGCTTTAAGCAGCAGCCAGCTGCGGTCTGACTCCAACATATCAGTGATTACCCTTATGACAGAATCCGTTCCTGGAGTTGTCGATAGAGATGGGGAGGACCCCGATGTTAGTGTGGGGGAAAGATTCTGTTCGCTTTCTGTTCTGCTACCGTCGGCAATATATGTCTGCATCAGACGATCCTTTCCGTCCACGTATTCGTACTTTTTTTCTGAATTTTCTTGATGTCTTTTTCTTTCAACACAGAATCATCGTCTCTCCCCGTTTATTTTTCAATCACAGGAACATTACTGATTCCTTCCCCAAAATTGTATGCTCTTCTGACCTTAGAAATGTAGATGCGAAATTTGAGTGAAGCCGGCTCCTCTCGCAGATTCTGGTGTCTGTCGAAACGGAACGAATATTTTCCAACATACTTCATCACCGAAGCATCGCAGATGAGCCCGTACGAAACTGAGACGAATCGGCAACGAACGTTACACTGGAATCGCTCGTAACAGCAGTTCCGCTTGAAACGCATCAACCGCGGTTTCTGCTGCTTGAGCCGCTGAAGAAAGACACGACTCAGCCTGCTGCCGTGCGATGAAGAGCGGCTTTAAGCCGCATCCTGCTGCGGTCTGCCTGCATCATAACTGTGATTACCCTTATGACAGAATCAGCGCATAGCGTTGTCGATGGAGATGGGAGGACCCCGATGTTCGTGTAGGGGAAAGATTCTGTTCGCTTTCTGTTCTGCTACCGTCGGCAATGTATGTCTGCATCAGACGATCCTTTCCGTTCACGTATTCGTACTTTTTTTCTGAAGTTTCTTGATGTCTTTTTCTTTCAACACAGAATCATCGTCTCTCCCCGTTTATTTTTCAATCACACGAACATTATTGATTCCTATCCTAAAATTGTATGCTCTTCTGACCTTAGCAATGTAGATGTGAAATCTAGTGAAGCCGGCTCCTCTCGCAGAATCTGGTGTCGGTCGAAGCGGAACGAATATTTCACAACAAACTTCATCACAGGAGCATCGCAAAGGAGACCGTACGAAACAGACGAATCGGCAACGAACGTTACACTGGAATCGCTCGTAACAGCAGATTCCGCTTGAAACGCATCAACCGCGGTTTCTGCTGCTTGAGCCGCTGAAGAAAGACGCGACTCAGCCTGCTGCCGTGCGATGAAGAGCGGCTTTAAGCCGCATCCTGCTGCGGTCTGACTCCAACGTTAAAGTGTTTACCCTTATGACAGAATCAGCTCCCGGCGTTGTCGATAGAGATGGGAGGATCCCGATGTTTGTGTAGGGGAAAGATTCTGTTCCCTTTCTGCTCTGCTACCGTCGGCAATGTATGTCTGCATCAGACGATCCTTTCCGTCCACGTATTCGTACTTTTTTTCTGAATTTTCTTGATGTCTTTTTCTTTCAACACTGAATCATCGTCTCTCCCCGTTTATTTTTCAATCACAGGAACATTATAGATGCCTTCCCCAAAATTGTATGCTCTTCTGATCTTTGCAATGTAGATGCGAAATTTGAGTGAAGCCGGCTCCTCTCGCAGATTCTGGTGTCTGTCGAAGCGGAACGAATATTTTCCAACAAACTTCATCACCGGAGAATCTCAGATGAGCCCGTACGAAACTGAGCCGGTTCGGCAACAAACGTTACACTAGAATCGCTCCTAACAGCAGATTCCGCTTGAAACGCATCAACCGCGGTTTCTGCTGCTTGAGCCGCTGAAGAAAGACGCGACTCAGCCTGCTGCTGTGCGATGAAGAGCGGCTTTAAGCCGCATCCTGCTGCGGTCTGACTCCAACATATCAGTGATTACCCTTATGACAGAATCAGCCCATAGCGTTGTCGATAGAGATGGGAGGACCCCGATGTTCGTGTAGGGGAAAGATTCTGGTCCCTTTCTGCTCTGCTACCTTCGGCAATGTATGTCTGCATCAGACGATCCTTTCCGTTCACGTATTCGTACTTTTTTTCTGAAGTTTCTTGATGTCTTTTTCTTTCAACACAGAATCATCGTCTCTCCCCGTTTATTTTTCAATCACACGAACATTACTGATTCCTATCCTAAAATTGTATGCTCTTCTGACCTTAGCAATGTAGATGTGAAATCTAGTGAAGCCGGCTCCTCTCGCAGAATCTGGTGTCGGTCGAAGCGGAACGAATATTTCACAACAAACTTCATCACAGGAGCATCGCAAAGGAGACCGTACGAAACTGAGACGAATCGGCAACGAACGTTACAATGGAATCGCTCGTAACAGCAGATTCCGCTTGAAATGCATCAACCGCGTTTTCTGCTGCTTGAGCCGCTGAAGAAAGACGCGACTCAGCCTGCTGCCGGGCGATGAAGAGCGGCTTTAAGCCGCAGCCTTCTGCGGTCTGCCTGCATCATAACTGTGATTACCCTTATGACAGAATCCGTTCCTGGCGTTGTCGATAGAGATGGGGAGGACCTCGATGTTAGTGTGGGGGAAAGATTCTGTTCCCGTTCTGCTCTGCTACTGTCGGCAATGCATGTCTGCATCAGACGATCCTTTACATCCACGTATTCATACTTCATTGTCTTTTTCTTTCAACACTGAATCATCGTCTCTCCCCGTTTATTTTTCAATCACAGGAACATTACTGATTCCTTCCCCAAAATTGTATGCTCTTCTGACCTTAGCAATGTAGATGTGAAATCTAGTGAAGCCGGCTCCTCTCGCAGATTGTGGTGTCGGTCGAAACGGAACGAATATTTCACAACAAACTTCATCACAGGAGCATCGCAAAGGAGACCGTATGAAACTGAGCCGAATCGGCAAAGAACGTTACACTAGAATCGCTCGTAACAGCAGATTCCGCTTGAAACGCATCAACCGCGGTTTCTGCTGCTTGAGCCGCTGAAGAAAGACGCGACTCAGCCTGCTGCCGGGCGATGAAGACCGGCTTTAAGCCGCATCCTGCTGCGGTCTGACTCCAACGTTAAAGTGTTTACCCTTATGACAGAATCTGCTCCCGGCGTTATCGATGGAGATGGGAGGACCCCGATGTTCGTGTAGGGGAAAGATTCTGGTCCCTTTCTGCTCTGCTACCTTCGGCAAAGTATGTCTGCATCAGACGATCCTTTCCGTCCACGTATTCGTACTTTTTTTCTGAATTTTCTTGATGTCTTTTTCTTTCAACACAAAATCATTGTCTCTCCCCGTTTATTTTTCAATCACACGAACATTACTGATGCCTTCCCCAAAATTGTATGCTCTTCTGATCTTTGCAATGTAGATGCGAAATTTGAGTGAAGCCGGCTCCTCTCGCAGATTCTGGTGTCTGTCGAAGCGGAACGAATATTTTCCAACAAACTTCATCACCGGAGAATCTCAGATGAGCCCGTACGAAACTGAGCCGGTTCGGCAACAAACGTTACACTAGAATCGCTCCTAACAGCAGATTCCGCTTGAAACGCATCAACCGCGGTTTCTGCTGCTTGAGCCGCTGAAGAAAGACGCGACTCAGCCTGCTGCCGTGCACTGAAAAGCGGCTTTAAGCTGCATCCTGCTGCGGTCTGCCTGCATCATATCAGTGATTACCCTTATGACAGAATCCGTTCCTGGCGTTGTCGATAGAGATGGGGAGGACCTCGATGTTAGTGTGGGGGAAAGATTCTGTTCCCGTTCTGCTCTGCTACTGTCGGCAATGTATGTCTGCATCAGACGATCCTTTACATCCACGTATTCATACTTCATTTCAGAAACTTTTTGAGTCTTTTTCTTTCACACAGAATCATCGTCTCTCCCCGTTTATTTTTCAATCACACGAACATTACTGATTCCTTCCCCAGAATTGTATGCTCTTCTGACCTTAGCAATGTAGATGTGAAATCTAGTGAAGCCGGCTCCTCTCGCAGATTGTGGTGTCGGTCGAAACGGAACGAATATTTTCCAACAAACTTCATCACCGGAGCATCGCAGATGAGCCCGTACGAAACAGCCGAGTCGGCAACGAACGTCATACTCTAATCGCTCGTAACAGCAGTTTCCGCTTGGAACGCTTCAACCGCCGTTTCTGCTGCTTGAGCCGCTGAAGAAAGACGCGAATCAGCCTGCTGCCGTGCACTGTAGCCGATTCTGACATGCTTAGCTGAAGAAATTAGATAAGTTTTTATACCACTCAAAAAACATCTATAAATTATGTGGAATAGTATTTTTTATTTTTATTTAATTTTGAACGTTTTAAACTTTGTCAGTACTACTTTGTAATGTAGACTAAATTTGAAATTTGTTTGAAATTACTTGTCAGGATCTTTTACATTCCATGATAGCTGCATTTCTTTGACTGATCGTGTGCGATTTTTAAAACAAGTGAAATGAGTACAGGCACGGATTTCTTGTGTGTGTAATGAACAACACTTATGCGGAGCTTTATTTCAAGTGGAACAAAATGTCATGTTCTATAATATGCCGATTTGAAGCTCAGTATTTGCCCTCACCCAAAATTGTTTTTAACAATAACAATAACATTCCAACTAATCCCAATCCAAAATCTATTCATAAAATGCAAACAAACCCTGTCCCTTACACAAATATGAAATCAAATCCTAACCCTAACATAAAATCCATCCCAAACACTAACCCTTACCGTAAACGTAACCTTAGCTTTAACCATAACACTAACACCCTAACCCAAACACTACAACAAACCAAAACTCTAAACCGAGCACGATAGCAGATCATACCCCTATCCCTTATCTTAGGACTATAAACAAACTAAAGTCTCTCCCTATGCCAAATACAAGCACTAAACGTGTCCAAAACACTATTCCTATCCCTATTTTTGAACCACAACCAATCACAAAACAAATCCAGGGCTTAACACTTCTTTCACAATAACGCTCAAACTTACCTTACACTACACAAGAAATTTAACACTAACTCTATGCTTGAAACCTAGCACTAACCCTATACCTACAAATTACCCTATAACTTAACCTAAACCTAAGCCCAACCCTAATGCTAACCCTAACCCTAACCACTACATCGAACCCTAAACCCTAACATTAACCCTGAACCTAACACTAACCCTAAAACTACCACTAACCCAAACCCTAACCCTGACCCTAACCCAGACACAAACACTAATGCTAAACCTAAACCAAACCCTAATCCAAACACTAACTCTAACCCAAAACCAAACCCTAACCTTAAGCCAACAGTAACCCTAACCCTATACCTAAACCCTAACCCTAACGCTAACCCCAACCCTAATCCTTACCATAACCATAACCCTAATCCTAACCTTAAGCCCTAACCCTAACCCAATCCTTACAGCTATCCCAACTCCAACCCCAACCCCCAACACCAGCCCCAACCCTATTCCTAACACCAACAACAACCCCAACCCAAACAATATCATTTAAAACCTAACCCTAACACTAACCCTAACCCCAACCCCAAACAAAACCCCAACCCAAATCCCAACGCCAACCCGAATCCTAACCCTAACCCTAAACTTAATCCTAACCCGAACCCTAAACCTAAAGCCTAACCCTAAACCAAGCCATAACCCTAGCCCTAAAGCTAACCCCAACCCCAGATCCAACCCAAACCCAACCCAAATCCCAACCCCAACCCCAACCTTTATCCTAACCCTTAACCGTAAACCTAAAATTAACCCTAAGCCTAAGCCTTTCCCTAACCCAAGACATAACCCTAACCCTAACCTTATACTAACCCAAACCTTAACCCTAACCCTAATCCGAACAACCCTAATCCCCAAACCAACCCCAACCCTAACTCCAAGCTTAACTCTAACCCTAACCCGAACCCTAACCATAACCTTACCCTAACACTAACAATATCTCTAACCCTAAAAATAACCTTACCCTAACATGAACACTAACCCTAAACCTAAATCTAACAGTACACCTAACCCTAAACCTAACCCTAACATTAACCCTGAACCTAACACTAATCCAAACCCTTACGCTTACCCTAACCCAGACACAAACACTAATGCTAAACCTAAACCAAACCCTAAACCAAACAACACTAACCCCAACCCTAACCCTAACCCAACACTAACCCTAACCCTATACCTTAACCCTAACCCTAACGCTAACCCCAACCCTAATCCTTACCCTAACCCTAACCCTAAGCTAAAATCTTACCCCAACAAAAAACCAAATACTACACATAAAAATATTACTAAAGCCAATCTTCACCGAAGCCGCTAAAATTACCTAAATCCTTCCCTAACACTTACTCTAAGACTAATTCTCTAACCCTAACACTTACCCTAACACTAACGCTAACACTTACCCTAATCTTAACACTAAATCCAATTGTACACCCAACCCTATACAATCACATAAAACTTACTTTAAATCTGTAAAACTAACACTAACCCTAACAAGAATGCTAACACTAATCCTAACCCCTAACCTAACCCTAAACCTATCCTAACCCAAAACATCTCTTCTCAGAGATCTCTCCCACGTGGAGTCCCCTGCGAGCCTTATCATCCTGACGGTGAGCCATCTTCTCTTTCGTATTATTTGTATTCTATCTATATAGAACAACAAAAAATTATACCATCATCTATACTATTTCTTTGTGAAGTACCATCCTTGGGAGTTTTTTACCCCACAATAACCCTAACCATAACTAAATCCCTAACCCAAACCTAACAATTGCTATAAATCTTGATCTAGAAACCTAACACTAAACCTTACCCTAACTCTAAACCTAACCTTAACCCTGAACCTAAACTAAACTTAACGCTTAAAAATAACACTAAACCTAACCCTAACCCTAACCCTAACCCTAAACCTAACCCTAACCCTAACCCTAACCCTAACCCTACCCTAAGCCTAACCCTAACCCTAACCCTACCCTAACCCTAACCCTAACCCTAACCCTAACCCTAACCCTAACCCTAACCCTAACCCTAACCCTACCCTAACCCTAACCCTGACCCTAACCCAAACACTAATCCTTACCCTAATCCTAACCCTAAGCCAAAATCTTGCCCTAACCCTAACCCTAACCCTAACCCAATCCCAACAACTATCCCAACTCCAACCCCAACCCCCAACAGCAGCCCCAACCCTATCCCTAACACCAACAATAACCCCAACCCAAACGATAACATCTAAAACCTAATGCTAACCCTAATACTAACCCTAACCCTAAACCTAACCCTAACCCTAACCCAATTCATAACCCTAGCCCTAAACCTAAACCCAACCCCAGACCCAACCCAAACCCAACCCAAATCCCAACCTCAACCCTTATCCTAACCCTAACCCTAACCGTAAACCTAAACCTAACCCTAAGCCTAAGCCTAACCCTTACTGTAACCGTGACCCTAAACCTGTACCTAATCTTAACCCTACACTAACCCTAACCTAAACCTTAACACTATCTGTAACCCTTACCCTAACCGCAACCCTAAACCAAACCTTTAACCTGAGAGAAAACCTTACCTTAAGACAATTCCAAAATCTAAACATAACCTTATTACTAAAGCCAGTCTTCACCTAACCCGCTGAAATTACCTAAATCCTTCTTTAACACTTACTGTAAGACTAAATCTTTAACCCTATCCCTTGCCCTAACCCTTGCCCTTACCGTAACACTTACCCTAACCCTTACCCTAAATCCAATCTTACACCTAACCTTTTCCAATAACCAAAACTTACCCTAAATCTTACTGTAAAAATAAATCTTTAAACCTAACACTAATCCTAATACTAACCCTAACCCTAACCCTAACCCTAACCCTAACCCTAACCCTACCCTAACCCTAACCTTAACCCTAACATAACCCTAACAGTAACCCCAACCCAAACCCTAACCCCAAACCTAACCCTAAACATAACCCTAAGCCTTACAATAACAATAACCCTTACCCTACCCTAACTGTATGGGAACTGCTCAATCACGGCCTGAAACACAGGTCACCTGAGGTGAGCACCGAGTCAGCCATGGGGGCACAAGTGGAGGTGATATACCTGTGTGACTGGAAGGGGGGGAGCCTGGCTCCACCTCTCCCAAGCCCCATTTAAGGGCTAACCACCGCCAGGAAAGGATCTCTTCTTGGATACCCCTCCCACGTGGAGTCCCCTGAGAGCCTTATCATCCTTGTGATAAAAATGAGTGCTGTATTTGTTAATGAAACCGACTTGAGACAGAAGTGTCAGTGTTTTTCAGTGTTTTGCTTTCTGAAAACTATGTAGTTTGTAGAAGTCTCAAAATAGGTGTATAAATGTTTTGTCTAAGAACTTTGGAATTTGTGCAAATTGGAGCCACAGCGCTTAGTTCTAACAACTGGACAATGAACAACAGACAGCAGTGACCTTCTAAGAAACTGAAAAAAGAAAAATAAGGTAAAATCTCCTCTTAAGTGCGCATGATCGAAGCTGAAGAGGCCTACGGCCCTTTTCATCTCAATCACCAGGTGGCAGAGAACGACCCCACATAAGAGCCAGCGCAGCCCAGGAAGGGAAAGATAAACACGAATGCAGAGATAAGAGACAATAAAAAGTGGGATCAGGAGGCCCCAGTTGTGCACCTCTGGTGGAGCAGAGACTCCCGGCCACCCAGCGCTGTTTCTTGCTTGTTTACTGCTTGCTCAATAAATCTTGTACTGTTGGTAACGATTGGTGTTTATTGTTCTTCACGCCTATAACAATTTGGTGCCGTGACTCGGATCCAGGCGACTCTGCTGTGAAATTCCCACTCCAGGGGTGGCGCCCCATCTTCGGATGGCCCCTGGGCTTGGTAATTCCTGTGCAGAGACCTATAGCTCCGAACTCTAAATTCGGTAAGCGAGTGAAAGAAACTGCAGTACCCCATAATTTTTGTTCACAAGGAACCCGAAGGAAGACTCAGGATTGAGTAAGTATTTGCGTGAAGCCGTTCAGTTGGGGTGGGTATCCCGGAGAATGCCTGACTGGAGTCAGGTCCTGAGTGTGGACCCTCTAGTAGTGCAGTTCCCATTGCCCGCGAAGGTATGGGTCACGACCGAGGGGTGCAAGTGTGTGTGTGTGAGTGCTCCGGAAGATGGGACAGAGGCAGAGTAAGCCCTCTGAACCCATGGGTGGCTTGCAGGTGAAGCTACCGGACATACCACTAGAATGTCCCCTAGGTTTATGTTAAAACACTGGGGCGATTCTCCCTCTAGACGAGGAAAGAGTAAAGTAAAATGGTATATTATTGTATAGGGATATGAGGAGGAAAGCAGATAGGGGCAGATCAGCTATTCTGACCAGTATTTGGGTCCTTTGAGGATCAAATCTACCAGGCTCTAAATACTTATGTGAATGATACACTATCTCCTCCCCCTTATGCTCCCCCTGAACAGAATCCAGCAGCTCCTCCGGAACAAGCTGAATCTGACTCAGGAGACGAACCTGAACCCCTAGACCTCCCTAGGAAAAGGATCACTAGAAGGCAAACTAGGCAGGAGAGGGGTCAAGGAAGAAACCTTCTCCCTTTAAGAGAAATACCTGTAAAAGGAAATGGGGAATTTGATAAGGGATCCTTTAGGGGTCTCCAAGAGGCTAGATCAATTTTTAGGTCCCACTCTTTATACCTGAGATGAAATAAAGGCAATTTTGGGCGTACTATTTACAGCAGAAGAGGGATATGATCAGGAAGGCAGGTATGCGAATTTGGGATTAGCAACACCAGGCTGGTCCAGGAGCAGATATAAAGTGGCCTTTACAGCGCCCCAACTGGGATAGTCAGAACCAGGAACACCACTCGCATGGCAGATTTGCGAGTTATTATTATTCAAGAGAATAGAGAATCTGTCCTTCGGTGACAGAATGTTGATAAGGCTTCTAGCGAGTAAAAAAAAAAGATGAAACTCCTACTGAGTGGTTAGAGAGATTACCCAAAAAGTTAGTTATATTCAGGATTAGATCCTGCTACCCCCCTGGGGCAAGCTCTCCTGAAAACGCAGTTTGTAGCTAGGTCCTGAATATTCAAAGGAAACTAGAGAAATTGGGAGATTGGCAGGAGAGAGGATTAGATGAATTACTAAGAGAGGCTCAGAAAGTATACGTACGGAGAGAGGAGGAGACTCAGAAGAAGCAAGCAAAAAAATTCTGATAGCCGGGTAAAAGGAAAAGAGGGAATATTCCTCGGGCAGAGAACGCGCTTTAACCTAACCAGATGAGACCCAGAGATATAAGGACAGTAGAATGCTTCTACTGTCAGAAAAAGGGACGCGTGAAGAAAGACTGTAGAAAGAGAATTCAGGATGAGAGAATGTTTAAGAAGGACTGAGGGCTTAAGGGGTTTTATGTGCTGGGGACCCGGGAAAGAAAAGAGCCCGTGACGAAATTGAAATTGGGTCCTCAGAGTCAGGAAGAGGAATTTTTGCCAGAGCCTGGCGCAGAAAGATCGACTGTTCAATATTCACCTGGAGGATGTTCTGTATCCTCAGAAAAGCTACTAGTAATCGGAGCAAAAGGGAACCTTTTATGGAACCTGTTGTAAAGCAGGTAGAAATAGAATTACCTAGCACCTATGGAATTGGGTCTTTTTATTGGTACCTGAAGCAGAATATAATTTGCTAGGGAGAGATTTAATTGTGGAGTTAAGAATAAATTTGGAAGTAAAAGATAGAGAATTAATTGTTAATCTATGTACTCTAACGATAGAAGATGAGGCTAGAATTAACCCAGAAGTTTGGTATACTCCAGAATCAGTAGGGAAATTAGACATAGAACCGTCTGAAGTGACTATAAAGGAACAAGAGATCCCGGTTAGGATAAAACAATACCCCATTTCAAAGGAAGGTAAATTAGGGCTACAACCTGAAATTGAGAGATTAATATCTAAAGGGCTATTAGAACCCTGTATGTCTTCCTATAATACTCCTATACTCCCTGTAAAGAAACCTGATGGCACATACAGATTGGTCCGTGATTTCAGAGAAATTAACAAGAGAACAATAACCCGTTTCCCAGTAGTGGCAAACCCCTATACCCTGCTGAGTCAATTAAAACCAGAATTTAAATGGTACAGTGTGATTGATTTAAAGGATGCTTTTTGGACCTGCCCCCTGAAGGTAGAATGTAGAGATTACTTCGCCTTTGAGTGGAAAGTACCAAACACCCATAGAAAACAACAACTTAGATGGGCAGTGCTTCCACAGGGATTCACAGAAGCCCCTAACTTGTTTGGGCAAGCCCTTGAGCAGGTGTTAAGAACTTATGAATCAAACCCACAGGTGACCTTAGCACAATACGTAGATGACTTACTATTAGCTGGAACAGATGAGGAGGCCGTTAGACATCCGACATCCGCTGCTGGCTTATCTCTTGGGCCAGACATGTCACACAAAGAGAAAAGGAAAAAACATCTGAGAAATGAGGGATAAAAGGCCTTCACTGAACTAAGGATTTTGTGGTCAGCGCAGGCCTGTGAATTATATGCAGTCCTTAGAGCCCTACAGACGTTAAAAGGAAAATTGGAACCATTTATACAGATTGCATATATGCGTATGGGGTAGTCCATACCTTTGAAAAATATGGGAGGAAAGAGGATTAGTAAACTCACACGGGAAAGGGTTAATTCACGAGTCCTTAATAAGACAAACTAAGGGCAATAAAAGAACCAGAGAAAATCGCAGTAGTACATGTTGGATCAAATAAGGAGAAATAATTTAGCGGCCTTATTGATCCTAAAGGAAATACAAGCTGATAGTCCCTGAAAAAAAAAAAAAAAAAAGAGAGGCTAAAAGCTTTACTACATAAGAGAAAGAAAAGTCTGGTGGTACAACGGCCCCCACTAGATATGGCAATACACCAAATCAGTCCAGGAAATAAGGTTTTAATTAAAACATGGAAAGAGTCGTCTCTAACTCCTCGATGGGAGGAACCTTTTCTTGTTTTATTAACAACAGAAACAGCGATCCAGACAGCTGAGCATGGATGGACCCATGCGAGCCGAGTGAAAGGATCCATCCATGACACAGAACCCCAGTGAAAGGTGTCCAAGACTTTGGATGATCTAAAAATCACTCTAAGAAAAATGTAAAACTGTTGCTTTTCCTTTAACAGATAAGATAACTCAGTCATTTCATCGCATGCTTTATATGTATATTGTATATGTATTGTGCATTGTATATGATGAATATTGGTGAACTCACTCTTCCTATGAATACCTTTTAAGATAATTGGGAGATAGTTTTGTGAGCAATCAAGAGGCTAAAATTTAAAAAGGAATTAGAGAATGGGGAGACTTATAAGGCAAGGAAAAAGGAGGTTCCCCTGAAGAATACGACTGCTTCCGAGAAGATCATACACCCTGCTGCTCTAAGCAAAAGAGTAGGCGAGGGAGGCAGAGGCGTACAGCGGTGGGGCTATGAGAATGACCTCCGAGGTGAAATCACCTTGACCTTTGTCTCCTAATCTGGAAGGCCTCACGAAGCCATACTGAAAGTGCTCACTGAATTCAGATTGTAAGTGCTCGCTGGATTCAGAACTTTCTCACTTAATTCAGATTGGCTATGGAAAAAAAAAAAAAAAAGTATATATATATATTAAAAAAAAAAATTAGGAGAAAAGGGGGGGCTAAGAAAGAACTCGACAATATTCATTCTAGAAAATGAGTACACCAACAATACCGAATAAGATAATTGCAGCATCTTTAAACAATCAATTTAAGCATAATCTTTAAAACTAACACTAACCCTAACGCTAATCCTAACACTAAACCTAACTTTAACCCTAACACTAACAAAGCTAAACCTAACAGTAATACCAGCCCTAACCCTATAACTCTAAACCAAACCAAACCCTAACATAACCCTAACCCTAACAATCACCCTAACCATACCCTAACTCTATGGGAACTGCTGAATCACGGCCTGAACCACTGATTGGTCACCTGAGGTGAGCACCGAGTCAGCCATGGGGGCAGATGTGGACATGATATACCTGAGTGATTGGAAGTGGTGGAGCCTGGCTCCACGTCTTCCAAACCCCATTTAAGGGCTGACCACCGCCAGGAAAGGATCTCCTCTTATGTGCGCATGATCGAAGCTGAAGAGGCCTACGAACCTTTTCATCACAATCCATCACCAGGTGGCAGAGAACGACCCCACATAACAGCCAGCGCAGCCCAGGAAGGGAAAGATAAACACGAATGCAGAGATAAGAGACAATAAAAAGTGGGATCGGGAGGCCCCCGTTGCGCACCTCTGGTGGAGCAGAGACTCCTGGCCGCCCAGTGCTGTTTCTTGCTTGTTTATTGCTTGCTCAATAAATCCTTTCCTGTTGGTAACGATTGGTGTGTTTTGTTCTTCACAACTATAACAATCCTGAAGGTGAGCCATCTTCTCTTTTGTATTATTTGTATACTATCGATATAGAACTACTCAAAATAGACCATCCTCTATATTATTTCTTTGTGAAGAACCGTCAAGCCCTAACCCTAACAACTACTGTAAATCTAAAACTATATACCTAACACTAACCCTAAACCTAACCTTAACGCTAACACAAACCCTAACCTTAACCCTAAACCCAACCCAAACCCTATCCCAAACCCAAACCAAACCCAAAACTTAACCCTCACCCTCACCCTAATCCTAACCCTAACCTATACCATAACCATATCCTTTATAAACAACACCAACACCAACCCCAACCCCAAACAACAGCCTAAACCCTATCCCTAACCCTAACCTTAACCCATAACCTTACCCTTATCCTAACCGAAACCCTAACCCTTACCAAAACCCCAAACTAACCCCTAACCCTAAAACCAAACTCAAACCCTAACCCTAACCCTAACCCTAAAACTAAACCTAACCCTAAACCCTAGCCCTATACCCTAAACCTAACCCTAAAACTAAACCTAAAAATAACCCCAACCCTAACCCTAACCCTACCACTAACTAACCTGAACCCTAAACGTAACCCTAACCCTAATCCTAACACCACCCCCATCTCCAACGGTAACCCCAAAACTCTAAGCCAAACCTTAAACCTAACCCTAAACCGAAACCTAGCCCTAACCCTAACCATAACCTTAAAACAAAACCTAACCCTAACCCTAACCCCAACCTCAACACTAACCCCAAAGCCCTAACCATAAACCTAACCGTAACCCTACATTCTAACCCTAAACCTTACCATAAACCCAACACCAAACCCAAACCTAATCCCAACCCCAAACCTAACCCCAAACCTATACCCTAACCCCTACAACTAACCCTAACCCTAAATCTAACCCTAAAATGTTACTTTAACCCTAACTCGAACCCTAATCCGAACCCTAAACCAAAACTAACCCTACTCCTACCACTACCCCTACTCCGAAACCAAACCCAACCACAAGCCCTAACCCAAACTCCAACACCAACCCCAAACGCAACAACAAACACTACCCCAACCCTAAAACCTAACCACAAACCTAATACTAACCCTAACACTAAACCTAAAACTAACCCTAATCTATGACCGTAACCCTAACCCTAACCCTAATCTATGACCCTAAACCTGAAGCCTTACGCTAACCCTAAGCCTAGCCCTAACCCTAGTCCTTACCCAAAACCAAACTCTAACCCAAATCCTAACCCTAACCCTAACACTAAACCTAACCCTATCCTTAACACTAACACCAATCCCAACCGCAACCCCAACCCAAACCCATACCTGTAACCCCTAAACGTAACGCTAACCCTACCCCTACCCCAAAACCAGCCACAAGCACTAACACTAATCCTATCCCTAAATTTTAACCTACCCCTAACCCTTCCCCAAAAGCAACCACAAGCACTAACCCTAACCCTAATCCTAAACCTAAGCCGAACCCTAACCATACCCCTAAACCCTACCCTAATCCTAAACCCTCAAGGTAACCCTAAACCTAACCTTAATACTAACCCTAACACTAACCTCCACCCTAACCCTAATCTATAACCCTGAACTATAACCCTAACCATGACCTAGAAATTTCTAGAAATTTTTATACTGGTTATAAAACCTTTCAAATCTTTTCAAATAATCAGGTCTGAATGGAGGGCGAAAGTCTGGCTGTAATCGCTCATAACCGTGGATTAAGCTTGAAAAAATTTGTGTCTTCTACAGTTCCGAAGGCAGAATGCTAATCAGCCGGCTGCCTTGCGCTGTAATGCGGCTTATCTCCACTGCCAGATGAGGTCTGATTCCAACATTACGCAGTTTACTCTTATAACAGACTCCGTTCATGGTGTTTTTAGAAAAGATGGGCTGCCCCTCTTTGTTAGTGAGGGGGAATTTTCTGCTCTATGCCGGCTCAGCAAGCATTTGAAAAGAATGATAGCATCAGAACTTCATTTCAGTACACACTTTCACAGTTTTTCTTTAACATTTCTTGATGACCTTCTACATTCCTCAGAAACAGTTTCTCTCAATTTTTCCTTTTCATACACACGGACATTACAGATTCCTTCCCCAAAATTGTATGCTCTTCTGAGGTTAGTAAAGGCGAATTGTGAGTGAAGCTGGCCCCTCTCGCAGATTCTGCTGTCTGCGACAGCGGTTCGAAAATTTCCCCAACAAGCTTCATTACAGGAGCATCGCAGATGAGCCCGTACGAAACTGAGCCGGATCGGCAACAAACGTTACACTAGAATCGCTCCTAACAGCAGATTCCGCTTGAAACGCATCAATCGCGGTTTCTGCTGCATAAACGGCTGAAGAAAGACGCGCATCAGACGGCTGCAGGCGTTGAAGAGCGGCTTTAAGCAGCAGCCAGCTGCGGTCTGACTCCAACATATCAGTGATTACCCTTATGACAGAATCCGTTCCTGGAGTTGTCGATAGAGATGGGGAGGACCCCGATGTTAGTGTGGGGGAAAGATTCTGTTCGCTTTCTGTTCTGCTACCGTCGGCAATATATGTCTGCATCAGACGATCCTTTCCGTCCACGTATTCGTACTTTTTTTCTGAATTTTCTTGATGTCTTTTTCTTTCAACACAGAATCATCGTCTCTCCCCGTTTATTTTTCAATCACAGGAACATTACTGATTCCTTCCCCAAAATTGTATGCTCTTCTGACCTTAGAAATGTAGATGCGAAATTTGAGTGAAGCCGGCTCCTCTCGCAGATTCTGGTGTCTGTCGAAACGGAACGAATATTTTCCAACATACTTCATCACCGAAGCATCGCAGCTGAGCCCGTACGAAACTGAGACGAATCGGCAACGAACGTTACACTGGAATCGCTCGTAACAGCAGTTCCGCTTGAAACGCATCAACCGCGGTTTCTGCTGCTTGAGCCGCTGAAGAAAGACGCGACTCAGCCTGCTGCTGTGCGATGAAGAGCGGCTTTAAGCCGCATCCTGCTGCGGTCTGCCTGCATCATAACTGTGATTACCCTTATGACAGAATCAGCCCATAGCGTTGTCGATGGAGATGGGAGGACCCCGATGTTCGTGTAGGGGAAAGATTCTGGTCCCTTTCTGCTCTGCTACCTTCGGCAATGTATGTCTGCATCAGACGATCCTTTCCGTTCACGTATTCGTACATTTTTTCTGAATTTTCTTGATGTCTTTTTCTTTCAACACAGAATCATCGTCTCTCCCCGTTTATTTTTCAATCACACGAACATTACTGATTCCTATCCTAAAATTGTATGCTCTTCTGACCTTAGCAATGTAGATGTGAAATCTAGTGAAGCCGGCTCCTCTCGCAGAATCTGGTGTCGGTCGAAGCGGAACGAATATTTCACAACAAACTTCATCACAGGAGCATCGCAAAGGAGACCGTACGAAACTGAGACGAATCGGCAACGAACGTTACACTGGAATCGCTCGTAACAGCAGATTCCGCTTGAAACGCATCAACCGCGGTTTCTGCTGCTAGAGCCGCTGAAGAAAGACGCGACTCAGCCTGCTGCCGTGCGATGAAGAGCGGCTTTAAGCCGCATCCTGCTGCGGTCTGACTCCAACGTTAAAGTGTTTACCCTTATGACAGAATCAGCTCCCGGCGTTGTCGATGGAGATGGGAGGATCCCGATGTTTGTGTAGGGGAAAGATTCTGTTCCCTTTCTGCTCTGCTACCGTCGGCAATGTATGTCTGCATCAGACGATCCTTTCCGTCCACGTATTCGTACTTTTTTTCTGAATTTTCTTGATGTCTTTTTCTTTCAACACTGAATCATCGTCTCTCCCCGTTTATTTTTCAATCACAGGAACATTACTGATTCCTTCCCCAAAATTGTATGCTCTTCTGACCTTAGAAATGTAGATGCGAAATTTGAGTGAAGCCGGCTCCTCTCGCAGATTCTGGTGTCTGTCGAAACGGAACGAATATTTTCCAACATACTTCATCACCGAAGCATCGCAGATGAGCCCGTACGAAACTGAGACGAATCGGCAACGAACGTTACACTGGAATCGCTCGTAACAGCAGTTCCGCTTGAAACGCATCAACCGCGGTTTCTGCTGCTTGAGCCGCTGAAGAAAGACGCGACTCAGCCTGCTGCTGTGCGATGAAGAGCGGCTTTAAGCCGCATCCTGCTGCGGTCTGACTCCAACATATCAGTGATTACCCTTATGACAGAATCAGCCCATAGCGTTGTCGATGGAGATGGGAGGACCCCGATGTTCGTGTAGGGGAAAGATTCTGGTCCCTTTCTGCTCTGCTACCTTCGGCAATGTATGTCTGCATCAGACGATCCTTTCCGTTCACGTATTCGTACTTTTTTTCTGAAGTTTCTTGATGTCTTTTTCTTTCAACACAGAATCATCGTCTCTCCCCGTTTATTTTTCAATCACACGAACATTACTGATTCCTATCCTAAAATTGTATGCTCTTCTGACCTTAGCAATGTAGATGTGAAATCTAGTGAAGCCGGCTCCTCTCGCAGAATCTGCTGTCGGTCGAAGCGGAACGAATATTTCACAACAAACTTCATCACAGGAGCATCGCAAAGGAGACCGTACGAAACTGAGACGAATCGGCAACGAACGTTACACTGGAATCGCTCGTAACAGCAGATTCCGCTTGAAACGCATCAACCGCGGTTTCTGCTGCTTGAGCCGCTGAAGAAAGACGCGACTCAGCCTGCTGCTGTGCGATGAAGAGCGGCTTTAAGCCGCATCCTGCTGCGGTCTGCCTGCATCATATCAGTGATTACCCTTATGACAGAATCAGCCCATAGCGTTGTCGATGGAGATGGGAGGACCCCGATGTTCGTGTAGGGGAAAGATTCTGGTCCCTTTCTGCTCTGCTACCTTCGGCAATGTATGTCTGCATCAGACGATCCTTTACATTCACGTATTCGTACTTTTTTTCTGAAGTTTCTTGATGTCTTTTTCTTTCAACACAGAATCATCGTCTCTCCCCGTTTATTTTTCAATCACACGAACATTACTGATTCCTATCCTAAAATTGTATGCTCTTCTGACCTTAGCAATGTAGATGTGAAATCTAGTGAAGCCGGCTTCTCTCGTAGAATCTGCTGTCGGTCGAAGCGGAACGAATATTTCACAACAAACTTCATCACAGGAGCATCGCAAAGGAGACCGTACGAAACTGAGACGAATCGGCAACGAACGTTACAATGGAATCGCTCGTAACAGCAGATTCCGCTTGAAATGCATCAACCGCGGTTTCTGCTGCTTGAGCCGCTGAAGAAAGACGCGACTCAGCCTGCTGCCGTGCGATGAAGAGCGGCTTTAAGCCGCAGCCTTCTGCGGTCTGCCTGCATCATAACTGTGATTACCCTTATGACAGAATCCGTTCCTGGCGTTGTCGATAGAGATGGGGAGGACCTCGATGTTAGTGTGGGGGAAAGATTCTGTTCCCGTTCTGCTCTGCTACTGTCGGCAATGCATGTCTGCATCAGACGATCCTTTACATCCTCGTATTCATACTTCATTGTCTTTTTCTTTCAACACTGAATCATCGTCTCTCCCCGTTTATTTTTCAATCACAGGAACATTACTGATTCCTTCCAAAAAATTGTATGCTCTTCTGACCTTAGCAATGTAGATGTGAAATCTAGTGAAGCCGGCTCCTATCGCAGATTGTGGTGTCGGTCGAAACGGAACGAATATTTCACAACAAACTTCATCACAGGAGCATCGCAAAGGAGACCGTATGAAACTGAGCCGAATCGGCAAAGAACGTTACACTAGAATCGCTCGTAACAGCAGATTCCGCTTGAAACGCATCAACCGCGGTTTCTGCTGCTTGAGCCGCTGAAGAAAGACGCGACTCAGCCTGCTGCCGTGCGATGAAGAGCGGCTTTAAGCCGCATCCTGCTGCGGTCTGACTCCAACGTTAAAGTGTTTACCCTTATGACAGAATCTGCTCCCGGCGTTATCGATGGAGATGGGAGGACCCCGATGTTCGTGTAGGGGAAAGATTCTGGTCCCTTTCTGCTCTGCTACCTTCGGCAAAGTATGTCTGCATCAGACGATCCTTTCCGTTCACGTATTCGTACTTTTTTTCTGAATTTTCTTGATGTCTTTTTCTTTCAACACAAAATCATTGTCTCTCCCCGTTTATTTTTCAATCACACGAACATTACTGATGCCTTCCCCAAAATTGTATGCTCTTCTGATCTTTGCAATGTAGATGCGAAATTTGAGTGAAGCCGGCTCCTCTCGCAGATTCTGGTGTCTGTCGAAGCGGAACGAATATTTTCCAACAAACTTCATCACAGGAGCATCGCAAAGGAGACCGTACGAAACTGAGCCGGTTCGGCAACAAACGTTACACTAGAATCGCTCCTAACAGCAGATTCCGCTTGAAACGCATCAACCGCGGTTTCTGCTGCTTGAGCCGCTGAAGAAAGACGCGACTCAGCCTGCTGCCGTGCGATGAAGAGCGGCTTTAAGCTGCATCCTGCTGCGGTCTGCCTGCATCATATCAGTGATTACCCTTATGACAGAATCCGTTCCTGGCGTTGTCGATAGAGATGGGGAGGACCTCGATGTTAGTGTGGGGGAAAGATTCTGTTCCCTTTCTGCTCTGCTACCGTCGACAATGTATGTCTGCATCAGACGATCCTTTCCGTTCACGTATTCGTACTTTTTTTCTGAATTTTCTTGATGTCTTTTTCTTTCAACACTGAATCATCGTCTCTCCCCGTTTATTTTTCAATCACAGGAACATTACTGATTCCTTCCAAAAAATTGTATGCTCTTCTGACCTTAGCAATGTAGATGCGAAATTTGAGTGAAGTCGGCTCCTCTCGCAGATTCTGGTGTCTGTCGAAGCGGAACGAATATTTTCCAACAAACTTCATCACCGGAGAATCTCAGATGAGTCCGTACGAAATAGCCGAATCGGCAACGAACGTCGAACCGCTCGTAATAGCAGATTCCGCTTGAAACGCATCAACCGCGGTTTCTGCTGCTTGAGCCGCTGAAGAAAGACGCGACTCAGCCTGCTGCCGGGCGATGAAGAGCGGCTTTAAGCCGCATCCTGCTGCGGTCTGACTCCAACGTTAAAGCGTTTACCCTTATGACAGAATCAGCTCCCGGCGTTGTCGATGGAGATGGGAGGATCCCGATGTTTGTGTAGGGGAAAGATTCTGTTCCCTTTCTGCTCTGCTACCGTCGGCAATGTATGTCTGCATCAGACGATCCTTTCCGTCCACGTATTCGTACTTTTTTTCTGAATTTTCTTGATGTCTTTTTCTTTCAACACTGAATCATCGTCTCTCCCCGTTTATTTTTCAATCACAGGAACATTACTGATTCCTTCCCCAAAATTTTATGCTCTTCTGAACTTAGAAATGTAGATGCGAAATTTGAGTGAAGCCGGCTCCTCTCGCAGATTCTGGTGTCTGTCGAAACGGAACGAATATTTTCCAACATACTTCATCACCGAAGCATCGCAGATGAGCCCGTACGAAACTGAGACGAATCGGCAACGAACGTTACACTGGAATCGCTCGTAACAGCAGTTCCGCTTGAAACGCATCAACCGCGGTTTCTGCTGCTTGAGCCGCTGAAGAAAGACGCGACTCAGCCTGCTGCTGTGCGATGAAGAGAGGCTTTAAGCCGCATCCTGTTGCGGTCTGACTCCAACATATCAGTGATTACCCTTATGACAGAATCAGCCCATAGCGTTGTCGATGGAGATGGGAGGACCCCGATGTTCGTGTAGGGGAAAGATTCTGGTCCCTTTCTGCTCTGCTACCTTCGGCAATGTATGTCTGCATCAGACGATCCTTTCCGTCCACGTATTCGTACTTTTTTTCTGAATTTTCTTGATGTCTTTTTCTTTCAACACAAAATCATTGTCTCTCCCCGTTTATTTTTCAATCACACGAACATTACTGATGCCTTCCCCAAAATTGTATGCTCTTCTGATCTTTGCAATGTAGATGCGAAATTTGAGTGAAGCCGGCTCCTCTCGCAGATTCTGGTGTCTGTCGAAGCGGAACGAATATTTTCCAACAAACTTCATCACCGGAGAATCTCAGATGAGCCCGTACGAAACTGAGCCGGTTCGGCAACAAACGTTACACTAGAATCGCTCCTAACAGCAGATTCCGCTTGAAACGCATCAACCGCGGTTTCTGCTGCTTGAGCCGCTGAAGAAAGACGCGACTCAGCCTGCTGCCGTGCACTGAAAAGCGGCTTTAAGCTGCATCCTGCTGCGGTCTGCCTGCATCATATCAGTGATTACCCTTATGACAGAATCCGTTCCTGGCGTTGTCGATAGAGATGGGGAGGACCTCGATGTTAGTGTGGGGGAAAGATTCTGTTCCCGTTCTGCTCTGCTACTGTCGGCAATGTATGTCTGCATCAGACGATCCTTTACATCCACGTATTCATACTTCATTTCAGAAACTTTTTGAGTCTTTTTCTTTCACACAGAATCATCGTCTCTCCCCGTTTATTTTTCAATCACACGAACATTACTGATTCCTTCCCCAGAATTGTATGCTCTTCTGACCTTAGCAATGTAGATGTGAAATCTAGTGAAGCCGGCTCCTCTCGCAGATTGTGGTGTCGGTCGAAACGGAACGAATATTTTCCAACAAACTTCATCACCGGAGCATCGCAGATGAGCCCGTACGAAACAGCCGAGTCGGCAACGAACGTCATACTCGAATCGCTCGTAACAGCAGTTTCCGCTTGGAACGCTTCAACCGCCGTTTCTGCTGCTTGAGCCGCTGAAGAAAGACGCGAATCAGCCTGCTGCCGTGCACTGTAGCCGATTCTGACATGCTTAGCTGAAGAAATTAGATAAGTTTTTATACCACTCAAAAAACATCTATAAATTATGTGGAATAGTATTTTTTATTTTTATTTAATTTTGAACGTTTTAAACTTTGTCAGTACTACTTTGTAATGTAGACTAAATTTGAAATTTGTTTGAAATTACTTGTCAGGATCTTTTACATTCCATGATAGCTGCATTTCTTTGACTGATCGTGTGCGATTTTTAAAACAAGTGAAATGAGTACAGGCACGGATTTCTTGTGTGTGTAATGAACAACACTTATGCGGAGCTTTATTTCAAGTGGAACAAAATGTCATGTTCTATAATATGCCGATTTGAAGCTCAGTATTTGCCCTCACCCAAAATTGTTTTTAACAATAACAATAACATTCCAACTAATCCCAATCCAAAATCTATTCATAAAATGCAAACAAACCCTGTCCCTTACACAAATATGAAATCAAATCCTAACCCTAACATAAAATCCATCCCAAACACTAACCCTTACCGTAAACGTAACCTTAGCTTTAACCATAACACTAACACCCTAACCCAAACACTACAACAAACCAAAACTCTAAACCGAGCACGATAGCAGATCATACCCCTATCCCTTATCTTAGGACTATAAACAAACTAAAGTCTCTCCCTATGCCAAATACAAGCACTAAACGTGTCCAAAACACTATTCCTATCCCTATTTTTGAACCACAACCAATCACAAAACAAATCCAGGGCTTAACACTTCTTTCACAATAACGCTCAAACTTACCTTACACTACACAAGAAATTTAACACTAACTCTATGCTTGAAACCTAGCACTAACCCTATACCTACAAATTACCCTATAACTTAACCTAAACCTAAGCCCAACCCTAATGCTAACCCTAACCCTAACCACTACATCGAACCCTAAACCCTAACATTAACCCTGAACCTAACACTAACCCTAAAACTACCACTAACCCAAACCCTAACCCTGACCCTAACCCAGACACAAACACTAATGCTAAACCTAAACCAAACCCTAATCCAAACACTAACTCTAACCCAAAACCAAACCCTAACCTTAAGCCAACAGTAACCCTAACCCTATACCTAAACCCTAACCCTAACGCTAACCCCAACCCTAATCCTTACCATAACCATAACCCTAATCCTAACCTTAAGCCCTAACCCTAACCCAATCCTTACAGCTATCCCAACTCCAACCCCAACCCCCAACACCAGCCCCAACCCTATTCCTAACACCAACAACAACCCCAACCCAAACAATATCATTTAAAACCTAACCCTAACACTAACCCTAACCCCAACCCCAAACAAAACCCCAACCCAAATCCCAACGCCAACCCGAATCCTAACCCTAACCCTAAACTTAATCCTAACCCGAACCCTAAACCTAAAGCCTAACCCTAAACCAAGCCATAACCCTAGCCCTAAAGCTAACCCCAACCCCAGATCCAACCCAAACCCAACCCAAATCCCAACCCCAACCCCAACCTTTATCCTAACCCTTAACCGTAAACCTAAAATTAACCCTAAGCCTAAGCCTTTCCCTAACCCAAGACATAACCCTAACCCTAACCTTATACTAACCCAAACCTTAACCCTAACCCTAATCCGAACAACCCTAATCCCCAAACCAACCCCAACCCTAACTCCAAGCTTAACTCTAACCCTAACCCGAACCCTAACCATAACCTTACCCTAACACTAACAATATCTCTAACCCTAAAAATAACCTTACCCTAACATGAACACTAACCCTAAACCTAAATCTAACAGTACACCTAACCCTAAACCTAACCCTAACATTAACCCTGAACCTAACACTAATCCAAACCCTTACGCTTACCCTAACCCAGACACAAACACTAATGCTAAACCTAAACCAAACCCTAAACCAAACAACACTAACCCCAACCCTAACCCTAACCCAACACTAACCCTAACCCTATACCTTAACCCTAACCCTAACGCTAACCCCAACCCTAATCCTTACCCTAACCCTAACCCTAAGCTAAAATCTTACCCCAACAAAAAACCAAATACTACACATAAAAATATTACTAAAGCCAATCTTCACCGAAGCCGCTAAAATTACCTAAATCCTTCCCTAACACTTACTCTAAGACTAATTCTCTAACCCTAACACTTACCCTAACACTAACGTTAACACTTACCCTAATCTTAACACTAAATCCAATTGTACACCCAACCCTATACAATCACATAAAACTTACTTTAAAACTAAATCTGTAAAACTAACACTAACCCTAACAAGAATGCTAACACTAATCCTAACCCCTAACCTAACCCTAACCCTACCCTAACCCAAAACATCTCTTCTCAGAGATCTCTCCCACGTGGAGTCCCCTGCGAGCCTTATCATCCTGACGGTGAGCCATCTTCTCTTTCGTATTATTTGTATTCTATCTATATAGAACAACAAAAAATTATACCATCATCTATACTATTTCTTTGTGAAGTACCATCCTTGGGAGTTTTTTACCCCACAATAACCCTAACCATAACTAAATCCCTAACCCAAACCTAACAATTGCTATAAATCTTGATCTAGAAACCTAACACTAAACCTTACCCTAACTCTAAACCTAACCTTAACCCTGAACCTAAACTAAACTTAACGCTTAAAAATAACACTAAACCTAACCCTAACCCTAACCCTAACCCTAAACCTAACCCTAACCCTAACCCTAACCCTAACCCTACCCTAAGCCTAACCCTAACCCTAACCCTACCCTAACCCTAACCCTAACCCTAACCCTAACCCTAACCCTAACCCTAACCCTACCCTAACCCTAACCCTGACCCTAACCCAAACACTAATCCTTACCCTAATCCTAACCCTAAGCCAAAATCTTGCCCTAACCCTAACCCTAACCCTAACCCAATCCCAACAACTATCCCAACTCCAACCCCAACCCCCAACAGCAGCCCCAACCCTATCCCTAACACCAACAATAACCCCAACCCAAACGATAACATCTAAAACCTAATGCTAACCCTAATACTAACCCTAACCCTAAACCTAACCCTAATCCTAACCCAATTCATAACCCTAGCCCTAAACCTAAACCCAACCCCAGACCCAACCCAAACCCAACCCAAATCCCAACCTCAACCCTTATCCTAACCCTAACCCTAACCGTAAACCTAAACCTAACCCTAAGCCTAAGCCTAACCCTTACTGTAACCGTGACCCTAAACCTGTACCTAATCTTAACCCTACACTAACCCTAACCTAAACCTTAACACTATCTGTAACCCTTACCCTAACCGCAACCCTAAACCAAACCTTTAACCTGAGAGAAAACCTTACCTTAAGACAATTCCAAAATCTAAACATAACCTTATTACTAAAGCCAGTCTTCACCTAACCCGCTGAAATTACCTAAATCCTTCTTTAACACTTACTGTAAGACTAAATCTTTAACCCTATCCCTTGCCCTAACCCTTGCCCTTACCGTAACACTTACCCTAACCCTTACCCTAAATCCAATCTTACACCTAACCTTTTCCAATAACCAAAACTTACCCTAAATCTTACTGTAAAAATAAATCTTTAAACCTAACACTAATCCTAATCCTAACCCTAACCCTAACCCTAACCCTAACCCTAACCCTAACCCTACCCTAACCCTAACCTTAACCCTAACATAACCCTAACAGTAACCCCAACCCAAACCCTAACCCCAAACCTAACCCTAAACATAACCCTAAGCCTTACAATAACAATAACCCTTACCCTACCCTAACTGTATGGGAACTGCTCAATCACGGCCTGAAACACAGGTCACCTGAGGTGAGCACCGAGTCAGCCATGGGGGCACAAGTGGAGGTGATATACCTGTGTGACTGGAAGGGGGGGAGCCTGGCTCCACCTCTCCCAAGCCCCATTTAAGGGCTAACCACAGCCAGGAAAGGATCTCTTCTTGGATACCCCTCCCACGTGGAGTCCCCTGAGAGCCTTATCATCCTTGTGATAAAAATGAGTGCTGTATTTGTTAATGAAACCGACTTGAGACAGAAGTGTCAGTGTTTTTCAGTGTTTTGCTTTCTGAAAACTATGTAGTTTGTAGAAGTCTCAAAATAGGTGTATAAATGTTTTGTCTAAGAACTTTGGAATTTGTGCAAATTGGAGCCACAGCGCTTAGTTCTAACAACTGGACAATGAACAACAGACAGCAGTGACCTTCTAAGAAACTGAAAAAAGAAAAATAAGGTAAAATCTCCTCTTAAGTGCGCATGATCGAAGCTGAAGAGGCCTACGGCCCTTTTCATCTCAATCACCAGGTGGCAGAGAACGACCCCACATAAGAGCCAGCGCAGCCCAGGAAGGGAAAGATAAACACGAATGCAGAGATAAGAGACAATAAAAAGTGGGATCAGGAGGCCCCAGTTGTGCACCTCTGGTGGAGCAGAGACTCCCGGCCACCCAGCGCTGTTTCTTGCTTGTTTACTGCTTGCTCAATAAATCTTGTACTGTTGGTAACGATTGGTGTTTATTGTTCTTCACGCCTATAACAATTTGGTGCCGTGACTCGGATCCAGGCGACTCTGCTGTGAAATTCCCACTCCAGGGGTGGCGCCCCATCTTCGGATGGCCCCTGGGCTTGGTAATTCCTGTGCAGAGACCTATAGCTCCGAACTCTAAATTCGGTAAGCGAGTGAAAGAAACTGCAGTACCCCATAATTTTTGTTCACAAGGAACCCGAAGGAAGACTCAGGATTGAGTAAGTATTTGCGTGAAGCCGTTCAGTTGGGGTGGGTATCCCGGAGAATGCCTGACTGGAGTCAGGTCCTGAGTGTGGACCCTCTAGTAGTGCAGTTCCCATTGCCCGCGAAGGTATGGGTCACGACCGAGGGGTGCAAGTGTGTGTGTGTGAGTGCTCCGGAAGATGGGACAGAGGCAGAGTAAGCCCTCTGAACCCATGGGTGGCTTGCAGGTGAAGCTACCGGACATACCACTAGAATGTCCCCTAGGTTTATGTTAAAACACTGGGGCGATTCTCCCTCTAGACGAGGAAAGAGTAAAGTAAAATGGTATATTATTGTATAGGGATATGAGGAGGAAAGCAGATAGGGGCAGATCAGCTATTCTGACCAGTATTTGGGTCCTTTGAGGATCAAATCTACCAGGCTCTAAATACTTATGTGAATGATACACTATCTCCTCCCCCTTATGCTCCCCCTGAACAGAATCCAGCAGCTCCTCCGGAACAAGCTGAATCTGACTCAGGAGACGAACCTGAACCCCTAGACCTCCCTAGGAAAAGGATCACTAGAAGGCAAACTAGGCAGGAGAGGGGTCAAGGAAGAAACCTTCTCCCTTTAAGAGAAATACCTGTAAAAGGAAATGGGGAATTTGATAAGGGATCCTTTAGGGGTCTCCAAGAGGCTAGATCAATTTTTAGGTCCCACTCTTTATACCTGAGATGAAATAAAGGCAATTTTGGGCGTACTATTTACAGCAGAAGAGGGATATGATCAGGAAGGCAGGTATGCGAATTTGGGATTAGCAACACCAGGCTGGTCCAGGAGCAGATATAAAGTGGCCTTTACAGCGCCCCAACTGGGATAGTCAGAACCAGGAACACCACTCGCATGGCAGATTTGCGAGTTATTATTATTCAAGAGAATAGAGAATCTGTCCTTCGGTGACAGAATGTTGATAAGGCTTCTAGCGAGTAAAAAAAAAAGATGAAACTCCTACTGAGTGGTTAGAGAGATTACCCAAAAAGTTAGTTATATTCAGGATTAGATCCTGCTACCCCCCTGGGGCAAGCTCTCCTGAAAACGCAGTTTGTAGCTAGGTCCTGAATATTCAAAGGAAACTAGAGAAATTGGGAGATTGGCAGGAGAGAGGATTAGATGAATTACTAAGAGAGGCTCAGAAAGTATACGTACGGAGAGAGGAGGAGACTCAGAAGAAGCAAGCAAAAAAATTCTGATAGCCGGGTAAAAGGAAAAGAGGGAATATTCCTCGGGCAGAGAACGCGCTTTAACCTAACCAGATGAGACCCAGAGATATAAGGACAGTAGAATGCTTCTACTGTCAGAAAAAGGGACGCGTGAAGAAAGACTGTAGAAAGAGAATTCAGGATGAGAGAATGTTTAAGAAGGACTGAGGGCTTAAGGGGTTTTATGTGCTGGGGACCCGGGAAAGAAAAGAGCCCGTGACGAAATTGAAATTGGGTCCTCAGAGTCAGGAAGAGGAATTTTTGCCAGAGCCTGGCGCAGAAAGATCGACTGTTCAATATTCACCTGGAGGATGTTCTGTATCCTCAGAAAAGCTACTAGTAATCGGAGCAAAAGGGAACCTTTTATGGAACCTGTTGTAAAGCAGGTAGAAATAGAATTACCTAGCACCTATGGAATTGGGTCTTTTTATTGGTACCTGAAGCAGAATATAATTTGCTAGGGAGAGATTTAATTGTGGAGTTAAGAATAAATTTGGAAGTAAAAGATAGAGAATTAATTGTTAATCTATGTACTCTAACGATAGAAGATGAGGCTAGAATTAACCCAGAAGTTTGGTATACTCCAGAATCAGTAGGGAAATTAGACATAGAACCGTCTGAAGTGACTATAAAGGAACAAGAGATCCCGGTTAGGATAAAACAATACCCCATTTCAAAGGAAGGTAAATTAGGGCTACAACCTGAAATTGAGAGATTAATATCTAAAGGGCTATTAGAACCCTGTATGTCTTCCTATAATACTCCTATACTCCCTGTAAAGAAACCTGATGGCACATACAGATTGGTCCGTGATTTCAGAGAAATTAACAAGAGAACAATAACCCGTTTCCCAGTAGTGGCAAACCCCTATACCCTGCTGAGTCAATTAAAACCAGAATTTAAATGGTACAGTGTGATTGATTTAAAGGATGCTTTTTGGACCTGCCCCCTGAAGGTAGAATGTAGAGATTACTTCGCCTTTGAGTGGAAAGTACCAAACACCCATAGAAAACAACAACTTAGATGGGCAGTGCTTCCACAGGGATTCACAGAAGCCCCTAACTTGTTTGGGCAAGCCCTTGAGCAGGTGTTAAGAACTTATGAATCAAACCCACAGGTGACCTTAGCACAATACGTAGATGACTTACTATTAGCTGGAACAGATGAGGAGGCCGTTAGACATCCGACATCCGCTGCTGGCTTATCTCTTGGGCCAGACATGTCACACAAAGAGAAAAGGAAAAAACATCTGAGAAATGAGGGATAAAAGGCCTTCACTGAACTAAGGATTTTGTGGTCAGCGCAGGCCTGTGAATTATATGCAGTCCTTAGAGCCCTACAGACGTTAAAAGGAAAATTGGAACCATTTATACAGATTGCATATATGCGTATGGGGTAGTCCATACCTTTGAAAAATATGGGAGGAAAGAGGATTAGTAAACTCACACGGGAAAGGGTTAATTCACGAGTCCTTAATAAGACAAACTAAGGGCAATAAAAGAACCAGAGAAAATCGCAGTAGTACATGTTGGATCAAATAAGGAGAAATAATTTAGCGGCCTTATTGATCCTAAAGGAAATACAAGCTGATAGTCCCTGAAAAAAAAAAAAAAAAAAGAGAGGCTAAAAGCTTTACTACATAAGAGAAAGAAAAGTCTGGTGGTACAACGGCCCCCACTAGATATGGCAATACACCAAATCAGTCCAGGAAATAAGGTTTTAATTAAAACATGGAAAGAGTCGTCTCTAACTCCTCGATGGGAGGAACCTTTTCTTGTTTTATTAACAACAGAAACAGCGATCCAGACAGCTGAGCATGGATGGACCCATGCGAGCCGAGTGAAAGGATCCATCCATGACACAGAACCCCAGTGAAAGGTGTCCAAGACTTTGGATGATCTAAAAATCACTCTAAGAAAAATGTAAAACTGTTGCTTTTCCTTTAACAGATAAGATAACTCAGTCATTTCATCGCATGCTTTATATGTATATTGTATATGTATTGTGCATTGTATATGATGAATATTGGTGAACTCACTCTTCCTATGAATACCTTTTAAGATAATTGGGAGATAGTTTTGTGAGCAATCAAGAGGCTAAAATTTAAAAAGGAATTAGAGAATGGGGAGACTTATAAGGCAAGGAAAAAGGAGGTTCCCCTGAAGAATACGACTGCTTCCGAGAAGATCATACACCCTGCTGCTCTAAGCAAAAGAGTAGGCGAGGGAGGCAGAGGCGTACAGCGGTGGGGCTATGAGAATGACCTCCGAGGTGAAATCACCTTGACCTTTGTCTCCTAATCTGGAAGGCCTCACGAAGCCATACTGAAAGTGCTCACTGTATTCAGATTGTAAGTGCTCACTGGATTCAGAACTTTCTCACTTAATTCAGATTGGCTATGGAAAAAAAAAAAAAAAGTATATATATATATATTTAAAAAAAAATTAGGAGAAAAGGGGGGGCTAAGAAAGAACTCGACAATATTCATTCTAGAAAATGAGTACACCAACAATACCGAATAAGATAATTGCAGCATCTTTAAACAATCAATTTAAGCATAATCTTTAAACCTAACACTAACCCTAACGCTAATCCTAACCCTAACCCTAACTTTAACCCTAACACTAACAAAGCTAAACCTAACAGTAATACCAGCCCTAACCCTATAACTCTAAACCAAACCAAACCCTAACATAACCCTAACCCTAACAATCACCCTAACCATACCCTAACTCTATGGGAACTGCTGAATCACGGCCTGAACCACTGATTGGTCACCTGAGGTGAGCACCGAGTCAGCCATGGGGGCAGATGTGGACATGATATACCTGAGTGATTGGAAGTGGTGGAGCCTGGCTCCACGTCTTCCAAACCCCATTTAAGGGCTGACCACCGCCAGGAAAGGATCTCCTCTTAAGTGCGCATGATCGAAGCTGAAGAGGCCTACGAACCTTTTCATCACAATCCATCACCAGGTGGCAGAGAACGACCCCACATAACAGCCAGCGCAGCCCAGGAAGGGAAAGATAAACACGAATGCAGAGATAAGAGACAATAAAAAGTGGGATCGGGAGGCCCCCGTTGCGCACCTCTGGTGGAGCAGAGACTCCTGGCCGCCCAGTGCTGTTTCTTGCTTGTTTATTGCTTGCTCAATAAATCCTTTCCTGTTGGTAACGATTGGTGTGTTTTGTTCTTCACAACTATAACAATCCTGAAGGTGAGCCATCTTCTCTTTTGTATTATTTGTATACTATCGATATAGAACTACTCAAAATAGACCATCCTCTATATTATTTCTTTGTGAAGAACCGTCAAGCCCTAACCCTAACAACTACTGTAAATCTAAAACTATATACCTAACACTAACCCTAAACCTAACCTTAACGCTAACACAAACCCTAACCTTAACCCTAAACCCAACCCAAACCCTATCCCAAACCCAAACCAAACCCAAAACTTAACCCTCACCCTCACCCTAATCCTAACCCTAACCTATACCATAACCATATCCTTTATAAACAACACCAACACCAACCCCAACCCCAAACAACAGCCTAAACCCTATCCCTAACCCTAACCTTAACCCATAACCTTACCCTTATCCTAACCGAAACCCTAACCCTTACCAAAACCCCAAACTAACCCCTAACCCTAAAACCAAACTCAAACCCTAACCCTAACCCTAACCCTAAAACTAAACCTAACCCTAAACCCTAGCCCTATACCCTAAACATAACCCTGAAACTAAACCTAAAAATAACCCCAACCCTAACCCTAACCCTACCACTAACTAACCTGAACCCTAAACGTAACCCTAACCCTAATCCTAACACCACCCCCATCTCCAACGGTAACCCCAAAACCCTAAGCCAAACCTTAAACCTAACCCTAAACCGAAACCTAGCCCTAACCCTAACCATAACCTTAAAACAAAACCTAACCCTAACCCTAACCCCAACCTCAACACTAACCCCAAAGCCCTAACCATAAACCTAACCGTAACCCTACATTCTAACCCTAAACCTTACCATAAACCCAACACCAAACCCAAACCTAATCCCAACCCCAAACCTAACCCCAAACCTATACCCTAACCCCTACAACTAACCCTAACCCTAAATCTAACCCTAAAATGTTACTTTAACCCTAACTCGAACCCTAATCCGAACCCTAAACCAAAACTAACCCTACTCCTACCACTACCCCTACTCCGAAACCAAACCCAACCACAAGCCCTAACCCAAACTCCAACACCAACCCCAAACGCAACAACAAACACTACCCCAACCCTAAAACCTAACCACAAACCTAATACTAACCCTAACACTAAACCTAAAACTAACCCTAATCTATGACCGTAACCCTAACCCTAACCCTAATCTATGACCCTAAACCTGAAGCCTTACGCTAACCCTAAGCCTAGCCCTAACCCTAGTCCTTACCCAAAACCAAACTCTAACCCAAATCCTAACCCTAACCCTAACACTAAACCTAACCCTATCCTTAACACTAACACCAATCCCAACCGCAACCCCAACCCAAACCCATACCTGTAACCCCTAAACGTAACGCTAACCCTACCCCTACCCCAAAACCAGCCACAAGCACTAACACTAATCCTATCCCTAAATTTTAACCTACCCCTAACCCTTCCCCAAAAGCAACCACAAGCACTAACCCTAACCCTAATCCTAAACCTAAGCCGAACCCTAACCATACCCCTAAACCCTACCCTAATCCTAAACCCTCAAGGTAACCCTAAACCTAACCTTAATACTAACCCTAACACTAACCTCCACCCTAACCCTAATCTATAACCCTGAACTATAACCCTAACCATGACCTAGAAATTTCTAGAAATTTTTATACTGGTTATAAAACCTTTCAAATCTTTTCAAATAATCAGGTCTGAATGGAGGGCGAAAGTCTGGCTGTAATCGCTCATAACCGTGGATTAAGCTTGAAAAAATTTGTGTCTTCTACAGTTCCGAAGGCAGAATGCTAATCAGCCGGCTGCCTTGCGCTGTAATGCGGCTTATCTCCACTGCCAGATGAGGTCTGATTCCAACATTACGCAGTTTACTCTTATAACAGACTCCGTTCATGGTGTTTTTAGAAAAGATGGGCTGCCCCTCTTTGTTAGTGAGGGGGAATTTTCTGCTCTATGCCGGCTCAGCAAGCATTTGAAAAGAATGATAGCATCAGAACTTCATTTCAGTACACACTTTCACAGTTTTTCTTTAACATTTCTTGATGACCTTCTACATTCCTCAGAAACAGTTTCTCTCAATTTTTCCTTTTCATACACACGGACATTACAGATTCCTTCCCCAAAATTGTATGCTCTTCTGAGGTTAGTAAAGGCGAATTGTGAGTGAAGCTGGCCCCTCTCGCAGATTCTGCTGTCTGCGACAGCGGTTCGAAAATTTCCCCAACAAGCTTCATTACAGGAGCATCGCAGATGAGCCCGTACGAAACTGAGCCGGATCGGCAACAAACGTTACACTAGAATCGCTCCTAACAGCAGATTCCGCTTGAAACGCATCAATCGCGGTTTCTGCTGCATAAACGGCTGAAGAAAGACGCGCATCAGACGGCTGCAGGCGTTGAAGAGCGGCTTTAAGCAGCAGCCAGCTGCGGTCTGACTCCAACATATCAGTGATTACCCTTATGACAGAATCCGTTCCTGGAGTTGTCGATAGAGATGGGGAGGACCCCGATGTTAGTGTGGGGGAAAGATTCTGTTCGCTTTCTGTTCTGCTACCGTCGGCAATATATGTCTGCATCAGACGATCCTTTCCGTCCACGTATTCGTACTTTTTTTCTGAATTTTCTTGATGTCTTTTTCTTTCAACACAGAATCATCGTCTCTCCCCGTTTATTTTTCAATCACAGGAACATTACTGATTCCTTCCCCAAAATTGTATGCTCTTCTGACCTTAGAAATGTAGATGCGAAATTTGAGTGAAGCCGGCTCCTCTCGCAGATTCTGGTGTCTGTCGAAACGGAACGAATATTTTCCAACATACTTCATCACCGAAGCATCGCAGCTGAGCCCGTACGAAACTGAGACGAATCGGCAACGAACGTTACACTGGAATCGCTCGTAACAGCAGTTCCGCTTGAAACGCATCAACCGCGGTTTCTGCTGCTTGAGCCGCTGAAGAAAGACGCGACTCAGCCTGCTGCTGTGCGATGAAGAGCGGCTTTAAGCCGCATCCTGCTGCGGTCTGCCTGCATCATAACTGTGATTACCCTTATGACAGAATCAGCCCATAGCGTTGTCGATGGAGATGGGAGGACCCCGATGTTCGTGTAGGGGAAAGATTCTGGTCCCTTTCTGCTCTGCTACCTTCGGCAATGTATGTCTGCATCAGACGATCCTTTCCGTTCACGTATTCGTACATTTTTTCTGAATTTTCTTGATGTCTTTTTCTTTCAACACAGAATCATCGTCTCTCCCCGTTTATTTTTCAATCACACGAACATTACTGATTCCTATCCTAAAATTGTATGCTCTTCTGACCTTAGCAATGTAGATGTGAAATCTAGTGAAGCCGGCTCCTCTCGCAGAATCTGGTGTCGGTCGAAGCGGAACGAATATTTCACAACAAACTTCATCACAGGAGCATCGCAAAGGAGACCGTACGAAACTGAGACGAATCGGCAACGAACGTTACACTGGAATCGCTCGTAACAGCAGATTCCGCTTGAAACGCATCAACCGCGGTTTCTGCTGCTAGAGCCGCTGAAGAAAGACGCGCATCAGACGGCTGCAGGCGTTGAAGAGCGGCTTTAAGCAGCAGCCAGCTGCGGTCTGACTCCAACATATCAGTGATTACCCTTATGACAGAATCAGCTCCCGGCGTTGTCGATGGAGATGGGAGGATCCCGATGTTTGTGTAGGGGAAAGATTCTGTTCCCTTTCTGCTCTGCTACCGTCGGCAATGTATGTCTGCATCAGACGATCCTTTCCGTCCACGTATTCGTACTTTTTTTCTGAATTTTCTTGATGTCTTTTTCTTTCAACACTGAATCATCGTCTCTCCCCGTTTATTTTTCAATCACAGGAACATTACTGATTCCTTCCCCAAAATTGTATGCTCTTCTGACCTTAGAAATGTAGATGCGAAATTTGAGTGAAGCCGGCTCCTCTCGCAGATTCTGGTGTCTGTCGAAACGGAACGAATATTTTCCAACATACTTCATCACCGAAGCATCGCAGATGAGCCCGTACGAAACTGAGACGAATCGGCAACGAACGTTACACTGGAATCGCTCGTAACAGCAGTTCCGCTTGAAACGCATCAACCGCGGTTTCTGCTGCTTGAGCCGCTGAAGAAAGACGCGACTCAGCCTGCTGCTGTGCGATGAAGAGCGGCTTTAAGCCGCATCCTGCTGCGGTCTGACTCCAACATATCAGTGATTACCCTTATGACAGAATCAGCCCATAGCGTTGTCGATGGAGATGGGAGGACCCCGATGTTCGTGTAGGGGAAAGATTCTGGTCCCTTTCTGCTCTGCTACCTTCGGCAATGTATGTCTGCATCAGACGATCCTTTCCGTTCACGTATTCGTACTTTTTTTCTGAAGTTTCTTGATGTCTTTTTCTTTCAACACAGAATCATCGTCTCTCCCCGTTTATTTTTCAATCACACGAACATTACTGATTCCTATCCTAAAATTGTATGCTCTTCTGACCTTAGCAATGTAGATGTGAAATCTAGTGAAGCCGGCTCCTCTCGCAGAATCTGCTGTCGGTCGAAGCGGAACGAATATTTCACAACAAACTTCATCACAGGAGCATCGCAAAGGAGACCGTACGAAACTGAGACGAATCGGCAACGAACGTTACACTGGAATCGCTCGTAACAGCAGATTCCGCTTGAAACGCATCAACCGCGGTTTCTGCTGCTTGAGCCGCTGAAGAAAGACGCGACTCAGCCTGCTGCTGTGCGATGAAGAGCGGCTTTAAGCCGCATCCTGCTGCGGTCTGCCTGCATCATATCAGTGATTACCCTTATGACAGAATCAGCCCATAGCGTTGTCGATGGAGATGGGAGGACCCCGATGTTCGTGTAGGGGAAAGATTCTGGTCCCTTTCTGCTCTGCTACCTTCGGCAATGTATGTCTGCATCAGACGATCCTTTACATTCACGTATTCGTACTTTTTTTCTGAAGTTTCTTGATGTCTTTTTCTTTCAACACAGAATCATCGTCTCTCCCCGTTTATTTTTCAATCACACGAACATTACTGATTCCTATCCTAAAATTGTATGCTCTTCTGACCTTAGCAATGTAGATGTGAAATCTAGTGAAGCCGGCTTCTCTCGCAGAATCTGCTGTCGGTCGAAGCGGAACGAATATTTCACAACAAACTTCATCACAGGAGCATCGCAAAGGAGACCGTACGAAACTGAGACGAATCGGCAACGAACGTTACAATGGAATCGCTCGTAACAGCAGATTCCGCTTGAAATGCATCAACCGCGGTTTCTGCTGCTTGAGCCGCTGAAGAAAGACGCGACTCAGCCTGCTGCCGTGCGATGAAGAGCGGCTTTAAGCCGCAGCCTTCTGCGGTCTGCCTGCATCATAACTGTGATTACCCTTATGACAGAATCCGTTCCTGGCGTTGTCGATAGAGATGGGGAGGACCTCGATGTTAGTGTGGGGGAAAGATTCTGTTCCCGTTCTGCTCTGCTACTGTCGGCAATGCATGTCTGCATCAGACGATCCTTTACATCCTCGTATTCATACTTCATTGTCTTTTTCTTTCAACACTGAATCATCGTCTCTCCCCGTTTATTTTTCAATCACAGGAACATTACTGATTCCTTCCAAAAAATTGTATGCTCTTCTGACCTTAGCAATGTAGATGTGAAATCTAGTGAAGCCGGCTCCTATCGCAGATTGTGGTGTCTGTCGAAACGGAACGAATATTTCACAACAAACTTCATCACAGGAGCATCGCAAAGGAGACCGTATGAAACTGAGCCGAATCGGCAAAGAACGTTACACTAGAATCGCTCGTAACAGCAGATTCCGCTTGAAACGCATCAACCGCGGTTTCTGCTGCTTGAGCCGCTGAAGAAAGACGCGACTCAGCCTGCTGCCGTGCGATGAAGAGCGGCTTTAAGCCGCATCCTGCTGCGGTCTGACTCCAACGTTAAAGTGTTTACCCTTATGACAGAATCTGCTCCCGGCGTTATCGATGGAGATGGGAGGACCCCGATGTTCGTGTAGGGGAAAGATTCTGGTCCCTTTCTGCTCTGCTACCTTCGGCAAAGTATGTCTGCATCAGACGATCCTTTCCGTTCACGTATTCGTACTTTTTTTCTGAATTTTCTTGATGTCTTTTTCTTTCAACACAAAATCATTGTCTCTCCCCGTTTATTTTTCAATCACACGAACATTACTGATGCCTTCCCCAAAATTGTATGCTCTTCTGATCTTTGCAATGTAGATGCGAAATTTGAGTGAAGCCGGCTCCTCTCGCAGATTCTGGTGTCTGTCGAAGCGGAACGAATATTTTCCAACAAACTTCATCACAGGAGCATCGCAAAGGAGACCGTACGAAACTGAGCCGGTTCGGCAACAAACGTTACACTAGAATCGCTCCTAACAGCAGATTCCGCTTGAAACGCATCAACCGCGGTTTCTGCTGCTTGAGCCGCTGAAGAAAGACGCGACTCAGCCTGCTGCCGTGCGATGAAGAGCGGCTTTAAGCTGCATCCTGCTGCGGTCTGCCTGCATCATATCAGTGATTACCCTTATGACAGAATCCGTTCCTGGCGTTGTCGATAGAGATGGGGAGGACCTCGATGTTAGTGTGGGGGAAAGATTCTGTTCCCTTTCTGCTCTGCTACCGTCGACAATGTATGTCTGCATCAGACGATCCTTTCCGTTCACGTATTCGTACTTTTTTTCTGAATTTTCTTGATGTCTTTTTCTTTCAACACTGAATCATCGTCTCTCCCCGTTTATTTTTCAATCACAGGAACATTACTGATTCCTTCCAAAAAATTGTATGCTCTTCTGACCTTAGCAATGTAGATGCGAAATTTGAGTGAAGTCGGCTCCTCTCGCAGATTCTGGTGTCTGTCGAAGCGGAACGAATATTTTCCAACAAACTTCATCACCGGAGAATCTCAGATGAGTCCGTACGAAATAGCCGAATCGGCAACGAACGTCGAACCGCTCGTAATAGCAGATTCCGCTTGAAACGCATCAACCGCGGTTTCTGCTGCTTGAGCCGCTGAAGAAAGACGCGACTCAGCCTGCTGCCGGGCGATGAAGAGCGGCTTTAAGCCGCATCCTGCTGCGGTCTGACTCCAACGTTAAAGCGTTTACCCTTATGACAGAATCAGCTCCCGGCGTTGTCGATGGAGATGGGAGGATCCCGATGTTTGTGTAGGGGAAAGATTCTGTTCCCTTTCTGCTCTGCTACCGTCGGCAATGTATGTCTGCATCAGACGATCCTTTCCGTCCACGTATTCGTACTTTTTTTCTGAATTTTCTTGATGTCTTTTTCTTTCAACACTGAATCATCGTCTCTCCCCGTTTATTTTTCAATCACAGGAACATTACTGATTCCTTCCCCAAAATTTTATGCTCTTCTGAACTTAGAAATGTAGATGCGAAATTTGAGTGAAGCCGGCTCCTCTCGCAGATTCTGGTGTCTGTCGAAACGGAACGAATATTTTCCAACATACTTCATCACCGAAGCATCGCAGATGAGCCCGTACGAAACTGAGACGAATCGGCAACGAACGTTACACTGGAATCGCTCGTAACAGCAGTTCCGCTTGAAACGCATCAACCGCGGTTTCTGCTGCTTGAGCCGCTGAAGAAAGACGCGACTCAGCCTGCTGCTGTGCGATGAAGAGCGGCTTTAAGCCGCATCCTGCTGCGGTCTGCCTGCATCATAACTGTGATTACCCTTATGACAGAATCAGCCCATAGCGTTGTCGATGGAGATGGGAGGACCCCGATGTTCGTGTAGGGGAAAGATTCTGGTCCCTTTCTGCTCTGCTACCTTCGGCAATGTATGTCTGCATCAGACGATCCTTTCCGTCCACGTATTCGTACTTTTTTTCTGAATTTTCTTGATGTCTTTTTCTTTCAACACAAAATCATTGTCTCTCCCCGTTTATTTTTCAATCACACGAACATTACTGATGCCTTCCCCAAAATTGTATGCTCTTCTGATCTTTGCAATGTAGATGCGAAATTTGAGTGAAGCCGGCTCCTCTCGCAGATTCTGGTGTCTGTCGAAGCGGAACGAATATTTTCCAACAAACTTCATCACCGGAGAATCTCAGATGAGCCCGTACGAAACTGAGCCGGTTCGGCAACAAACGTTACACTAGAATCGCTCCTAACAGCAGATTCCGCTTGAAACGCATCAACCGCGGTTTCTGCTGCTTGAGCCGCTGAAGAAAGACGCGACTCAGCCTGCTGCCGTGCACTGAAAAGCGGCTTTAAGCTGCATCCTGCTGCGGTCTGCCTGCATCATATCAGTGATTACCCTTATGACAGAATCCGTTCCTTTCGTTGTCGATAGAGATGGGGAGGACCTCGATGTTAGTGTGGGGGAAAGATTCTGTTCCCGTTCTGCTCTGCTACTGTCGGCAATGTATGTCTGCATCAGACGATCCTTTACATCCACGTATTCATACTTCATTTCAGAAACTTTTTGAGTCTTTTTCTTTCACACAGAATCATCGTCTCTCCCCGTTTATTTTTCAATCACACGAACATTACTGATTCCTTCCCCAGAATTGTATGCTCTTCTGACCTTAGCAATGTAGATGTGAAATCTAGTGAAGCCGGCTCCTCTCGCAGATTGTGGTGTCGGTCGAAACGGAACGAATATTTTCCAACAAACTTCATCACCGGAGCATCGCAGATGAGCCCGTACGAAACAGCCGAGTCGGCAAC
This sequence comes from Cyrtonyx montezumae, assembly GCF_038088225.1. Taxonomy (NCBI): domain Eukaryota; kingdom Metazoa; phylum Chordata; class Aves; order Galliformes; family Odontophoridae; genus Cyrtonyx; species Cyrtonyx montezumae. The sequence goes on from NW_027072046.1 coordinate 1,348,212, forward strand.
GAACGTCATACTCGAATCGCTCGTAACAGCAGTTTCCGCTTGGAACGCTTCAACCGCCGTTTCTGCTGCTTGAGCCGCTGAAGAAAGACGCGAATCAGCCTGCTGCCGTGCACTGTAGCCGATTCTGACATGCTTAGCTGAAGAAATTAGATAAGTTTTTATACCACTCAAAAAACATCTATAAATTATGTGGAATAGTATTTTTTATTTTTATTTAATTTTGAACGTTTTAAACTTTGTCAGTACTACTTTGTAATGTAGACTAAATTTGAAATTTGTTTGAAATTACTTGTCAGGATCTTTTACATTCCATGATAGCTGCATTTCTTTGACTGATCGTGTGCGATTTTTAAAACAAGTGAAATGAGTACAGGCACGGATTTCTTGTGTGTGTAATGAACAACACTTATGCGGAGCTTTATTTCAAGTGGAACAAAATGTCATGTTCTATAATATGCCGATTTGAAGCTCAGTATTTGCCCTCACCCAAAATTGTTTTTAACAATAACAATAACATTCCAACTAATCCCAATCCAAAATCTATTCATAAAATGCAAACAAACCCTGTCCCTTACACAAATATGAAATCAAATCCTAACCCTAACATAAAATCCATCCCAAACACTAACCCTTACCGTAAACGTAACCTTAGCTTTAACCATAACACTAACACCCTAACCCAAACACTACAACAAACCAAAACTCTAAACCGAGCACGATAGCAGATCATACCCCTATCCCTTATCTTAGGACTATAAACAAACTAAAGTCTCTCCCTATGCCAAATACAAGCACTAAACGTGTCCAAAACACTATTCCTATCCCTATTTTTGAACCACAACCAATCACAAAACAAATCCAGGGCTTAACACTTCTTTCACAATAACGCTCAAACTTACCTTACACTACACAAGAAATTTAACACTAACTCTATGCTTGAAACCTAGCACTAACCCTATACCTACAAATTACCCTATAACTTAACCTAAACCTAAGCCCAACCCTAATGCTAACCCTAACCCTAACCACTACATCGAACCCTAAACCCTAACATTAACCCTGAACCTAACACTAACCCTAAAACTACCACTAACCCAAACCCTAACCCTGACCCTAACCCAGACACAAACACTAATGCTAAACCTAAACAAAACCCTAATCCAAACACTAACTCTAACCCAAAACCAAACCCTAACCTTAAGCCAACAGTAACCCTAACCCTATACCTAAACCCTAACCCTAACGCTAACCCCAACCCTAATCCTTACCATAACCATAACCCTAATCCTAACCTTAAGCCCTAACCCTAACCCAATCCTTACAGCTATCCCAACTCCAACCCCAACCCCCAACACCAGCCCCAACCCTATTCCTAACACCAACAACAACCCCAACCCAAACAATATCATTTAAAACCTAACCCTAACACTAACCCTAACCCCAACCCCAAACAAAACCCCAACCCAAATCCCAACGCCAACCCGAATCCTAACCCTAACCCTAAACTTAATCCTAACCCGAACCCTAAACCTAAAGCCTAACCCTAAACCAAGCCATAACCCTAGCCCTAAAGCTAACCCCAACCCCAGATCCAACCCAAACCCAACCCAAATCCCAACCCCAACCCCAACCTTTATCCTAACCCTTAACCGTAAACCTAAAATTAACCCTAAGCCTAAGCCTTTCCCTAACCCAAGACATAACCCTAACCCTAACCTTATACTAACCCAAACCTTAACCCTAACCCTAATCCGAACAACCCTAATCCCCAAACCAACCCCAACCCTAACTCCAAGCTTAACTCTAACCCTAACCCGAACCCTAACCATAACCTTACCCTAACACTAACAATATCTCTAACCCTAAAAATAACCTTACCCTAACATGAACACTAACCCTAAACCTAAATCTAACAGTACACCTAACCCTAAACCTAACCCTAACATTAACCCTGAACCTAACACTAATCCAAACCCTTACGCTTACCCTAACCCAGACACAAACACTAATGCTAAACCTAAACCAAACCCTAAACCAAACAACACTAACCCCAACCCTAACCCTAACCCAACACTAACCCTAACCCTATACCTTAACCCTAACCCTAACGCTAACCCCAACCCTAATCCTTACCCTAACCCTAACCCTAAGCTAAAATCTTACCCCAACAAAAAACCAAATACTACACATAAAAATATTACTAAAGCCAATCTTCACCGAAGCCGCTAAAATTACCTAAATCCTTCCCTAACACTTACTCTAAGACTAATTCTCTAACCCTAACACTTACCCTAACACTAACGCTAACACTTACCCTAATCTTAACACTAAATCCAATTGTACACCCAACCCTATACAATCACATAAAACTTACTTTAAATCTGTAAAACTAACACTAACCCTAACAAGAATGCTAACACTAATCCTAACCCCTAACCTAACCCTAAACCTATCCTAACCCAAAACATCTCTTCTCAGAGATCTCTCCCACGTGGAGTCCCCTGCGAGCCTTATCATCCTGACGGTGAGCCATCTTCTCTTTCGTATTATTTGTATTCTATCTATATAGAACAACAAAAAATTATACCATCATCTATACTATTTCTTTGTGAAGTACCATCCTTGGGAGTTTTTTACCCCACAATAACCCTAACCATAACTAAATCCCTAACCCAAACCTAACAATTGCTATAAATCTTGATCTAGAAACCTAACACTAAACCTTACCCTAACTCTAAACCTAACCTTAACCCTGAACCTAAACTAAACTTAACGCTTAAAAATAACACTAAACCTAACCCTAACCCTAACCCTAACCCTAAACCTAACCCTAACCCTAACCCTAACCCTAACCCTACCCTAAGCCTAACCCTAACCCTAACCCTACCCTAACCCTAACCCTAACCCTAACCCTAACCCTAACCCTAACCCTAACCCTAACCCTAACCCTACCCTAACCCTAACCCTGACCCTAACCCAAACACTAATCCTTACCCTAATCCTAACCCTAAGCCAAAATCTTGCCCTAACCCTAACCCTAACCCTAACCCAATCCCAACAACTATCCCAACTCCAACCCCAACCCCCAACAGCAGCCCCAACCCTATCCCTAACACCAACAATAACCCCAACCCAAACGATAACATCTAAAACCTAATGCTAACCCTAATACTAACCCTAACCCTAAACCTAACCCTAATCCTAACCCAATTCATAACCCTAGCCCTAAACCTAAACCCAACCCCAGACCCAACCCAAACCCAACCCAAATCCCAACCTCAACCCTTATCCTAACCCTAACCCTAACCGTAAACCTAAACCTAACCCTAAGCCTAAGCCTAACCCTTACTGTAACCGTGACCCTAAACCTGTACCTAATCTTAACCCTACACTAACCCTAACCTAAACCTTAACACTATCTGTAACCCTTACCCTAACCGCAACCCTAAACCAAACCTTTAACCTGAGAGAAAACCTTACCTTAAGACAATTCCAAAATCTAAACATAACCTTATTACTAAAGCCAGTCTTCACCTAACCCGCTGAAATTACCTAAATCCTTCTTTAACACTTACTGTAAGACTAAATCTTTAACCCTATCCCTTGCCCTAACCCTTGCCCTTACCGTAACACTTACCCTAACCCTTACCCTAAATCCAATCTTACACCTAACCTTTTCCAATAACCAAAACTTACCCTAAATCTTACTGTAAAAATAAATCTTTAAACCTAACACTAATCCTAATCCTAACCCTAACCCTAACCCTAACCCTAACCCTAACCCTAACCCTACCCTAACCCTAACCTTAACCCTAACATAACCCTAACAGTAACCCCAACCCAAACCCTAACCCCAAACCTAACCCTAAACATAACCCTAAGCCTTACAATAACAATAACCCTTACCCTACCCTAACTGTATGGGAACTGCTCAATCACGGCCTGAAACACAGGTCACCTGAGGTGAGCACCGAGTCAGCCATGGGGGCACAAGTGGAGGTGATATACCTGTGTGACTGGAAGGGGGGGAGCCTGGCTCCACCTCTCCCAAGCCCCATTTAAGGGCTAACCACAGCCAGGAAAGGATCTCTTCTTGGATACCCCTCCCACGTGGAGTCCCCTGAGAGCCTTATCATCCTTGTGATAAAAATGAGTGCTGTATTTGTTAATGAAACCGACTTGAGACAGAAGTGTCAGTGTTTTTCAGTGTTTTGCTTTCTGAAAACTATGTAGTTTGTAGAAGTCTCAAAATAGGTGTATAAATGTTTTGTCTAAGAACTTTGGAATTTGTGCAAATTGGAGCCACAGCGCTTAGTTCTAACAACTGGACAATGAACAACAGACAGCAGTGACCTTCTAAGAAACTGAAAAAAGAAAAATAAGGTAAAATCTCCTCTTAAGTGCGCATGATCGAAGCTGAAGAGGCCTACGGCCCTTTTCATCTCAATCACCAGGTGGCAGAGAACGACCCCACATAAGAGCCAGCGCAGCCCAGGAAGGGAAAGATAAACACGAATGCAGAGATAAGAGACAATAAAAAGTGGGATCAGGAGGCCCCAGTTGTGCACCTCTGGTGGAGCAGAGACTCCCGGCCACCCAGCGCTGTTTCTTGCTTGTTTACTGCTTGCTCAATAAATCTTGTACTGTTGGTAACGATTGGTGTTTATTGTTCTTCACGCCTATAACAATTTGGTGCCGTGACTCGGATCCAGGCGACTCTGCTGTGAAATTCCCACTCCAGGGGTGGCGCCCCATCTTCGGATGGCCCCTGGGCTTGGTAATTCCTGTGCAGAGACCTATAGCTCCGAACTCTAAATTCGGTAAGCGAGTGAAAGAAACTGCAGTACCCCATAATTTTTGTTCACAAGGAACCCGAAGGAAGACTCAGGATTGAGTAAGTATTTGCGTGAAGCCGTTCAGTTGGGGTGGGTATCCCGGAGAATGCCTGACTGGAGTCAGGTCCTGAGTGTGGACCCTCTAGTAGTGCAGTTCCCATTGCCCGCGAAGGTATGGGTCACGACCGAGGGGTGCAAGTGTGTGTGTGTGAGTGCTCCGGAAGATGGGACAGAGGCAGAGTAAGCCCTCTGAACCCATGGGTGGCTTGCAGGTGAAGCTACCGGACATACCACTAGAATGTCCCCTAGGTTTATGTTAAAACACTGGGGCGATTCTCCCTCTAGACGAGGAAAGAGTAAAGTAAAATGGTATATTATTGTATAGGGATATGAGGAGGAAAGCAGATAGGGGCAGATCAGCTATTCTGACCAGTATTTGGGTCCTTTGAGGATCAAATCTACCAGGCTCTAAATACTTATGTGAATGATACACTATCTCCTCCCCCTTATGCTCCCCCTGAACAGAATCCAGCAGCTCCTCCGGAACAAGCTGAATCTGACTCAGGAGACGAACCTGAACCCCTAGACCTCCCTAGGAAAAGGATCACTAGAAGGCAAACTAGGCAGGAGAGGGGTCAAGGAAGAAACCTTCTCCCTTTAAGAGAAATACCTGTAAAAGGAAATGGGGAATTTGATAAGGGATCCTTTAGGGGTCTCCAAGAGGCTAGATCAATTTTTAGGTCCCACTCTTTATACCTGAGATGAAATAAAGGCAATTTTGGGCGTACTATTTACAGCAGAAGAGGGATATGATCAGGAAGGCAGGTATGCGAATTTGGGATTAGCAACACCAGGCTGGTCCAGGAGCAGATATAAAGTGGCCTTTACAGCGCCCCAACTGGGATAGTCAGAACCAGGAACACCACTCGCATGGCAGATTTGCGAGTTATTATTATTCAAGAGAATAGAGAATCTGTCCTTCGGTGACAGAATGTTGATAAGGCTTCTAGCGAGTAAAAAAAAAAGATGAAACTCCTACTGAGTGGTTAGAGAGATTACCCAAAAAGTTAGTTATATTCAGGATTAGATCCTGCTACCCCCCTGGGGCAAGCTCTCCTGAAAACGCAGTTTGTAGCTAGGTCCTGAATATTCAAAGGAAACTAGAGAAATTGGGAGATTGGCAGGAGAGAGGATTAGATGAATTACTAAGAGAGGCTCAGAAAGTATACGTACGGAGAGAGGAGGAGACTCAGAAGAAGCAAGCAAAAAAATTCTGATAGCCGGGTAAAAGGAAAAGAGGGAATATTCCTCGGGCAGAGAACGCGCTTTAACCTAACCAGATGAGACCCAGAGATATAAGGACAGTAGAATGCTTCTACTGTCAGAAAAAGGGACGCGTGAAGAAAGACTGTAGAAAGAGAATTCAGGATGAGAGAATGTTTAAGAAGGACTGAGGGCTTAAGGGGTTTTATGTGCTGGGGACCCGGGAAAGAAAAGAGCCCGTGACGAAATTGAAATTGGGTCCTCAGAGTCAGGAAGAGGAATTTTTGCCAGAGCCTGGCGCAGAAAGATCGACTGTTCAATATTCACCTGGAGGATGTTCTGTATCCTCAGAAAAGCTACTAGTAATCGGAGCAAAAGGGAACCTTTTATGGAACCTGTTGTAAAGCAGGTAGAAATAGAATTACCTAGCACCTATGGAATTGGGTCTTTTTATTGGTACCTGAAGCAGAATATAATTTGCTAGGGAGAGATTTAATTGTGGAGTTAAGAATAAATTTGGAAGTAAAAGATAGAGAATTAATTGTTAATCTATGTACTCTAACGATAGAAGATGAGGCTAGAATTAACCCAGAAGTTTGGTATACTCCAGAATCAGTAGGGAAATTAGACATAGAACCGTCTGAAGTGACTATAAAGGAACAAGAGATCCCGGTTAGGATAAAACAATACCCCATTTCAAAGGAAGGTAAATTAGGGCTACAACCTGAAATTGAGAGATTAATATCTAAAGGGCTATTAGAACCCTGTATGTCTTCCTATAATACTCCTATACTCCCTGTAAAGAAACCTGATGGCACATACAGATTGGTCCGTGATTTCAGAGAAATTAACAAGAGAACAATAACCCGTTTCCCAGTAGTGGCAAACCCCTATACCCTGCTGAGTCAATTAAAACCAGAATTTAAATGGTACAGTGTGATTGATTTAAAGGATGCTTTTTGGACCTGCCCCCTGAAGGTAGAATGTAGAGATTACTTCGCCTTTGAGTGGAAAGTACCAAACACCCATAGAAAACAACAACTTAGATGGGCAGTGCTTCCACAGGGATTCACAGAAGCCCCTAACTTGTTTGGGCAAGCCCTTGAGCAGGTGTTAAGAACTTATGAATCAAACCCACAGGTGACCTTAGCACAATACGTAGATGACTTACTATTAGCTGGAACAGATGAGGAGGCCGTTAGACATCCGACATCCGCTGCTGGCTTATCTCTTGGGCCAGACATGTCACACAAAGAGAAAAGGAAAAAACATCTGAGAAATGAGGGATAAAAGGCCTTCACTGAACTAAGGATTTTGTGGTCAGCGCAGGCCTGTGAATTATATGCAGTCCTTAGAGCCCTACAGACGTTAAAAGGAAAATTGGAACCATTTATACAGATTGCATATATGCGTATGGGGTAGTCCATACCTTTGAAAAATATGGGAGGAAAGAGGATTAGTAAACTCACACGGGAAAGGGTTAATTCACGAGTCCTTAATAAGACAAACTAAGGGCAATAAAAGAACCAGAGAAAATCGCAGTAGTACATGTTGGATCAAATAAGGAGAAATAATTTAGCGGCCTTATTGATCCTAAAGGAAATACAAGCTGATAGTCCCTGAAAAAAAAAAAAAAAAAAGAGAGGCTAAAAGCTTTACTACATAAGAGAAAGAAAAGTCTGGTGGTACAACGGCCCCCACTAGATATGGCAATACACCAAATCAGTCCAGGAAATAAGGTTTTAATTAAAACATGGAAAGAGTCGTCTCTAACTCCTCGATGGGAGGAACCTTTTCTTGTTTTATTAACAACAGAAACAGCGATCCAGACAGCTGAGCATGGATGGACCCATGCGAGCCGAGTGAAAGGATCCATCCATGACACAGAACCCCAGTGAAAGGTGTCCAAGACTTTGGATGATCTAAAAATCACTCTAAGAAAAATGTAAAACTGTTGCTTTTCCTTTAACAGATAAGATAACTCAGTCATTTCATCGCATGCTTTATATGTATATTGTATATGTATTGTGCATTGTATATGATGAATATTGGTGAACTCACTCTTCCTATGAATACCTTTTAAGATAATTGGGAGATAGTTTTGTGAGCAATCAAGAGGCTAAAATTTAAAAAGGAATTAGAGAATGGGGAGACTTATAAGGCAAGGAAAAAGGAGGTTCCCCTGAAGAATACGACTGCTTCCGAGAAGATCATACACCCTGCTGCTCTAAGCAAAAGAGTAGGCGAGGGAGGCAGAGGCGTACAGCGGTGGGGCTATGAGAATGACCTCCGAGGTGAAATCACCTTGACCTTTGTCTCCTAATCTGGAAGGCCTCACGAAGCCATACTGAAAGTGCTCACTGAATTCAGATTGTAAGTGCTCGCTGGATTCAGAACTTTCTCACTTAATTCAGATTGGCTATGGAAAAAAAAAAAAAAAAGTATATATATATATTAAAAAAAAAAATTAGGAGAAAAGGGGGGGCTAAGAAAGAACTCGACAATATTCATTCTAGAAAATGAGTACACCAACAATACCGAATAAGATAATTGCAGCATCTTTAAACAATCAATTTAAGCATAATCTTTAAAACTAACACTAACCCTAACGCTAATCCTAACACTAAACCTAACTTTAACCCTAACACTAACAAAGCTAAACCTAACAGTAATACCAGCCCTAACCCTATAACTCTAAACCAAACCAAACCCTAACATAACCCTAACCCTAACAATCACCCTAACCATACCCTAACTCTATGGGAACTGCTGAATCACGGCCTGAACCACTGATTGGTCACCTGAGGTGAGCACCGAGTCAGCCATGGGGGCAGATGTGGACATGATATACCTGAGTGATTGGAAGTGGTGGAGCCTGGCTCCACGTCTTCCAAACCCCATTTAAGGGCTGACCACCGCCAGGAAAGGATCTCCTCTTATGTGCGCATGATCGAAGCTGAAGAGGCCTACGAACCTTTTCATCACAATCCATCACCAGGTGGCAGAGAACGACCCCACATAACAGCCAGCGCAGCCCAGGAAGGGAAAGATAAACACGAATGCAGAGATAAGAGACAATAAAAAGTGGGATCGGGAGGCCCCCGTTGCGCACCTCTGGTGGAGCAGAGACTCCTGGCCGCCCAGTGCTGTTTCTTGCTTGTTTATTGCTTGCTCAATAAATCCTTTCCTGTTGGTAACGATTGGTGTGTTTTGTTCTTCACAACTATAACAATCCTGAAGGTGAGCCATCTTCTCTTTTGTATTATTTGTATACTATCGATATAGAACTACTCAAAATAGACCATCCTCTATATTATTTCTTTGTGAAGAACCGTCAAGCCCTAACCCTAACAACTACTGTAAATCTAAAACTATATACCTAACACTAACCCTAAACCTAACCTTAACGCTAACACAAACCCTAACCTTAACCCTAAACCCAACCCAAACCCTATCCCAAACCCAAACCAAACCCAAAACTTAACCCTCACCCTCACCCTAATCCTAACCCTAACCTATACCATAACCATATCCTTTATAAACAACACCAACACCAACCCCAACCCCAAACAACAGCCTAAACCCTATCCCTAACCCTAACCTTAACCCATAACCTTACCCTTATCCTAACCGAAACCCTAACCCTTACCAAAACCCCAAACTAACCCCTAACCCTAAAACCAAACTCAAACCCTAACCCTAACCCTAACCCTAAAACTAAACCTAACCCTAAACCCTAGCCCTATACCCTAAACCTAACCCTAAAACTAAACCTAAAAATAACCCCAACCCTAACCCTAACCCTACCACTAACTAACCTGAACCCTAAACGTAACCCTAACCCTAATCCTAACACCACCCCCATCTCCAACGGTAACCCCAAAACTCTAAGCCAAACCTTAAACCTAACCCTAAACCGAAACCTAGCCCTAACCCTAACCATAACCTTAAAACAAAACCTAACCCTAACCCTAACCCCAACCTCAACACTAACCCCAAAGCCCTAACCATAAACCTAACCGTAACCCTACATTCTAACCCTAAACCTTACCATAAACCCAACACCAAACCCAAACCTAATCCCAACCCCAAACCTAACCCCAAACCTATACCCTAACCCCTACAACTAACCCTAACCCTAAATCTAACCCTAAAATGTTACTTTAACCCTAACTCGAACCCTAATCCGAACCCTAAACCAAAACTAACCCTACTCCTACCACTACCCCTACTCCGAAACCAAACCCAACCACAAGCCCTAACCCAAACTCCAACACCAACCCCAAACGCAACAACAAACACTACCCCAACCCTAAAACCTAACCACAAACCTAATACTAACCCTAACACTAAACCTAAAACTAACCCTAATCTATGACCGTAACCCTAACCCTAACCCTAATCTATGACCCTAAACCTGAAGCCTTACGCTAACCCTAAGCCTAGCCCTAACCCTAGTCCTTACCCAAAACCAAACTCTAACCCAAATCCTAACCCTAACCCTAACACTAAACCTAACCCTATCCTTAACACTAACACCAATCCCAACCGCAACCCCAACCCAAACCCATACCTGTAACCCCTAAACGTAACGCTAACCCTACCCCTACCCCAAAACCAGCCACAAGCACTAACACTAATCCTATCCCTAAATTTTAACCTACCCCTAACCCTTCCCCAAAAGCAACCACAAGCACTAACCCTAACCCTAATCCTAAACCTAAGCCGAACCCTAACCATACCCCTAAACCCTACCCTAATCCTAAACCCTCAAGGTAACCCTAAACCTAACCTTAATACTAACCCTAACACTAACCTCCACCCTAACCCTAATCTATAACCCTGAACTATAACCCTAACCATGACCTAGAAATTTCTAGAAATTTTTATACTGGTTATAAAACCTTTCAAATCTTTTCAAATAATCAGGTCTGAATGGAGGGCGAAAGTCTGGCTGTAATCGCTCATAACCGTGGATTAAGCTTGAAAAAATTTGTGTCTTCTACAGTTCCGAAGGCAGAATGCTAATCAGCCGGCTGCCTTGCGCTGTAATGCGGCTTATCTCCACTGCCAGATGAGGTCTGATTCCAACATTACGCAGTTTACTCTTATAACAGACTCCGTTCATGGTGTTTTTAGAAAAGATGGGCTGCCCCTCTTTGTTAGTGAGGGGGAATTTTCTGCTCTATGCCGGCTCAGCAAGCATTTGAAAAGAATGATAGCATCAGAACTTCATTTCAGTACACACTTTCACAGTTTTTCTTTAACATTTCTTGATGACCTTCTACATTCCTCAGAAACAGTTTCTCTCAATTTTTCCTTTTCATACACAGGGACATTACAGATTCCTTCCCCAAAATTGTATGCTCTTCTGAGGTTAGTAAAGGCGAATTGTGAGTGAAGCTGGCCCCTCTCGCAGATTCTGCTGTCTGCGACAGCGGTTCGAAAATTTCCCCAACAAGCTTCATTACAGGAGCATCGCAGATGAGCCCGTACGAAACTGAGCCGGATCGGCAACAAACGTTACACTAGAATCGCTCCTAACAGCAGATTCCGCTTGAAACGCATCAATCGCGGTTTCTGCTGCATAAACGGCTGAAGAAAGACGCGCATCAGACGGCTGCAGGCGTTGAAGAGCGGCTTTAAGCAGCAGCCAGCTGCGGTCTGACTCCAACATATCAGTGATTACCCTTATGACAGAATCCGTTCCTGGAGTTGTCGATAGAGATGGGGAGGACCCCGATGTTAGTGTGGGGGAAAGATTCTGTTCGCTTTCTGTTCTGCTACCGTCGGCAATATATGTCTGCATCAGACGATCCTTTCCGTCCACGTATTCGTACTTTTTTTCTGAATTTTCTTGATGTCTTTTTCTTTCAACACAGAATCATCGTCTCTCCCCGTTTATTTTTCAATCACAGGAACATTACTGATTCCTTCCCCAAAATTGTATGCTCTTCTGACCTTAGAAATGTAGATGCGAAATTTGAGTGAAGCCGGCTCCTCTCGCAGATTCTGGTGTCTGTCGAAACGGAACGAATATTTTCCAACATACTTCATCACCGAAGCATCGCAGCTGAGCCCGTACGAAACTGAGACGAATCGGCAACGAACGTTACACTGGAATCGCTCGTAACAGCAGTTCCGCTTGAAACGCATCAACCGCGGTTTCTGCTGCTTGAGCCGCTGAAGAAAGACGCGACTCAGCCTGCTGCTGTGCGATGAAGAGCGGCTTTAAGCCGCATCCTGCTGCGGTCTGCCTGCATCATAACTGTGATTACCCTTATGACAGAATCAGCCCATAGCGTTGTCGATGGAGATGGGAGGACCCCGATGTTCGTGTAGGGGAAAGATTCTGGTCCCTTTCTGCTCTGCTACCTTCGGCAATGTATGTCTGCATCAGACGATCCTTTCCGTTCACGTATTCGTACATTTTTTCTGAATTTTCTTGATGTCTTTTTCTTTCAACACAGAATCATCGTCTCTCCCCGTTTATTTTTCAATCACACGAACATTACTGATTCCTATCCTAAAATTGTATGCTCTTCTGACCTTAGCAATGTAGATGTGAAATCTAGTGAAGCCGGCTCCTCTCGCAGAATCTGGTGTCGGTCGAAGCGGAACGAATATTTCACAACAAACTTCATCACAGGAGCATCGCAAAGGAGACCGTACGAAACTGAGACGAATCGGCAACGAACGTTACACTGGAATCGCTCGTAACAGCAGATTCCGCTTGAAACGCATCAACCGCGGTTTCTGCTGCTAGAGCCGCTGAAGAAAGACGCGACTCAGCCTGCTGCCGTGCGATGAAGAGCGGCTTTAAGCCGCATCCTGCTGCGGTCTGACTCCAACGTTAAAGTGTTTACCCTTATGACAGAATCAGCTCCCGGCGTTGTCGATGGAGATGGGAGGATCCCGATGTTTGTGTAGGGGAAAGATTCTGTTCCCTTTCTGCTCTGCTACCGTCGGCAATGTATGTCTGCATCAGACGATCCTTTCCGTCCACGTATTCGTACTTTTTTTCTGAATTTTCTTGATGTCTTTTTCTTTCAACACTGAATCATCGTCTCTCCCCGTTTATTTTTCAATCACAGGAACATTACTGATTCCTTCCCCAAAATTGTATGCTCTTCTGACCTTAGAAATGTAGATGCGAAATTTGAGTGAAGCCGGCTCCTCTCGCAGATTCTGGTGTCTGTCGAAACGGAACGAATATTTTCCAACATACTTCATCACCGAAGCATCGCAGATGAGCCCGTACGAAACTGAGACGAATCGGCAACGAACGTTACACTGGAATCGCTCGTAACAGCAGTTCCGCTTGAAACGCATCAACCGCGGTTTCTGCTGCTTGAGCCGCTGAAGAAAGACGCGACTCAGCCTGCTGCTGTGCGATGAAGAGCGGCTTTAAGCCGCATCCTGCTGCGGTCTGCCTGCATCATATCAGTGATTACCCTTATGACAGAATCAGCCCATAGCGTTGTCGATGGAGATGGGAGGACCCCGATGTTCGTGTAGGGGAAAGATTCTGGTCCCTTTCTGCTCTGCTACCTTCGGCAATGTATGTCTGCATCAGACGATCCTTTCCGTTCACGTATTCGTACTTTTTTTCTGAAGTTTCTTGATGTCTTTTTCTTTCAACACAGAATCATCGTCTCTCCCCGTTTATTTTTCAATCACACGAACATTACTGATTCCTATCCTAAAATTGTATGCTCTTCTGACCTTAGCAATGTAGATGTGAAATCTAGTGAAGCCGGCTTCTCTCGCAGAATCTGCTGTCGGTCGAAGCGGAACGAATATTTCACAACAAACTTCATCACAGGAGCATCGCAAAGGAGACCGTACGAAACTGAGACGAATCGGCAACGAACGTTACAATGGAATCGCTCGTAACAGCAGATTCCGCTTGAAATGCATCAACCGCGGTTTCTGCTGCTTGAGCCGCTGAAGAAAGACGCGACTCAGCCTGCTGCCGTGCGATGAAGAGCGGCTTTAAGCCGCAGCCTTCTGCGGTCTGCCTGCATCATAACTGTGATTACCCTTATGACAGAATCCGTTCCTGGCGTTGTCGATAGAGATGGGGAGGACCTCGATGTTAGTGTGGGGGAAAGATTCTGTTCCCGTTCTGCTCTGCTACTGTCGGCAATGCATGTCTGCATCAGACGATCCTTTACATCCTCGTATTCATACTTCATTGTCTTTTTCTTTCAACACTGAATCATCGTCTCTCCCCGTTTATTTTTCAATCACAGGAACATTACTGATTCCTTCCAAAAAATTGTATGCTCTTCTGACCTTAGCAATGTAGATGTGAAATCTAGTGAAGCCGGCTCCTATCGCAGATTGTGGTGTCGGTCGAAACGGAACGAATATTTCACAACAAACTTCATCACAGGAGCATCGCAAAGGAGACCGTATGAAACTGAGCCGAATCGGCAAAGAACGTTACACTAGAATCGCTCGTAACAGCAGATTCCGCTTGAAACGCATCAACCGCGGTTTCTGCTGCTTGAGCCGCTGAAGAAAGACGCGACTCAGCCTGCTGCCGTGCGATGAAGAGCGGCTTTAAGCCGCATCCTGCTGCGGTCTGACTCCAACGTTAAAGTGTTTACCCTTATGACAGAATCTGCTCCCGGCGTTATCGATGGAGATGGGAGGACCCCGATGTTCGTGTAGGGGAAAGATTCTGGTCCCTTTCTGCTCTGCTACCTTCGGCAAAGTATGTCTGCATCAGACGATCCTTTCCGTTCACGTATTCGTACTTTTTTTCTGAATTTTCTTGATGTCTTTTTCTTTCAACACAAAATCATTGTCTCTCCCCGTTTATTTTTCAATCACACGAACATTACTGATGCCTTCCCCAAAATTGTATGCTCTTCTGATCTTTGCAATGTAGATGCGAAATTTGAGTGAAGCCGGCTCCTCTCGCAGATTCTGGTGTCTGTCGAAGCGGAACGAATATTTTCCAACAAACTTCATCACAGGAGCATCGCAAAGGAGACCGTACGAAACTGAGCCGGTTCGGCAACAAACGTTACACTAGAATCGCTCCTAACAGCAGATTCCGCTTGAAACGCATCAACCGCGGTTTCTGCTGCTTGAGCCGCTGAAGAAAGACGCGACTCAGCCTGCTGCCGTGCGATGAAGAGCGGCTTTAAGCTGCATCCTGCTGCGGTCTGCCTGCATCATATCAGTGATTACCCTTATGACAGAATCCGTTCCTGGCGTTGTCGATAGAGATGGGGAGGACCTCGATGTTAGTGTGGGGGAAAGATTCTGTTCCCTTTCTGCTCTGCTACCGTCGACAATGTATGTCTGCATCAGACGATCCTTTCCGTTCACGTATTCGTACTTTTTTTCTGAATTTTCTTGATGTCTTTTTCTTTCAACACTGAATCATCGTCTCTCCCCGTTTATTTTTCAATCACAGGAACATTACTGATTCCTTCCAAAAAATTGTATGCTCTTCTGACCTTAGCAATGTAGATGCGAAATTTGAGTGAAGTCGGCTCCTCTCGCAGATTCTGGTGTCTGTCGAAGCGGAACGAATATTTTCCAACAAACTTCATCACCGGAGAATCTCAGATGAGTCCGTACGAAATAGCCGAATCGGCAACGAACGTCGAACCGCTCGTAATAGCAGATTCCGCTTGAAACGCATCAACCGCGGTTTCTGCTGCTTGAGCCGCTGAAGAAAGACGCGACTCAGCCTGCTGCCGGGCGATGAAGAGCGGCTTTAAGCCGCATCCTGCTGCGGTCTGACTCCAACGTTAAAGCGTTTACCCTTATGACAGAATCAGCTCCCGGCGTTGTCGATGGAGATGGGAGGATCCCGATGTTTGTGTAGGGGAAAGATTCTGTTCCCTTTCTGCTCTGCTACCGTCGGCAATGTATGTCTGCATCAGACGATCCTTTCCGTCCACGTATTCGTACTTTTTTTCTGAATTTTCTTGATGTCTTTTTCTTTCAACACTGAATCATCGTCTCTCCCCGTTTATTTTTCAATCACAGGAACATTACTGATTCCTTCCCCAAAATTGTATGCTCTTCTGACCTTAGAAATGTAGATGCGAAATTTGAGTGAAGCCGGCTCCTCTCGCAGATTCTGGTGTCTGTCGAAACGGAACGAATATTTTCCAACATACTTCATCACCGAAGCATCGCAGATGAGCCCGTACGAAACTGAGACGAATCGGCAACGAACGTTACACTGGAATCGCTCGTAACAGCAGTTCCGCTTGAAACGCATCAACCGCGGTTTCTGCTGCTTGAGCCGCTGAAGAAAGACGCGACTCAGCCTGCTGCTGTGCGATGAAGAGCGGCTTTAAGCCGCATCCTGCTGCGGTCTGCCTGCATCATAACTGTGATTACCCTTATGACAGAATCAGCCCATAGCGTTGTCGATGGAGATGGGAGGACCCCGATGTTCGTGTAGGGGAAAGATTCTGGTCCCTTTCTGCTCTGCTACCTTCGGCAATGTATGTCTGCATCAGACGATCCTTTCCGTCCACGTATTCGTACTTTTTTTCTGAATTTTCTTGATGTCTTTTTCTTTCAACACAAAATCATTGTCTCTCCCCGTTTATTTTTCAATCACACGAACATTACTGATGCCTTCCCCAAAATTGTATGCTCTTCTGATCTTTGCAATGTAGATGCGAAATTTGAGTGAAGCCGGCTCCTCTCGCAGATTCTGGTGTCTGTCGAAGCGGAACGAATATTTTCCAACAAACTTCATCACCGGAGAATCTCAGATGAGCCCGTACGAAACTGAGCCGGTTCGGCAACAAACGTTACACTAGAATCGCTCCTAACAGCAGATTCCGCTTGAAACGCATCAACCGCGGTTTCTGCTGCTTGAGCCGCTGAAGAAAGACGCGACTCAGCCTGCTGCCGTGCACTGAAAAGCGGCTTTAAGCTGCATCCTGCTGCGGTCTGCCTGCATCATATCAGTGATTACCCTTATGACAGAATCCGTTCCTGGCGTTGTCGATAGAGATGGGGAGGACCTCGATGTTAGTGTGGGGGAAAGATTCTGTTCCCGTTCTGCTCTGCTACTGTCGGCAATGTATGTCTGCATCAGACGATCCTTTACATCCACGTATTCATACTTCATTTCAGAAACTTTTTGAGTCTTTTTCTTTCACACAGAATCATCGTCTCTCCCCGTTTATTTTTCAATCACACGAACATTACTGATTCCTTCCCCAGAATTGTATGCTCTTCTGACCTTAGCAATGTAGATGTGAAATCTAGTGAAGCCGGCTCCTCTCGCAGATTGTGGTGTCGGTCGAAACGGAACGAATATTTTCCAACAAACTTCATCACCGGAGCATCGCAGATGAGCCCGTACGAAACAGCCGAGTCGGCAACGAACGTCATACTCGAATCGCTCGTAACAGCAGTTTCCGCTTGGAACGCTTCAACCGCCGTTTCTGCTGCTTGAGCCGCTGAAGAAAGACGCGAATCAGCCTGCTGCCGTGCACTGTAGCCGATTCTGACATGCTTAGCTGAAGAAATTAGATAAGTTTTTATACCACTCAAAAAACATCTATAAATTATGTGGAATAGTATTTTTTATTTTTATTTAATTTTGAACGTTTTAAACTTTGTCAGTACTACTTTGTAATGTAGACTAAATTTGAAATTTGTTTGAAATTACTTGTCAGGATCTTTTACATTCCATGATAGCTGCATTTCTTTGACTGATCGTGTGCGATTTTTAAAACAAGTGAGATGAGTACAGGCACGGATTTCTTGTGTGTGTAATGAACAACACTTATGCGGAGCTTTATTTCAAGTGGAACAAAATGTCATGTTCTATAATATGCCGATTTGAAGCTCAGTATTTGCCCTCACCCAAAATTGTTTTTAACAATAACAATAACATTCCAACTAATCCCAATCCAAAATCTATTCATAAAATGCAAACAAACCCTGTCCCTTACACAAATATGAAATCAAATCCTAACCCTAACATAAAATCCATCCCAAACACTAACCCTTACCGTAAACGTAACCTTAGCTTTAACCATAACACTAACACCCTAACCCAAACACTACAACAAACCAAAACTCTAAACCGAGCACGATAGCAGATCATACCCCTATCCCTTATCTTAGGACTATAAACAAACTAAAGTCTCTCCCTATGCCAAATACAAGCACTAAACGTGTCCAAAACACTATTCCTATCCCTATTTTTGAACCACAACCAATCACAAAACAAATCCAGGGCTTAACACTTCTTTCACAATAACGCTCAAACTTACCTTACACTACACAAGAAATTTAACACTAACTCTATGCTTGAAACCTAGCACTAACCCTATACCTACAAATTACCCTATAACTTAACCTAAACCTAAGCCCAACCCTAATGCTAACCCTAACCCTAACCACTACATCGAACCCTAAACCCTAACATTAACCCTGAACCTAACACTAACCCTAAAACTACCACTAACCCAAACCCTAACCCTGACCCTAACCCAGACACAAACACTAATGCTAAACCTAAACCAAACCCTAATCCAAACACTAACTCTAACCCAAAACCAAACCCTAACCTTAAGCCAACAGTAACCCTAACCCTATACCTAAACCCTAACCCTAACGCTAACCCCAACCCTAATCCTTACCATAACCATAACCCTAATCCTAACCTTAAGCCCTAACCCTAACCCAATCCTTACAGCTATCCCAACTCCAACCCCAACCCCCAACACCAGCCCCAACCCTATTCCTAACACCAACAACAACCCCAACCCAAACAATATCATTTAAAACCTAACCCTAACACTAACCCTAACCCCAACCCCAAACAAAACCCCAACCCAAATCCCAACGCCAACCCGAATCCTAACCCTAACCCTAAACTTAATCCTAACCCGAACCCTAAACCTAAAGCCTAACCCTAAACCAAGCCATAACCCTAGCCCTAAAGCTAACCCCAACCCCAGATCCAACCCAAACCCAACCCAAATCCCAACCCCAACCCCAACCTTTATCCTAACCCTTAACCGTAAACCTAAAATTAACCCTAAGCCTAAGCCTTTCCCTAACCCAAGACATAACCCTAACCCTAACCTTATACTAACCCAAACCTTAACCCTAACCCTAATCCGAACAACCCTAATCCCCAAACCAACCCCAACCCTAACTCCAAGCTTAACTCTAACCCTAACCCGAACCCTAACCATAACCTTACCCTAACACTAACAATATCTCTAACCCTAAAAATAACCTTACCCTAACATGAACACTAACCCTAAACCTAAATCTAACAGTACACCTAACCCTAAACCTAACCCTAACATTAACCCTGAACCTAACACTAATCCAAACCCTTACGCTTACCCTAACCCAGACACAAACACTAATGCTAAACCTAAACCAAACCCTAAACCAAACAACACTAACCCCAACCCTAACCCTAACCCAACACTAACCCTAACCCTATACCTTAACCCTAACCCTAACGCTAACCCCAACCCTAATCCTTACCCTAACCCTAACCCTAAGCTAAAATCTTACCCCAACAAAAAACCAAATACTACACATAAAAATATTACTAAAGCCAATCTTCACCGAAGCCGCTAAAATTACCTAAATCCTTCCCTAACACTTACTCTAAGACTAATTCTCTAACCCTAACACTTACCCTAACACTAACGTTAACACTTACCCTAATCTTAACACTAAATCCAATTGTACACCCAACCCTATACAATCACATAAAACTTACTTTAAAACTAAATCTGTAAAACTAACACTAACCCTAACAAGAATGCTAACACTAATCCTAACCCCTAACCTAACCCTAACCCTACCCTAACCCAAAACATCTCTTCTCAGAGATCTCTCCCACGTGGAGTCCCCTGCGAGCCTTATCATCCTGACGGTGAGCCATCTTCTCTTTCGTATTATTTGTATTCTATCTATATAGAACAACAAAAAATTATACCATCATCTATACTATTTCTTTGTGAAGTACCATCCTTGGGAGTTTTTTACCCCACAATAACCCTAACCATAACTAAATCCCTAACCCAAACCTAACAATTGCTATAAATCTTGATCTAGAAACCTAACACTAAACCTTACCCTAACTCTAAACCTAACCTTAACCCTGAACCTAAACTAAACTTAACGCTTAAAAATAACACTAAACCTAACCCTAACCCTAACCCTAACCCTAAACCTAACCCTAACCCTAACCCTAACCCTAACCCTACCCTAAGCCTAACCCTAACCCTAACCCTACCCTAACCCTAACCCTAAGCCTAACCCTAACCCTAACCCTAACCCTAACCCTAACCCTAACCCTAACCCTACCCTAACCCTAACCCTGACCCTAACCCAAACACTAATCCTTACCCTAATCCTAACCCTAAGCCAAAATCTTGCCCTAACCCTAACCCTAACCCTAACCCAATCCCAACAACTATCCCAACTCCAACCCCAACCCCCAACAGCAGCCCCAACCCTATCCCTAACACCAACAATAACCCCAACCCAAACGATAACATCTAAAACCTAATGCTAACCCTAATACTAACCCTAACCCTAAACCTAACCCTAATCCTAACCCAATTCATAACCCTAGCCCTAAACCTAAACCCAACCCCAGACCCAACCCAAACCCAACCCAAATCCCAACCTCAACCCTTATCCTAACCCTAACCCTAACCGTAAACCTAAACCTAACCCTAAGCCTAAGCCTAACCCTTACTGTAACCGTGACCCTAAACCTGTACCTAATCTTAACCCTACACTAACCCTAACCTAAACCTTAACACTATCTGTAACCCTTACCCTAACCGCAACCCTAAACCAAACCTTTAACCTGAGAGAAAACCTTACCTTAAGACAATTCCAAAATCTAAACATAACCTTATTACTAAAGCCAGTCTTCACCTAACCCGCTGAAATTACCTAAATCCTTCTTTAACACTTACTGTAAGACTAAATCTTTAACCCTATCCCTTGCCCTAACCCTTGCCCTTACCGTAACACTTACCCTAACCCTTACCCTAAATCCAATCTTACACCTAACCTTTTCCAATAACCAAAACTTACCCTAAATCTTACTGTAAAAATAAATCTTTAAACCTAACACTAATCCTAATCCTAACCCTAACCCTAACCCTAACCCTAACCCTAACCCTAACCCTACCCTAACCCTAACCTTAACCCTAACATAACCCTAACAGTAACCCCAACCCAAACCCTAACCCCAAACCTAACCCTAAACATAACCCTAAGCCTTACAATAACAATAACCCTTACCCTACCCTAACTGTATGGGAACTGCTCAATCACGGCCTGAAACACAGGTCACCTGAGGTGAGCACCGAGTCAGCCATGGGGGCACAAGTGGAGGTGATATACCTGTGTGACTGGAAGGGGGGGAGCCTGGCTCCACCTCTCCCAAGCCCCATTTAAGGGCTAACCACAGCCAGGAAAGGATCTCTTCTTGGATACCCCTCCCACGTGGAGTCCCCTGAGAGCCTTATCATCCTTGTGATAAAAATGAGTGCTGTATTTGTTAATGAAACCGACTTGAGACAGAAGTGTCAGTGTTTTTCAGTGTTTTGCTTTCTGAAAACTATGTAGTTTGTAGAAGTCTCAAAATAGGTGTATAAATGTTTTGTCTAAGAACTTTGGAATTTGTGCAAATTGGAGCCACAGCGCTTAGTTCTAACAACTGGACAATGAACAACAGACAGCAGTGACCTTCTAAGAAACTGAAAAAAGAAAAATAAGGTAAAATCTCCTCTTAAGTGCGCATGATCGAAGCTGAAGAGGCCTACGGCCCTTTTCATCTCAATCACCAGGTGGCAGAGAACGACCCCACATAAGAGCCAGCGCAGCCCAGGAAGGGAAAGATAAACACGAATGCAGAGATAAGAGACAATAAAAAGTGGGATCAGGAGGCCCCAGTTGTGCACCTCTGGTGGAGCAGAGACTCCCGGCCACCCAGCGCTGTTTCTTGCTTGTTTACTGCTTGCTCAATAAATCTTGTACTGTTGGTAACGATTGGTGTTTATTGTTCTTCACGCCTATAACAATTTGGTGCCGTGACTCGGATCCAGGCGACTCTGCTGTGAAATTCCCACTCCAGGGGTGGCGCCCCATCTTCGGATGGCCCCTGGGCTTGGTAATTCCTGTGCAGAGACCTATAGCTCCGAACTCTAAATTCGGTAAGCGAGTGAAAGAAACTGCAGTACCCCATAATTTTTGTTCACAAGGAACCCGAAGGAAGACTCAGGATTGAGTAAGTATTTGCGTGAAGCCGTTCAGTTGGGGTGGGTATCCCGGAGAATGCCTGACTGGAGTCAGGTCCTGAGTGTGGACCCTCTAGTAGTGCAGTTCCCATTGCCCGCGAAGGTATGGGTCACGACCGAGGGGTGCAAGTGTGTGTGTGTGAGTGCTCCGGAAGATGGGACAGAGGCAGAGTAAGCCCTCTGAACCCATGGGTGGCTTGCAGGTGAAGCTACCGGACATACCACTAGAATGTCCCCTAGGTTTATGTTAAAACACTGGGGCGATTCTCCCTCTAGACGAGGAAAGAGTAAAGTAAAATGGTATATTATTGTATAGGGATATGAGGAGGAAAGCAGATAGGGGCAGATCAGCTATTCTGACCAGTATTTGGGTCCTTTGAGGATCAAATCTACCAGGCTCTAAATACTTATGTGAATGATACACTATCTCCTCCCCCTTATGCTCCCCCTGAACAGAATCCAGCAGCTCCTCCGGAACAAGCTGAATCTGACTCAGGAGACGAACCTGAACCCCTAGACCTCCCTAGGAAAAGGATCACTAGAAGGCAAACTAGGCAGGAGAGGGGTCAAGGAAGAAACCTTCTCCCTTTAAGAGAAATACCTGTAAAAGGAAATGGGGAATTTGATAAGGGATCCTTTAGGGGTCTCCAAGAGGCTAGATCAATTTTTAGGTCCCACTCTTTATACCTGAGATGAAATAAAGGCAATTTTGGGCGTACTATTTACAGCAGAAGAGGGATATGATCAGGAAGGCAGGTATGCGAATTTGGGATTAGCAACACCAGGCTGGTCCAGGAGCAGATATAAAGTGGCCTTTACAGCGCCCCAACTGGGATAGTCAGAACCAGGAACACCACTCGCATGGCAGATTTGCGAGTTATTATTATTCAAGAGAATAGAGAATCTGTCCTTCGGTGACAGAATGTTGATAAGGCTTCTAGCGAGTAAAAAAAAAAGATGAAACTCCTACTGAGTGGTTAGAGAGATTACCCAAAAAGTTAGTTATATTCAGGATTAGATCCTGCTACCCCCCTGGGGCAAGCTCTCCTGAAAACGCAGTTTGTAGCTAGGTCCTGAATATTCAAAGGAAACTAGAGAAATTGGGAGATTGGCAGGAGAGAGGATTAGATGAATTACTAAGAGAGGCTCAGAAAGTATACGTACGGAGAGAGGAGGAGACTCAGAAGAAGCAAGCAAAAAAATTCTGATAGCCGTGGTAAAAGGAAAAGAGGGAATATTCCTCGGGCAGAGAACGCGCTTTAACCTAACCAGATGAGACCCAGAGATATAAGGACAGTAGAATGCTTCTACTGTCAGAAAAAGGGACGCGTGAAGAAAGACTGTAGAAAGAGAATTCAGGATGAGAGAATGTTTAAGAAGGACTGAGGGCTTAAGGGGTTTTATGTGCTGGGGACCCGGGAAAGAAAAGAGCCCGTGACGAAATTGAAATTGGGTCCTCAGAGTCAGGAAGAGGAATTTTTGCCAGAGCCTGGCGCAGAAAGATCGACTGTTCAATATTCACCTGGAGGATGTTCTGTATCCTCAGAAAAGCTACTAGTAATCGGAGCAAAAGGGAACCTTTTATGGAACCTGTTGTAAAGCAGGTAGAAATAGAATTACCTAGCACCTATGGAATTGGGTCTTTTTATTGGTACCTGAAGCAGAATATAATTTGCTAGGGAGAGATTTAATTGTGGAGTTAAGAATAAATTTGGAAGTAAAAGATAGAGAATTAATTGTTAATCTATGTACTCTAACGATAGAAGATGAGGCTAGAATTAACCCAGAAGTTTGGTATACTCCAGAATCAGTAGGGAAATTAGACATAGAACCGTCTGAAGTGACTATAAAGGAACAAGAGATCCCGGTTAGGATAAAACAATACCCCATTTCAAAGGAAGGTAAATTAGGGCTACAACCTGAAATTGAGAGATTAATATCTAAAGGGCTATTAGAACCCTGTATGTCTTCCTATAATACTCCTATACTCCCTGTAAAGAAACCTGATGGCACATACAGATTGGTCCGTGATTTCAGAGAAATTAACAAGAGAACAATAACCCGTTTCCCAGTAGTGGCAAACCCCTATACCCTGCTGAGTCAATTAAAACCAGAATTTAAATGGTACAGTGTGATTGATTTAAAGGATGCTTTTTGGACCTGCCCCCTGAAGGTAGAATGTAGAGATTACTTCGCCTTTGAGTGGAAAGTACCAAACACCCATAGAAAACAACAACTTAGATGGGCAGTGCTTCCACAGGGATTCACAGAAGCCCCTAACTTGTTTGGGCAAGCCCTTGAGCAGGTGTTAAGAACTTATGAATCAAACCCACAGGTGACCTTAGCACAATACGTAGATGACTTACTATTAGCTGGAACAGATGAGGAGGCCGTTAGACATCCGACATCCGCTGCTGGCTTATCTCTTGGGCCAGACATGTCACACAAAGAGAAAAGGAAAAAACATCTGAGAAATGAGGGATAAAAGGCCTTCACTGAACTAAGGATTTTGTGGTCAGCGCAGGCCTGTGAATTATATGCAGTCCTTAGAGCCCTACAGACGTTAAAAGGAAAATTGGAACCATTTATACAGATTGCATATATGCGTATGGGGTAGTCCATACCTTTGAAAAATATGGGAGGAAAGAGGATTAGTAAACTCACACGGGAAAGGGTTAATTCACGAGTCCTTAATAAGACAAACTAAGGGCAATAAAAGAACCAGAGAAAATCGCAGTAGTACATGTTGGATCAAATAAGGAGAAATAATTTAGCGGCCTTATTGATCCTAAAGGAAATACAAGCTGATAGTCCCTGAAAAAAAAAAAAAAAAAAGAGAGGCTAAAAGCTTTACTACATAAGAGAAAGAAAAGTCTGGTGGTACAACGGCCCCCACTAGATATGGCAATACACCAAATCAGTCCAGGAAATAAGGTTTTAATTAAAACATGGAAAGAGTCGTCTCTAACTCCTCGATGGGAGGAACCTTTTCTTGTTTTATTAACAACAGAAACAGCGATCCAGACAGCTGAGCATGGATGGACCCATGCGAGCCGAGTGAAAGGATCCATCCATGACACAGAACCCCAGTGAAAGGTGTCCAAGACTTTGGATGATCTAAAAATCACTCTAAGAAAAATGTAAAACTGTTGCTTTTCCTTTAACAGATAAGATAACTCAGTCATTTCATCGCATGCTTTATATGTATATTGTATATGTATTGTGCATTGTATATGATGAATATTGGTGAACTCACTCTTCCTATGAATACCTTTTAAGATAATTGGGAGATAGTTTTGTGAGCAATCAAGAGGCTAAAATTTAAAAAGGAATTAGAGAATGGGGAGACTTATAAGGCAAGGAAAAAGGAGGTTCCCCTGAAGAATACGACTGCTTCCGAGAAGATCATACACCCTGCTGCTCTAAGCAAAAGAGTAGGTGAGGGAGGCAGAGGCGTACAGCGGTGGGGCTATGAGAATGACCTCCGAGGTGAAATCACCTTGACCTTTGTCTCCTAATCTGGAAGGCCTCACGAAGCCATACTGAAAGTGCTCACTGAATTCAGATTGTAAGTGCTCGCTGGATTCAGAACTTTCTCACTTAATTCAGATTGGCTATGGAAAAAAAAAAAAAAAAGTATATATATATATTAAAAAAAAAAATTAGGAGAAAAGGGGGGGCTAAGAAAGAACTCGACAATATTCATTCTAGAAAATGAGTACACCAACAATACCGAATAAGATAATTGCAGCATCTTTAAACAATCAATTTAAGCATAATCTTTAAAACTAACACTAACCCTAACGCTAATCCTAACACTAAACCTAACTTTAACCCTAACACTAACAAAGCTAAACCTAACAGTAATACCAGCCCTAACCCTATAACTCTAAACCAAACCAAACCCTAACATAACCCTAACCCTAACAATCACCCTAACCATACCCTAACTCTATGGGAACTGCTGAATCACGGCCTGAACCACTGATTGGTCACCTGAGGTGAGCACCGAGTCAGCCATGGGGGCAGATGTGGACATGATATACCTGAGTGATTGGAAGTGGTGGAGCCTGGCTCCACGTCTTCCAAACCCCATTTAAGGGCTGACCACCGCCAGGAAAGGATCTCCTCTTATGTGCGCATGATCGAAGCTGAAGAGGCCTACGAACCTTTTCATCACAATCCATCACCAGGTGGCAGAGAACGACCCCACATAACAGCCAGCGCAGCCCAGGAAGGGAAAGATAAACACGAATGCAGAGATAAGAGACAATAAAAAGTGGGATCGGGAGGCCCCCGTTGCGCACCTCTGGTGGAGCAGAGACTCCTGGCCGCCCAGTGCTGTTTCTTGCTTGTTTATTGCTTGCTCAATAAATCCTTTCCTGTTGGTAACGATTGGTGTGTTTTGTTCTTCACAACTATAACAATCCTGAAGGTGAGCCATCTTCTCTTTTGTATTATTTGTATACTATCGATATAGAACTACTCAAAATAGACCATCCTCTATATTATTTCTTTGTGAAGAACCGTCAAGCCCTAACCCTAACAACTACTGTAAATCTAAAACTATATACCTAACACTAACCCTAAACCTAACCTTAACGCTAACACAAACCCTAACCTTAACCCTAAACCCAACCCAAACCCTATCCCAAACCCAAACCAAACCCAAAACTTAACCCTCACCCTCACCCTAATCCTAACCCTAACCTATACCATAACCATATCCTTTATAAACAACACCAACACCAACCCCAACCCCAAACAACAGCCTAAACCCTATCCCTAACCCTAACCTTAACCCATAACCTTACCCTTATCCTAACCGAAACCCTAACCCTTACCAAAACCCCAAACTAACCCCTAACCCTAAAACCAAACTCAAACCCTAACCCTAACCCTAAAACTAAACCTAACCCTAAACCCTAGCCCTATACCCTAAACCTAACCCTAAAACTAAACCTAAAAATAACCCCAACCCTAACCCTAACCCTACCACTAACTAACCTGAACCCTAAACGTAACCCTAACCCTAATCCTAACACCACCCCCATCTCCAACGGTAACCCCAAAACTCTAAGCCAAACCTTAAACCTAACCCTAAACCGAAACCTAGCCCTAACCCTAACCATAACCTTAAAACAAAACCTAACCCTAACCCTAACCCCAACCTCAACACTAACCCCAAAGCCCTAACCATAAACCTAACCGTAACCCTACATTCTAACCCTAAACCTTACCATAAACCCAACACCAAACCCAAACCTAATCCCAACCCCAAACCTAACCCCAAACCTATACCCTAACCCCTACAACTAACCCTAACCCTAAATCTAACCCTAAAATGTTACTTTAACCCTAACTCGAACCCTAATCCGAACCCTAAACCAAAACTAACCCTACTCCTACCACTACCCCTACTCCGAAACCAAACCCAACCACAAGCCCTAACCCAAACTCCAACACCAACCCCAAACGCAACAACAAACACTACCCCAACCCTAAAACCTAACCACAAACCTAATACTAACCCTAACACTAAACCTAAAACTAACCCTAATCTATGACCGTAACCCTAACCCTAACCCTAATCTATGACCCTAAACCTGAAGCCTTACGCTAACCCTAAGCCTAGCCCTAACCCTAGTCCTTACCCAAAACCAAACTCTAACCCAAATCCTAACCCTAACCCTAACACTAAACCTAACCCTATCCTTAACACTAACACCAATCCCAACCGCAACCCCAACCCAAACCCATACCTGTAACCCCTAAACGTAACGCTAACCCTACCCCTACCCCAAAACCAGCCACAAGCACTAACACTAATCCTATCCCTAAATTTTAACCTACCCCTAACCCTTCCCTAAAAGCAACCACAAGCACTAACCCTAACCCTAATCCTAAACCTAAGCCGAACCCTAACCATACCCCTAAACCCTACCCTAATCCTAAACCCTCAAGGTAACCCTAAACCTAACCTTAATACTAACCCTAACACTAACCTCCACCCTAACCCTAATCTATAACCCTGAACTATAACCCTAACCATGACCTAGAAATTTCTAGAAATTTTTATACTGGTTATAAAACCTTTCAAATCTTTTCAAATAATCAGGTCTGAATGGAGGGCGAAAGTCTGGCTGTAATCGCTCATAACCGTGGATTAAGCTTGAAAAAATTTGTGTCTTCTACAGTTCCGAAGGCAGAATGCTAATCAGCCGGCTGCCTTGCGCTGTAATGCGGCTTATCTCCACTGCCAGATGAGGTCTGATTCCAACATTACGCAGTTTACTCTTATAACAGACTCCGTTCATGGTGTTTTTAGAAAAGATGGGCTGCCCCTCTTTGTTAGTGAGGGGGAATTTTCTGCTCTATGCCGGCTCAGCAAGCATTTGAAAAGAATGATAGCATCAGAACTTCATTTCAGTACACACTTTCACAGTTTTTCTTTAACATTTCTTGATGACCTTCTACATTCCTCAGAAACAGTTTCTCTCAATTTTTCCTTTTCATACACACGGACATTACAGATTCCTTCCCCAAAATTGTATGCTCTTCTGAGGTTAGTAAAGGCGAATTATGAGTGAAGCTGGCCCCTCTCGCAGATTCTGCTGTCTGCGACAGCGGTTCGAAAATTTCCCCAACAAGCTTCATTACAGGAGCATCGCAGATGAGCCCGTACGAAACTGAGCCGGATCGGCAACAAACGTTACACTAGAATCGCTCCTAACAGCAGATTCCGCTTGAAACGCATCAACCGCGGTTTCTGCTGCATAAACGGCTGAAGAAAGAAGCGCATCAGACGGCTGCAGGCGCTGAAAAGCGGCTTTAAGCAGCAGCCAGCTGCGGTCTGACTCCAACATATCAGTGATTACCCTTATGACAGAATCCGTTCCTGGAGTTGTCGATAGAGATGGGGAGGACCCCGATGTTAGTGTGGGGGAAAGATTCTGTTCGCTTTCTGTTCTGCTACCGTCGGCAATATATGTCTGCATCAGACGATCCTTTCCGTCCACGTATTCGTACTTTTTTTCTGAATTTTCTTGATGTCTTTTTCTTTCAACACTGAATCATCGTCTCTCCCCGTTTATTTTTCAATCACAGGAACATTACTGATTCCTTCCCCAAAATTGTATGCTCTTCTGACCTTAGAAATGTAGATGCGAAATTTGAGTGAAGCCGGCTCCTCTCGCAGATTCTGGTGTCTGTCGAAACGGAACGAATATTTTCCAACATACTTCATCACCGAAGCATCGCAGCTGAGCCCGTACGAAACTGAGACGAATCGGCAACGAACGTTACACTGGAATCGCTCGTAACAGCAGTTCCGCTTGAAACGCATCAACCGCGGTTTCTGCTGCTTGAGCCGCTGAAGAAAGACGCGACTCAGCCTGCTGCTGTGCGATGAAGAGCGGCTTTAAGCCGCATCCTGCTGCGGTCTGCCTGCATCATAACTGTGATTACCCTTATGACAGAATCAGCCCATAGCGTTGTCGATGGAGATGGGAGGACCCCGATGTTCGTGTAGGGGAAAGATTCTGGTCCCTTTCTGCTCTGCTACCTTCGGCAATGTATGTCTGCATCAGACGATCCTTTCTGTCCACGTATTCGTACTTTTTTTCTGAAGTTTCTTGATGTCTTTTTCTTTCAACAAAGAATCATCGTCTCTCCCCGTTTATTTTTCAATCACACGAACATTACTGATTCCTTCCAAAAAATTGTATGCTCTTCTGACCTTAGCAATGTAGATGTGAAATCTAGTGAAGCCGGCTCCTATCGCAGATTGTGGTGTCGGTCGAAACGGAACGAATATTTCACAACAAACTTCATCACAGGAGCATCGCAAAGGAGACCGTATGAAACTGAGACGAATCGGCAAAGAACGTTACACTAGAATCGCTCGTAACAGCAGATTCCGCTTGAAACGCATCAACCGCGGTTTCTGCTGCTTGAGCCGCTGAAGAAAGACGCGACTCAGCCTGCTGCCGGGCGATGAAGACCGGCTTTAAGCCGCATCCTGCTGCGGTCTGACTCCAACGTTAAAGTGTTTACCCTTATGACAGAATCTGCTCCCGGCGTTATCGATGGAGATGGGAGGACCCCGATGTTCGTGTAGGGGAAAGATTCTGGTCCCTTTCTGCTCTGCTACCTTCGGCAAAGTATGTCTGCATCAGACGATCCTTTCCGTCCACGTATTCGTACTTTTTTTCTGAATTTTCTTGATGTCTTTTTCTTTCAACACAAAATCATTGTCTCTCCCCGTTTATTTTTCAATCACACGAACATTACTGATGCCTTCCCCAAAATTGTATGCTCTTCTGATCTTTGCAATGTAGATGCGAAATTTGAGTGAAGCCGGCTCCTCTCGCAGATTCTGGTGTCTGTCGAAGCGGAACGAATATTTTCCAACAAACTTCATCACCGGAGAATCTCAGATGAGCCCGTACGAAACTGAGCCGGTTCGGCAACAAACGTTACACTAGAATCGCTCCTAACAGCAGATTCCGCTTGAAACGCATCAACCGCGGTTTCTGCTGCTTGAGCCGCTGAAGAAAGACGCGACTCAGCCTGCTGCCGTGCACTGAAAAGCGGCTTTAAGCTGCATCCTGCTGCGGTCTGCCTGCATCATATCAGTGATTACCCTTATGACAGAATCCGTTCCTGGCGTTGTCGATAGAGATGGGGAGGACCTCGATGTTAGTGTGGGGGAAAGATTCTGTTCCCGTTCTGCTCTGCTACTGTCGGCAATGTATGTCTGCATCAGACGATCCTTTACATCCACGTATTCATACTTCATTTCAGAAACTTTTTGAGTCTTTTTCTTTCACACAGAATCATCGTCTCTCCCCGTTTATTTTTCAATCACACGAACATTACTGATTCCTTCCCCAGAATTGTATGCTCTTCTGACCTTAGCAATGTAGATGTGAAATCTAGTGAAGCCGGCTCCTCTCGCAGATTGTGGTGTCGGTCGAAACGGAACGAATATTTTCCAACAAACTTCATCACCGGAGCATCGCAGATGAGCCCGTACGAAACAGCCGAGTCGGCAACGAACGTCATACTCGAATCGCTCGTAACAGCAGTTTCCGCTTGGAACGCTTCAACCGCCGTTTCTGCTGCTTGAGCCGCTGAAGAAAGACGCGAATCAGCCTGCTGCCGTGCACTGTAGCCGATTCTGACATGCTTAGCTGAAGAAATTAGATAAGTTTTTATACCACTCAAAAAACATCTATAAATTATGTGGAATAGTATTTTTTATTTTTTTTTAATTTTGAACGTTTTAAACTTTGTCAGTACTACTTTGTAATGTAGACTAAATTTGAAATTTGTTTGAAATTACTTGTCAGGATCTTTTACATTCCATGATAGCTGCATTTCTTTGACTGATCGTGTGCGATTTTTAAAACAAGTGAAATGAGTACAGGCACGGATTTCTTGTGTGTGTAATGAACAACACTTATGCGGAGCTTTATTTCAAGTGGAACAAAATGTCATGTTCTATAATATGCCGATTTGAAGCTCAGTATTTGCCCTCACCCAAAATTGTTTTTAACAATAACAATAACATTCCAACTAATCCCAATCCAAAATCTATTCATAAAATGCAAACAAACCCTGTCCCTTACACAAATATGAAATCAAATCCTAACCCTAACATAAAATCCATCCCAAACACTAACCCTTACCGTAAACGTAACCTTAGCTTTAACCATAACACTAACACCCTAACCCAAACACTACAACAAACCAAAACTCTAAACCGAGCACGATAGCAGATCATACCCCTATCCCTTATCTTAGGACTATAAACAAACTAAAGTCTCTCCCTATGCCAAATACAAGCACTAAACGTGTCCAAAACACTATTCCTATCCCTATTTTTGAACCACAACCAATCACAAAACAAATCCAGGGCTTAACACTTCTTTCACAATAACGCTCAAACTTACCTTACACTACACAAGAAATTTAACACTAACTCTATGCTTGAAACCTAGCACTAACCCTATACCTACAAATTACCCTATAACTTAACCTAAACCTAAGCCCAACCCTAATGCTAACCCTAACCCTAACCACTACATCGAACCCTAAACCCTAACATTAACCCTGAACCTAACACTAACCCTAAAACTACCACTAACCCAAACCCTAACCCTGACCCTAACCCAGACACAAACACTAATGCTAAACCTAAACCAAACCCTAATCCAAACACTAACTCTAACCCAAAACCAAACCCTAACCTTAAGCCAACAGTAACCCTAACCCTATACCTAAACCCTAACCCTAACGCTAACCCCAACCCTAATCCTTACCATAACCATAACCCTAATCCTAACCTTAAGCCCTAACCCTAACCCAATCCTTACAGCTATCCCAACTCCAACCCCAACCCCCAACACCAGCCCCAACCCTATTCCTAACACCAACAACAACCCCAACCCAAACAATATCATTTAAAACCTAACCCTAACACTAACCCTAACCCCAACCCCAAACAAAACCCCAACCCAAATCCCAACGCCAACCCGAATCCTAACCCTAACCCTAAACTTAATCCTAACCCGAACCCTAAACCTAAAGCCTAACCCTAAACCAAGCCATAACCCTAGCCCTAAAGCTAACCCCAACCCCAGATCCAACCCAAACCCAACCCAAATCCCAACCCCAACCCCAACCTTTATCCTAACCCTTAACCGTAAACCTAAAATTAACCCTAAGCCTAAGCCTTTCCCTAACCCAAGACATAACCCTAACCCTAACCTTATACTAACCCAAACCTTAACCCTAACCCTAATCCGAACAACCCTAATCCCCAAACCAACCCCAACCCTAACTCCAAGCTTAACTCTAACCCTAACCCGAACCCTAACCATAACCTTACCCTAACACTAACAATATCTCTAACCCTAAAAATAACCTTACCCTAACATGAACACTAACCCTAAACCTAAATCTAACAGTACACCTAACCCTAAACCTAACCCTAACATTAACCCTGAACCTAACACTAATCCAAACCCTTACGCTTACCCTAACCCAGACACAAACACTAATGCTAAACCTAAACCAAACCCTAAACCAAACAACACTAACCCCAACCCTAACCCTAACCCAACACTAACCCTAACCCTATACCTTAACCCTAACCCTAACGCTAACCCCAACCCTAATCCTTACCCTAACCCTAACCCTAAGCTAAAATCTTACCCCAACAAAAAACCAAATACTACACATAAAAATATTACTAAAGCCAATCTTCACCGAAGCCGCTAAAATTACCTAAATCCTTCCCTAACACTTACTCTAAGACTAATTCTCTAACCCTAACACTTACCCTAACACTAACGCTAACACTTACCCTAATCTTAACACTAAATCCAATTGTACACCCAACCCTATACAATCACATAAAACTTACTTTAAATCTGTAAAACTAACACTAACCCTAACAAGAATGCTAACACTAATCCTAACCCCTAACCTAACCCTAAACCTATCCTAACCCAAAACATCTCTTCTCAGAGATCTCTCCCACGTGGAGTCCCCTGCGAGCCTTATCATCCTGACGGTGAGCCATCTTCTCTTTCGTATTATTTGTATTCTATCTATATAGAACAACAAAAAATTATACCATCATCTATACTATTTCTTTGTGAAGTACCATCCTTGGGAGTTTTTTACCCCACAATAACCCTAACCATAACTAAATCCCTAACCCAAACCTAACAATTGCTATAAATCTTGATCTAGAAACCTAACACTAAACCTTACCCTAACTCTAAACCTAACCTTAACCCTGAACCTAAACTAAACTTAACGCTTAAAAATAACACTAAACCTAACCCTAACCCTAACCCTAACCCTAAACCTAACCCTAACCCTAACCCTAACCCTAACCCTACCCTAAGCCTAACCCTAACCCTAACCCTACCCTAACCCTAACCCTAACCCTAACCCTAACCCTAACCCTAACCCTAACCCTAACCCTACCCTAACCCTAACCCTGACCCTAACCCAAACACTAATCCTTACCCTAATCCTAACCCTAAGCCAAAATCTTGCCCTAACCCTAACCCTAACCCTAACCCAATCCCAACAACTATCCCAACTCCAACCCCAACCCCCAACAGCAGCCCCAACCCTATCCCTAACACCAACAATAACCCCAACCCAAACGATAACATCTAAAACCTAATGCTAACCCTAATACTAACCCTAACCCTAAACCTAACCCTAATCCTAACCCAATTCATAACCCTAGCCCTAAACCTAAACCCAACCCCAGACCCAACCCAAACCCAACCCAAATCCCAACCTCAACCCTTATCCTAACCCTAACCCTAACCGTAAACCTAAACCTAACCCTAAGCCTAAGCCTAACCCTTACTGTAACCGTGACCCTAAACCTGTACCTAATCTTAACCCTACACTAACCCTAACCTAAACCTTAACACTATCTGTAACCCTTACCCTAACCGCAACCCTAAACCAAACCTTTAACCTGAGAGAAAACCTTACCTTAAGACAATTCCAAAATCTAAACATAACCTTATTACTAAAGCCAGTCTTCACCTAACCCGCTGAAATTACCTAAATCCTTCTTTAACACTTACTGTAAGACTAAATCTTTAACCCTATCCCTTGCCCTAACCCTTGCCCTTACCGTAACACTTACCCTAACCCTTACCCTAAATCCAATCTTACACCTAACCTTTTCCAATAACCAAAACTTACCCTAAATCTTACTGTAAAAATAAATCTTTAAACCTAACACTAATCCTAATCCTAACCCTAACCCTAACCCTAACCCTAACCCTAACCCTAACCCTAACCCTACCCTAACCCTAACCTTAACCCTAACATAACCCTAACAGTAACCCCAACCCAAACCCTAACCCCAAACCTAACCCTAAACATAACCCTAAGCCTTACAATAACAATAACCCTTACCCTACCCTAACTGTATGGGAACTGCTCAATCACGGCCTGAAACACAGGTCACCTGAGGTGAGCACCGAGTCAGCCATGGGGGCACAAGTGGAGGTGATATACCTGTGTGACTGGAAGGGGGGGAGCCTGGCTCCACCTCTCCCAAGCCCCATTTAAGGGCTAACCACAGCCAGGAAAGGATCTCTTCTTGGATACCCCTCCCACGTGGAGTCCCCTGAGAGCCTTATCATCCTTGTGATAAAAATGAGTGCTGTATTTGTTAATGAAACCGACTTGAGACAGAAGTGTCAGTGTTTTTCAGTGTTTTGCTTTCTGAAAACTATGTAGTTTGTAGAAGTCTCAAAATAGGTGTATAAATGTTTTGTCTAAGAACTTTGGAATTTGTGCAAATTGGAGCCACAGCGCTTAGTTCTAACAACTGGACAATGAACAACAGACAGCAGTGACCTTCTAAGAAACTGAAAAAAGAAAAATAAGGTAAAATCTCCTCTTAAGTGCGCATGATCGAAGCTGAAGAGGCCTACGGCCCTTTTCATCTCAATCACCAGGTGGCAGAGAACGACCCCACATAAGAGCCAGCGCAGCCCAGGAAGGGAAAGATAAACACGAATGCAGAGATAAGAGACAATAAAAAGTGGGATCAGGAGGCCCCAGTTGTGCACCTCTGGTGGAGCAGAGACTCCCGGCCACCCAGCGCTGTTTCTTGCTTGTTTACTGCTTGCTCAATAAATCTTGTACTGTTGGTAACGATTGGTGTTTATTGTTCTTCACGCCTATAACAATTTGGTGCCGTGACTCGGATCCAGGCGACTCTGCTGTGAAATTCCCACTCCAGGGGTGGCGCCCCATCTTCGGATGGCCCCTGGGCTTGGTAATTCCTGTGCAGAGACCTATAGCTCCGAACTCTAAATTCGGTAAGCGAGTGAAAGAAACTGCAGTACCCCATAATTTTTGTTCACAAGGAACCCGAAGGAAGACTCAGGATTGAGTAAGTATTTGCGTGAAGCCGTTCAGTTGGGGTGGGTATCCCGGAGAATGCCTGACTGGAGTCAGGTCCTGAGTGTGGACCCTCTAGTAGTGCAGTTCCCATTGCCCGCGAAGGTATGGGTCACGACCGAGGGGTGCAAGTGTGTGTGTGTGAGTGCTCCGGAAGATGGGACAGAGGCAGAGTAAGCCCTCTGAACCCATGGGTGGCTTGCAGGTGAAGCTACCGGACATACCACTAGAATGTCCCCTAGGTTTATGTTAAAACACTGGGGCGATTCTCCCTCTAGACGAGGAAAGAGTAAAGTAAAATGGTATATTATTGTATAGGGATATGAGGAGGAAAGCAGATAGGGGCAGATCAGCTATTCTGACCAGTATTTGGGTCCTTTGAGGATCAAATCTACCAGGCTCTAAATACTTATGTGAATGATACACTATCTCCTCCCCCTTATGCTCCCCCTGAACAGAATCCAGCAGCTCCTCCGGAACAAGCTGAATCTGACTCAGGAGACGAACCTGAACCCCTAGACCTCCCTAGGAAAAGGATCACTAGAAGGCAAACTAGGCAGGAGAGGGGTCAAGGAAGAAACCTTCTCCCTTTAAGAGAAATACCTGTAAAAGGAAATGGGGAATTTGATAAGGGATCCTTTAGGGGTCTCCAAGAGGCTAGATCAATTTTTAGGTCCCACTCTTTATACCTGAGATGAAATAAAGGCAATTTTGGGCGTACTATTTACAGCAGAAGAGGGATATGATCAGGAAGGCAGGTATGCGAATTTGGGATTAGCAACACCAGGCTGGTCCAGGAGCAGATATAAAGTGGCCTTTACAGCGCCCCAACTGGGATAGTCAGAACCAGGAACACCACTCGCATGGCAGATTTGCGAGTTATTATTATTCAAGAGAATAGAGAATCTGTCCTTCGGTGACAGAATGTTGATAAGGCTTCTAGCGAGTAAAAAAAAAAGATGAAACTCCTACTGAGTGGTTAGAGAGATTACCCAAAAAGTTAGTTATATTCAGGATTAGATCCTGCTACCCCCCTGGGGCAAGCTCTCCTGAAAACGCAGTTTGTAGCTAGGTCCTGAATATTCAAAGGAAACTAGAGAAATTGGGAGATTGGCAGGAGAGAGGATTAGATGAATTACTAAGAGAGGCTCAGAAAGTATACGTACGGAGAGAGGAGGAGACTCAGAAGAAGCAAGCAAAAAAATTCTGATAGCCGTGGTAAAAGGAAAAGAGGGAATATTCCTCGGGCAGAGAACGCGCTTTAACCTAACCAGATGAGACCCAGAGATATAAGGACAGTAGAATGCTTCTACTGTCAGAAAAAGGGACGCGTGAAGAAAGACTGTAGAAAGAGAATTCAGGATGAGAGAATGTTTAAGAAGGACTGAGGGCTTAAGGGGTTTTATGTGCTGGGGACCCGGGAAAGAAAAGAGCCCGTGACGAAATTGAAATTGGGTCCTCAGAGTCAGGAAGAGGAATTTTTGCCAGAGCCTGGCGCAGAAAGATCGACTGTTCAATATTCACCTGGAGGATGTTCTGTATCCTCAGAAAAGCTACTAGTAATCGGAGCAAAAGGGAACCTTTTATGGAACCTGTTGTAAAGCAGGTAGAAATAGAATTACCTAGCACCTATGGAATTGGGTCTTTTTATTGGTACCTGAAGCAGAATATAATTTGCTAGGGAGAGATTTAATTGTGGAGTTAAGAATAAATTTGGAAGTAAAAGATAGAGAATTAATTGTTAATCTATGTACTCTAACGATAGAAGATGAGGCTAGAATTAACCCAGAAGTTTGGTATACTCCAGAATCAGTAGGGAAATTAGACATAGAACCGTCTGAAGTGACTATAAAGGAACAAGAGATCCCGGTTAGGATAAAACAATACCCCATTTCAAAGGAAGGTAAATTAGGGCTACAACCTGAAATTGAGAGATTAATATCTAAAGGGCTATTAGAACCCTGTATGTCTTCCTATAATACTCCTATACTCCCTGTAAAGAAACCTGATGGCACATACAGATTGGTCCGTGATTTCAGAGAAATTAACAAGAGAACAATAACCCGTTTCCCAGTAGTGGCAAACCCCTATACCCTGCTGAGTCAATTAAAACCAGAATTTAAATGGTACAGTGTGATTGATTTAAAGGATGCTTTTTGGACCTGCCCCCTGAAGGTAGAATGTAGAGATTACTTCGCCTTTGAGTGGAAAGTACCAAACACCCATAGAAAACAACAACTTAGATGGGCAGTGCTTCCACAGGGATTCACAGAAGCCCCTAACTTGTTTGGGCAAGCCCTTGAGCAGGTGTTAAGAACTTATGAATCAAACCCACAGGTGACCTTAGCACAATACGTAGATGACTTACTATTAGCTGGAACAGATGAGGAGGCCGTTAGACATCCGACATCCGCTGCTGGCTTATCTCTTGGGCCAGACATGTCACACAAAGAGAAAAGGAAAAAACATCTGAGAAATGAGGGATAAAAGGCCTTCACTGAACTAAGGATTTTGTGGTCAGCGCAGGCCTGTGAATTATATGCAGTCCTTAGAGCCCTACAGACGTTAAAAGGAAAATTGGAACCATTTATACAGATTGCATATATGCGTATGGGGTAGTCCATACCTTTGAAAAATATGGGAGGAAAGAGGATTAGTAAACTCACACGGGAAAGGGTTAATTCACGAGTCCTTAATAAGACAAACTAAGGGCAATAAAAGAACCAGAGAAAATCGCAGTAGTACATGTTGGATCAAATAAGGAGAAATAATTTAGCGGCCTTATTGATCCTAAAGGAAATACAAGCTGATAGTCCCTGAAAAAAATAATAAAAAAAAGAGAGGCTAAAAGCTTTACTACATAAGAGAAAGAAAAGTCTGGTGGTACAACGGCCCCCACTAGATATGGCAATACACCAAATCAGTCCAGGAAATAAGGTTTTAATTAAAACATGGAAAGAGTCGTCTCTAACTCCTCGATGGGAGGAACCTTTTCTTGTTTTATTAACAACAGAAACAGCGATCCAGACAGCTGAGCATGGATGGACCCATGCGAGCCGAGTGAAAGGATCCATCCATGACACAGAACCCCAGTGAAAGGTGTCCAAGACTTTGGATGATCTAAAAATCACTCTAAGAAAAATGTAAAACTGTTGCTTTTCCTTTAACAGATAAGATAACTCAGTCATTTCATCGCATGCTTTATATGTATATTGTATATGTATTGTGCATTGTATATGATGAATATTGGTGAACTCACTCTTCCTATGAATACCTTTTAAGATAATTGGGAGATAGTTTTGTGAGCAATCAAGAGGCTAAAATTTAAAAAGGAATTAGAGAATGGGGAGACTTATAAGGCAAGGAAAAAGGAGGTTCCCCTGAAGAATACGACTGCTTCCGAGAAGATCATACACCCCGCTGCTCTAAGCAAAAGAGTAGGCGAGGGAGGCAGAGGCGTACAGCGGTGGGGCTATGAGAATGACCTCCGAGGTGAAATCACCTTGACCTTTGTCTCCTAATCTGGAAGGCCTCACGAAGCCATACTGAAAGTGCTCACTGAATTCAGATTGTAAGTGCTCACTGGATTCAGAACTTTCTCACTTAATTCAGATTGGCTATGGAAAAAAAAAAAAAAAAGTATATATATACATTAAAAAAAAAATTAGGAGAAAAGGGGGGGCTAAGAAAGAACTCGACAATATTCATTCTAGAAAATGAGTACACCAACAATACCGAATAAGATAATTGCAGCATCTTTAAACAATCAATTTAAGCATAATCTTTAAAACTAACACTAACCCTAACGCTAATCCTAACACTAAACCTAACTTTAACCCTAACACTAACAAAGCTAAACCTAACAGTAATACCAGCCCTAACCCTATAACTCTAAACCAAACCAAACCCTAACATAACCCTAACCCTAACAATCACCCTAACCATACCCTAACTCTATGGGAACTGCTGAATCACGGCCTGAACCACTGATTGGTCACCTGAGGTGAGCACCGAGTCAGCCATGGGGGCAGATGTGGACATGATATACCTGAGTGATTGGAAGTGGTGGAGCCTGGCTCCACGTCTTCCAAACCCCATTTAAGGGCTGACCACCGCCAGGAAAGGATCTCCTCTTATGTGCGCATGATCGAAGCTGAAGAGGCCTACGAACCTTTTCATCACAATCCATCACCAGGTGGCAGAGAACGACCCCACATAACAGCCAGCGCAGCCCAGGAAGGGAAAGATAAACACGAATGCAGAGATAAGAGACAATAAAAAGTGGGATCGGGAGGCCCCCGTTGCGCACCTCTGGTGGAGCAGAGACTCCTGGCCGCCCAGTGCTGTTTCTTGCTTGTTTATTGCTTGCTCAATAAATCCTTTCCTGTTGGTAACGATTGGTGTGTTTTGTTCTTCACAACTATAACAATCCTGAAGGTGAGCCATCTTCTCTTTTGTATTATTTGTATACTATCGATATAGAACTACTCAAAATAGACCATCCTCTATATTATTTCTTTGTGAAGAACCGTCAAGCCCTAACCCTAACAACTACTGTAAATCTAAAACTATATACCTAACACTAACCCTAAACCTAACCTTAACGCTAACACAAACCCTAACCTTAACCCTAAACCCAACCCAAACCCTATCCCAAACCCAAACCAAACCCAAAACTTAACCCTCACCCTCACCCTAATCCTAACCCTAACCTATACCATAACCATATCCTTTATAAACAACACCAACACCAACCCCAACCCCAAACAACAGCCTAAACCCTATCCCTAACCCTAACCTTAACCCATAACCTTACCCTTATCCTAACCGAAACCCTAACCCTTACCAAAACCCCAAACTAACCCCTAACCCTAAAACCAAACTCAAACCCTAACCCTAACCCTAAAACTAAACCTAACCCTAAACCCTAGCCCTATACCCTAAACCTAACCCTAAAACTAAACCTAAAAATAACCCCAACCCTAACCCTAACCCTACCACTAACTAACCTGAACCCTAAACGTAACCCTAACCCTAATCCTAACACCACCCCCATCTCCAACGGTAACCCCAAAACTCTAAGCCAAACCTTAAACCTAACCCTAAACCGAAACCTAGCCCTAACCCTAACCATAACCTTAAAACAAAACCTAACCCTAACCCTAACCCCAACCTCAACACTAACCCCAAAGCCCTAACCATAAACCTAACCGTAACCCTACATTCTAACCCTAAACCTTACCATAAACCCAACACCAAACCCAAACCTAATCCCAACCCCAAACCTAACCCCAAACCTATACCCTAACCCCTACAACTAACCCTAACCCTAAATCTAACCCTAAAATGTTACTTTAACCCTAACTCGAACCCTAATCCGAACCCTAAACCAAAACTAACCCTACTCCTACCACTACCCCTACTCCGAAACCAAACCCAACCACAAGCCCTAACCCAAACTCCAACACCAACCCCAAACGCAACAACAAACACTACCCCAACCCTAAAACCTAACCACAAACCTAATACTAACCCTAACACTAAACCTAAAACTAACCCTAATCTATGACCGTAACCCTAACCCTAACCCTAATCTATGACCCTAAACCTGAAGCCTTACGCTAACCCTAAGCCTAGCCCTAACCCTAGTCCTTACCCAAAACCAAACTCTAACCCAAATCCTAACCCTAACCCTAACACTAAACCTAACCCTATCCTTAACACTAACACCAATCCCAACCGCAACCCCAACCCAAACCCATACCTGTAACCCCTAAACGTAACGCTAACCCTACCCCTACCCCAAAACCAGCCACAAGCACTAACACTAATCCTATCCCTAAATTTTAACCTACCCCTAACCCTTCCCTAAAAGCAACCACAAGCACTAACCCTAACCCTAATCCTAAACCTAAGCCGAACCCTAACCATACCCCTAAACCCTACCCTAATCCTAAACCCTCAAGGTAACCCTAAACCTAACCTTAATACTAACCCTAACACTAACCTCCACCCTAACCCTAATCTATAACCCTGAACTATAACCCTAACCATGACCTAGAAATTTCTAGAAATTTTTATACTGGTTATAAAACCTTTCAAATCTTTTCAAATAATCAGGTCTGAATGGAGGGCGAAAGTCTGGCTGTAATCGCTCATAACCGTGGATTAAGCTTGAAAAAATTTGTGTCTTCTACAGTTCCGAAGGCAGAATGCTAATCAGCCGGCTGCCTTGCGCTGTAATGCGGCTTATCTCCACTGCCAGATGAGGTCTGATTCCAACATTACGCAGTTTACTCTTATAACAGACTCCGTTCATGGTGTTTTTAGAAAAGATGGGCTGCCCCTCTTTGTTAGTGAGGGGGAATTTT
The DNA here is from genome assembly GCF_038088225.1 of Cyrtonyx montezumae. Lineage (NCBI taxonomy): Eukaryota > Metazoa > Chordata > Aves > Galliformes > Odontophoridae > Cyrtonyx > Cyrtonyx montezumae. The sequence continues at coordinate 1,390,932 of NW_027072046.1, forward strand.
CTGCTCTATGCCGGCTCAGCAAGCATTTGAAAAGAATGATAGCATCAGAACTTCATTTCAGTACACACTTTCACAGTTTTTCTTTAACATTTCTTGATGACCTTCTACATTCCTCAGAAACAGTTTCTCTCAATTTTTCCTTTTCATACACACGGACATTACAGATTCCTTCCCCAAAATTGTATGCTCTTCTGAGGTTAGTAAAGGCGAATTATGAGTGAAGCTGGCCCCTCTCGCAGATTCTGCTGTCTGCGACAGCGGTTCGAAAATTTCCCCAACAAGCTTCATTACAGGAGCATCGCAGATGAGCCCGTACGAAACTGAGCCGGATCGGCAACAAACGTTACACTAGAATCGCTCCTAACAGCAGATTCCGCTTGAAACGCATCAACCGCGGTTTCTGCTGCTTGAGCCGCTGAAGAAAGACGCGACTCAGCCTGCTGCCGTGCACTGAAAAGCGGCTTTAAGCTGCATCCTGCTGCGGTCTGCCTGCATCATATCAGTGATTACCCTTATGACAGAATCCGTTCCTGGCGTTGTCGATAGAGATGGGGAGGACCTCGATGTTAGTGTGGGGGAAAGATTCTGTTCCCGTTCTGCTCTGCTACTGTCGGCAATGTATGTCTGCATCAGACGATCCTTTACATCCACGTATTCATACTTCATTTCAGAAACTTTTTGAGTCTTTTTCTTTCACACAGAATCATCGTCTCTCCCCGTTTATTTTTCAATCACACGAACATTACTGATTCCTTCCCCAGAATTGTATGCTCTTCTGACCTTAGCAATGTAGATGTGAAATCTAGTGAAGCCGGCTCCTCTCGCAGATTGTGGTGTCGGTCGAAACGGAACGAATATTTTCCAACAAACTTCATCACCGGAGCATCGCAGATGAGCCCGTACGAAACAGCCGAGTCGGCAACGAACGTCATACTCGAATCGCTCGTAACAGCAGTTTCCGCTTGGAACGCTTCAACCGCCGTTTCTGCTGCTTGAGCCGCTGAAGAAAGACGCGAATCAGCCTGCTGCCGTGCACTGTAGCCGATTCTGACATGCTTAGCTGAAGAAATTAGATAAGTTTTTATACCACTCAAAAAACATCTATAAATTATGTGGAATAGTATTTTTTATTTTTATTTAATTTTGAACGTTTTAAACTTTGTCAGTACTACTTTGTAATGTAGACTAAATTTGAAATTTGTTTGAAATTACTTGTCAGGATCTTTTACATTCCATGATAGCTGCATTTCTTTGACTGATCGTGTGCGATTTTTAAAACAAGTGAAATGAGTACAGGCACGGATTTCTTGTGTGTGTAATGAACAACACTTATGCGGAGCTTTATTTCAAGTGGAACAAAATGTCATGTTCTATAATATGCCGATTTGAAGCTCAGTATTTGCCCTCACCCAAAATTGTTTTTAACAATAACAATAACATTCCAACTAATCCCAATCCAAAATCTATTCATAAAATGCAAACAAACCCTGTCCCTTACACAAATATGAAATCAAATCCTAACCCTAACATAAAATCCATCCCAAACACTAACCCTTACCGTAAACGTAACCTTAGCTTTAACCATAACACTAACACCCTAACCCAAACACTACAACAAACCAAAACTCTAAACCGAGCACGATAGCAGATCATACCCCTATCCCTTATCTTAGGACTATAAACAAACTAAAGTCTCTCCCTATGCCAAATACAAGCACTAAACGTGTCCAAAACACTATTCCTATCCCTATTTTTGAACCACAACCAATCACAAAACAAATCCAGGGCTTAACACTTCTTTCACAATAACGCTCAAACTTACCTTACACTACACAAGAAATTTAACACTAACTCTATGCTTGAAACCTAGCACTAACCCTATACCTACAAATTACCCTATAACTTAACCTAAACCTAAGCCCAACCCTAATGCTAACCCTAACCCTAACCACTACATCGAACCCTAAACCCTAACATTAACCCTGAACCTAACACTAACCCTAAAACTACCACTAACCCAAACCCTAACCCTGACCCTAACCCAGACACAAACACTAATGCTAAACCTAAACAAAACCCTAATCCAAACACTAACTCTAACCCAAAACCAAACCCTAACCTTAAGCCAACAGTAACCCTAACCCTATACCTAAACCCTAACCCTAACGCTAACCCCAACCCTAATCCTTACCATAACCATAACCCTAATCCTAACCTTAAGCCCTAACCCTAACCCAATCCTTACAGCTATCCCAACTCCAACCCCAACCCCCAACACCAGCCCCAACCCTATTCCTAACACCAACAACAACCCCAACCCAAACAATATCATTTAAAACCTAACCCTAACACTAACCCTAACCCCAACCCCAAACAAAACCCCAACCCAAATCCCAACGCCAACCCGAATCCTAACCCTAACCCTAAACTTAATCCTAACCCGAACCCTAAACCTAAAGCCTAACCCTAAACCAAGCCATAACCCTAGCCCTAAAGCTAACCCCAACCCCAGATCCAACCCAAACCCAACCCAAATCCCAACCCCAACCCCAACCTTTATCCTAACCCTTAACCGTAAACCTAAAATTAACCCTAAGCCTAAGCCTTTCCCTAACCCAAGACATAACCCTAACCCTAACCTTATACTAACCCAAACCTTAACCCTAACCCTAATCCGAACAACCCTAATCCCCAAACCAACCCCAACCCTAACTCCAAGCTTAACTCTAACCCTAACCCGAACCCTAACCATAACCTTACCCTAACACTAACAATATCTCTAACCCTAAAAATAACCTTACCCTAACATGAACACTAACCCTAAACCTAAATCTAACAGTACACCTAACCCTAAACCTAACCCTAACATTAACCCTGAACCTAACACTAATCCAAACCCTTACGCTTACCCTAACCCAGACACAAACACTAATGCTAAACCTAAACCAAACCCTAAACCAAACAACACTAACCCCAACCCTAACCCTAACCCAACACTAACCCTAACCCTATACCTTAACCCTAACCCTAACGCTAACCCCAACCCTAATCCTTACCCTAACCCTAACCCTAAGCTAAAATCTTACCCCAACAAAAAACCAAATACTACACATAAAAATATTACTAAAGCCAATCTTCACCGAAGCCGCTAAAATTACCTAAATCCTTCCCTAACACTTACTCTAAGACTAATTCTCTAACCCTAACACTTACCCTAACACTAACGCTAACACTTACCCTAATCTTAACACTAAATCCAATTGTACACCCAACCCTATACAATCACATAAAACTTACTTTAAATCTGTAAAACTAACACTAACCCTAACAAGAATGCTAACACTAATCCTAACCCCTAACCTAACCCTAAACCTATCCTAACCCAAAACATCTCTTCTCAGAGATCTCTCCCACGTGGAGTCCCCTGCGAGCCTTATCATCCTGACGGTGAGCCATCTTCTCTTTCGTATTATTTGTATTCTATCTATATAGAACAACAAAAAATTATACCATCATCTATACTATTTCTTTGTGAAGTACCATCCTTGGGAGTTTTTTACCCCACAATAACCCTAACCATAACTAAATCCCTAACCCAAACCTAACAATTGCTATAAATCTTGATCTAGAAACCTAACACTAAACCTTACCCTAACTCTAAACCTAACCTTAACCCTGAACCTAAACTAAACTTAACGCTTAAAAATAACACTAAACCTAACCCTAACCCTAACCCTAACCCTAAACCTAACCCTAACCCTAACCCTAACCCTAACCCTACCCTAAGCCTAACCCTAACCCTAACCCTACCCTAACCCTAACCCTAACCCTAACCCTAACCCTAACCCTAACCCTAACCCTAACCCTAACCCTACCCTAACCCTAACCCTGACCCTAACCCAAACACTAATCCTTACCCTAATCCTAACCCTAAGCCAAAATCTTGCCCTAACCCTAACCCTAACCCTAACCCAATCCCAACAACTATCCCAACTCCAACCCCAACCCCCAACAGCAGCCCCAACCCTATCCCTAACACCAACAATAACCCCAACCCAAACGATAACATCTAAAACCTAATGCTAACCCTAATACTAACCCTAACCCTAAACCTAACCCTAATCCTAACCCAATTCATAACCCTAGCCCTAAACCTAAACCCAACCCCAGACCCAACCCAAACCCAACCCAAATCCCAACCTCAACCCTTATCCTAACCCTAACCCTAACCGTAAACCTAAACCTAACCCTAAGCCTAAGCCTAACCCTTACTGTAACCGTGACCCTAAACCTGTACCTAATCTTAACCCTACACTAACCCTAACCTAAACCTTAACACTATCTGTAACCCTTACCCTAACCGCAACCCTAAACCAAACCTTTAACCTGAGAGAAAACCTTACCTTAAGACAATTCCAAAATCTAAACATAACCTTATTACTAAAGCCAGTCTTCACCTAACCCGCTGAAATTACCTAAATCCTTCTTTAACACTTACTGTAAGACTAAATCTTTAACCCTATCCCTTGCCCTAACCCTTGCCCTTACCGTAACACTTACCCTAACCCTTACCCTAAATCCAATCTTACACCTAACCTTTTCCAATAACCAAAACTTACCCTAAATCTTACTGTAAAAATAAATCTTTAAACCTAACACTAATCCTAATCCTAACCCTAACCCTAACCCTAACCCTAACCCTAACCCTAACCCTAACCCTACCCTAACCCTAACCTTAACCCTAACATAACCCTAACAGTAACCCCAACCCAAACCCTAACCCCAAACCTAACCCTAAACATAACCCTAAGCCTTACAATAACAATAACCCTTACCCTACCCTAACTGTATGGGAACTGCTCAATCACGGCCTGAAACACAGGTCACCTGAGGTGAGCACCGAGTCAGCCATGGGGGCACAAGTGGAGGTGATATACCTGTGTGACTGGAAGGGGGGGAGCCTGGCTCCACCTCTCCCAAGCCCCATTTAAGGGCTAACCACAGCCAGGAAAGGATCTCTTCTTGGATACCCCTCCCACGTGGAGTCCCCTGAGAGCCTTATCATCCTTGTGATAAAAATGAGTGCTGTATTTGTTAATGAAACCGACTTGAGACAGAAGTGTCAGTGTTTTTCAGTGTTTTGCTTTCTGAAAACTATGTAGTTTGTAGAAGTCTCAAAATAGGTGTATAAATGTTTTGTCTAAGAACTTTGGAATTTGTGCAAATTGGAGCCACAGCGCTTAGTTCTAACAACTGGACAATGAACAACAGACAGCAGTGACCTTCTAAGAAACTGAAAAAAGAAAAATAAGGTAAAATCTCCTCTTAAGTGCGCATGATCGAAGCTGAAGAGGCCTACGGCCCTTTTCATCTCAATCACCAGGTGGCAGAGAACGACCCCACATAAGAGCCAGCGCAGCCCAGGAAGGGAAAGATAAACACGAATGCAGAGATAAGAGACAATAAAAAGTGGGATCAGGAGGCCCCAGTTGTGCACCTCTGGTGGAGCAGAGACTCCCGGCCACCCAGCGCTGTTTCTTGCTTGTTTACTGCTTGCTCAATAAATCTTGTACTGTTGGTAACGATTGGTGTTTATTGTTCTTCACGCCTATAACAATTTGGTGCCGTGACTCGGATCCAGGCGACTCTGCTGTGAAATTCCCACTCCAGGGGTGGCGCCCCATCTTCGGATGGCCCCTGGGCTTGGTAATTCCTGTGCAGAGACCTATAGCTCCGAACTCTAAATTCGGTAAGCGAGTGAAAGAAACTGCAGTACCCCATAATTTTTGTTCACAAGGAACCCGAAGGAAGACTCAGGATTGAGTAAGTATTTGCGTGAAGCCGTTCAGTTGGGGTGGGTATCCCGGAGAATGCCTGACTGGAGTCAGGTCCTGAGTGTGGACCCTCTAGTAGTGCAGTTCCCATTGCCCGCGAAGGTATGGGTCACGACCGAGGGGTGCAAGTGTGTGTGTGTGAGTGCTCCGGAAGATGGGACAGAGGCAGAGTAAGCCCTCTGAACCCATGGGTGGCTTGCAGGTGAAGCTACCGGACATACCACTAGAATGTCCCCTAGGTTTATGTTAAAACACTGGGGCGATTCTCCCTCTAGACGAGGAAAGAGTAAAGTAAAATGGTATATTATTGTATAGGGATATGAGGAGGAAAGCAGATAGGGGCAGATCAGCTATTCTGACCAGTATTTGGGTCCTTTGAGGATCAAATCTACCAGGCTCTAAATACTTATGTGAATGATACACTATCTCCTCCCCCTTATGCTCCCCCTGAACAGAATCCAGCAGCTCCTCCGGAACAAGCTGAATCTGACTCAGGAGACGAACCTGAACCCCTAGACCTCCCTAGGAAAAGGATCACTAGAAGGCAAACTAGGCAGGAGAGGGGTCAAGGAAGAAACCTTCTCCCTTTAAGAGAAATACCTGTAAAAGGAAATGGGGAATTTGATAAGGGATCCTTTAGGGGTCTCCAAGAGGCTAGATCAATTTTTAGGTCCCACTCTTTATACCTGAGATGAAATAAAGGCAATTTTGGGCGTACTATTTACAGCAGAAGAGGGATATGATCAGGAAGGCAGGTATGCGAATTTGGGATTAGCAACACCAGGCTGGTCCAGGAGCAGATATAAAGTGGCCTTTACAGCGCCCCAACTGGGATAGTCAGAACCAGGAACACCACTCGCATGGCAGATTTGCGAGTTATTATTATTCAAGAGAATAGAGAATCTGTCCTTCGGTGACAGAATGTTGATAAGGCTTCTAGCGAGTAAAAAAAAAAGATGAAACTCCTACTGAGTGGTTAGAGAGATTACCCAAAAAGTTAGTTATATTCAGGATTAGATCCTGCTACCCCCCTGGGGCAAGCTCTCCTGAAAACGCAGTTTGTAGCTAGGTCCTGAATATTCAAAGGAAACTAGAGAAATTGGGAGATTGGCAGGAGAGAGGATTAGATGAATTACTAAGAGAGGCTCAGAAAGTATACGTACGGAGAGAGGAGGAGACTCAGAAGAAGCAAGCAAAAAAATTCTGATAGCCGTGGTAAAAGGAAAAGAGGGAATATTCCTCGGGCAGAGAACGCGCTTTAACCTAACCAGATGAGACCCAGAGATATAAGGACAGTAGAATGCTTCTACTGTCAGAAAAAGGGACGCGTGAAGAAAGACTGTAGAAAGAGAATTCAGGATGAGAGAATGTTTAAGAAGGACTGAGGGCTTAAGGGGTTTTATGTGCTGGGGACCCGGGAAAGAAAAGAGCCCGTGACGAAATTGAAATTGGGTCCTCAGAGTCAGGAAGAGGAATTTTTGCCAGAGCCTGGCGCAGAAAGATCGACTGTTCAATATTCACCTGGAGGATGTTCTGTATCCTCAGAAAAGCTACTAGTAATCGGAGCAAAAGGGAACCTTTTATGGAACCTGTTGTAAAGCAGGTAGAAATAGAATTACCTAGCACCTATGGAATTGGGTCTTTTTATTGGTACCTGAAGCAGAATATAATTTGCTAGGGAGAGATTTAATTGTGGAGTTAAGAATAAATTTGGAAGTAAAAGATAGAGAATTAATTGTTAATCTATGTACTCTAACGATAGAAGATGAGGCTAGAATTAACCCAGAAGTTTGGTATACTCCAGAATCAGTAGGGAAATTAGACATAGAACCGTCTGAAGTGACTATAAAGGAACAAGAGATCCCGGTTAGGATAAAACAATACCCCATTTCAAAGGAAGGTAAATTAGGGCTACAACCTGAAATTGAGAGATTAATATCTAAAGGGCTATTAGAACCCTGTATGTCTTCCTATAATACTCCTATACTCCCTGTAAAGAAACCTGATGGCACATACAGATTGGTCCGTGATTTCAGAGAAATTAACAAGAGAACAATAACCCGTTTCCCAGTAGTGGCAAACCCCTATACCCTGCTGAGTCAATTAAAACCAGAATTTAAATGGTACAGTGTGATTGATTTAAAGGATGCTTTTTGGACCTGCCCCCTGAAGGTAGAATGTAGAGATTACTTCGCCTTTGAGTGGAAAGTACCAAACACCCATAGAAAACAACAACTTAGATGGGCAGTGCTTCCACAGGGATTCACAGAAGCCCCTAACTTGTTTGGGCAAGCCCTTGAGCAGGTGTTAAGAACTTATGAATCAAACCCACAGGTGACCTTAGCACAATACGTAGATGACTTACTATTAGCTGGAACAGATGAGGAGGCCGTTAGACATCCGACATCCGCTGCTGGCTTATCTCTTGGGCCAGACATGTCACACAAAGAGAAAAGGAAAAAACATCTGAGAAATGAGGGATAAAAGGCCTTCACTGAACTAAGGATTTTGTGGTCAGCGCAGGCCTGTGAATTATATGCAGTCCTTAGAGCCCTACAGACGTTAAAAGGAAAATTGGAACCATTTATACAGATTGCATATATGCGTATGGGGTAGTCCATACCTTTGAAAAATATGGGAGGAAAGAGGATTAGTAAACTCACACGGGAAAGGGTTAATTCACGAGTCCTTAATAAGACAAACTAAGGGCAATAAAAGAACCAGAGAAAATCGCAGTAGTACATGTTGGATCAAATAAGGAGAAATAATTTAGCGGCCTTATTGATCCTAAAGGAAATACAAGCTGATAGTCCCTGAAAAAAATAATAAAAAAAAGAGAGGCTAAAAGCTTTACTACATAAGAGAAAGAAAAGTCTGGTGGTACAACGGCCCCCACTAGATATGGCAATACACCAAATCAGTCCAGGAAATAAGGTTTTAATTAAAACATGGAAAGAGTCGTCTCTAACTCCTCGATGGGAGGAACCTTTTCTTGTTTTATTAACAACAGAAACAGCGATCCAGACAGCTGAGCATGGATGGACCCATGCGAGCCGAGTGAAAGGATCCATCCATGACACAGAACCCCAGTGAAAGGTGTCCAAGACTTTGGATGATCTAAAAATCACTCTAAGAAAAATGTAAAACTGTTGCTTTTCCTTTAACAGATAAGATAACTCAGTCATTTCATCGCATGCTTTATATGTATATTGTATATGTATTGTGCATTGTATATGATGAATATTGGTGAACTCACTCTTCCTATGAATACCTTTTAAGATAATTGGGAGATAGTTTTGTGAGCAATCAAGAGGCTAAAATTTAAAAAGGAATTAGAGAATGGGGAGACTTATAAGGCAAGGAAAAAGGAGGTTCCCCTGAAGAATACGACTGCTTCCGAGAAGATCATACACCCCGCTGCTCTAAGCAAAAGAGTAGGCGAGGGAGGCAGAGGCGTACAGCGGTGGGGCTATGAGAATGACCTCCGAGGTGAAATCACCTTGACCTTTGTCTCCTAATCTGGAAGGCCTCACGAAGCCATACTGAAAGTGCTCACTGAATTCAGATTGTAAGTGCTCACTGGATTCAGAACTTTCTCACTTAATTCAGATTGGCTATGGAAAAAAAAAAAAAAAAGTATATATATACATTAAAAAAAAAATTAGGAGAAAAGGGGGGGCTAAGAAAGAACTCGACAATATTCATTCTAGAAAATGAGTACACCAACAATACCGAATAAGATAATTGCAGCATCTTTAAACAATCAATTTAAGCATAATCTTTAAAACTAACACTAACCCTAACGCTAATCCTAACACTAAACCTAACTTTAACCCTAACACTAACAAAGCTAAACCTAACAGTAATACCAGCCCTAACCCTATAACTCTAAACCAAACCAAACCCTAACATAACCCTAACCCTAACAATCACCCTAACCATACCCTAACTCTATGGGAACTGCTGAATCACGGCCTGAACCACTGATTGGTCACCTGAGGTGAGCACCGAGTCAGCCATGGGGGCAGATGTGGACATGATATACCTGAGTGATTGGAAGTGGTGGAGCCTGGCTCCACGTCTTCCAAACCCCATTTAAGGGCTGACCACCGCCAGGAAAGGATCTCCTCTTATGTGCGCATGATCGAAGCTGAAGAGGCCTACGAACCTTTTCATCACAATCCATCACCAGGTGGCAGAGAACGACCCCACATAACAGCCAGCGCAGCCCAGGAAGGGAAAGATAAACACGAATGCAGAGATAAGAGACAATAAAAAGTGGGATCGGGAGGCCCCCGTTGCGCACCTCTGGTGGAGCAGAGACTCCTGGCCGCCCAGTGCTGTTTCTTGCTTGTTTATTGCTTGCTCAATAAATCCTTTCCTGTTGGTAACGATTGGTGTGTTTTGTTCTTCACAACTATAACAATCCTGAAGGTGAGCCATCTTCTCTTTTGTATTATTTGTATACTATCGATATAGAACTACTCAAAATAGACCATCCTCTATATTATTTCTTTGTGAAGAACCGTCAAGCCCTAACCCTAACAACTACTGTAAATCTAAAACTATATACCTAACACTAACCCTAAACCTAACCTTAACGCTAACACAAACCCTAACCTTAACCCTAAACCCAACCCAAACCCTATCCCAAACCCAAACCAAACCCAAAACTTAACCCTCACCCTCACCCTAATCCTAACCCTAACCTATACCATAACCATATCCTTTATAAACAACACCAACACCAACCCCAACCCCAAACAACAGCCTAAACCCTATCCCTAACCCTAACCTTAACCCATAACCTTACCCTTATCCTAACCGAAACCCTAACCCTTACCAAAACCCCAAACTAACCCCTAACCCTAAAACCAAACTCAAACCCTAACCCTAACCCTAAAACTAAACCTAACCCTAAACCCTAGCCCTATACCCTAAACCTAACCCTAAAACTAAACCTAAAAATAACCCCAACCCTAACCCTAACCCTACCACTAACTAACCTGAACCCTAAACGTAACCCTAACCCTAATCCTAACACCACCCCCATCTCCAACGGTAACCCCAAAACTCTAAGCCAAACCTTAAACCTAACCCTAAACCGAAACCTAGCCCTAACCCTAACCATAACCTTAAAACAAAACCTAACCCTAACCCTAACCCCAACCTCAACACTAACCCCAAAGCCCTAACCATAAACCTAACCGTAACCCTACATTCTAACCCTAAACCTTACCATAAACCCAACACCAAACCCAAACCTAATCCCAACCCCAAACCTAACCCCAAACCTATACCCTAACCCCTACAACTAACCCTAACCCTAAATCTAACCCTAAAATGTTACTTTAACCCTAACTCGAACCCTAATCCGAACCCTAAACCAAAACTAACCCTACTCCTACCACTACCCCTACTCCAAAACCAAACCCAACCACAAGCCCTAACCCAAACTCCAACACCAACCCCAAACGCAACAACAAACACTACCCCAACCCTAAAACCTAACCACAAACCTAATACTAACCCTAACACTAAACCTAAAACTAACCCTAATCTATGACCGTAACCCTAACCCTAACCCTAATCTATGACCCTAAACCTGAAGCCTTACGCTAACCCTAAGCCTAGCCCTAACCCTAGTCCTTACCCAAAACCAAACTCTAACCCAAATCCTAACCCTAACCCTAACACTAAACCTAACCCTATCCTTAACACTAACACCAATCCCAACCGCAACCCCAACCCAAACCCATACCTGTAACCCCTAAACGTAACGCTAACCCTACCCCTACCCCAAAACCAGCCACAAGCACTAACACTAATCCTATCCCTAAATTTTAACCTACCCCTAACCCTTCCCTAAAAGCAACCACAAGCACTAACCCTAACCCTAATCCTAAACCTAAGCCGAACCCTAACCATACCCCTAAACCCTACCCTAATCCTAAACCCTCAAGGTAACCCTAAACCTAACCTTAATACTAACCCTAACACTAACCTCCACCCTAACCCTAATCTATAACCCTGAACTATAACCCTAACCATGACCTAGAAATTTCTAGAAATTTTTATACTGGTTATAAAACCTTTCAAATCTTTTCAAATAATCAGGTCTGAATGGAGGGCGAAAGTCTGGCTGTAATCGCTCATAACCGTGGATTAAGCTTGAAAAAATTTGTGTCTTCTACAGTTCCGAAGGCAGAATGCTAATCAGCCGGCTGCCTTGCGCTGTAATGCGGCTTATCTCCACTGCCAGATGAGGTCTGATTCCAACATTACGCAGTTTACTCTTATAACAGACTCCGTTCATGGTGTTTTTAGAAAAGATGGGCTGCCCCTCTTTGTTAGTGAGGGGGAATTTTCTGCTCTATGCCGGCTCAGCAAGCATTTGAAAAGAATGATAGCATCAGAACTTCATTTCAGTACACACTTTCACAGTTTTTCTTTAACATTTCTTGATGACCTTCTACATTCCTCAGAAACAGTTTCTCTCAATTTTTCCTTTTCATACACACGGACATTACAGATTCCTTCCCCAAAATTGTATGCTCTTCTGAGGTTAGTAAAGGCGAATTGTGAGTGAAGCTGGCCCCTCTCGCAGATTCTGCTGTCTGCGACAGCGGTTCGAAAATTTCCCCAACAAGCTTCATTACAGGAGCATCGCAGATGAGCCCGTACGAAACTGAGCCGGATCGGCAACAAACGTTACACTAGAATCGCTCCTAACAGCAGATTCCGCTTGAAACGCATCAACCGCGGTTTCTGCTGCATAAACGGCTGAAGAAAGAAGCGCATCAGACGGCTGCAGGCGCTGAAAAGCGGCTTTAAGCAGCAGCCAGCTGCGGTCTGACTCCAACATATCAGTGATTACCCTTATGACAGAATCCGTTCCTGGAGTTGTCGATAGAGATGGGGAGGACCCCGATGTTAGTGTGGGGGAAAGATTCTGTTCGCTTTCTGTTCTGCTACCGTCGGCAATATATGTCTGCATCAGACGATCCTTTCCGTCCACGTATTCGTACTTTTTTTCTGAATTTTCTTGATGTCTTTTTCTTTCAACACTGAATCATCGTCTCTCCCCGTTTATTTTTCAATCACAGGAACATTACTGATTCCTTCCCCAAAATTGTATGCTCTTCTGACCTTAGAAATGTAGATGCGAAATTTGAGTGAAGCCGGCTCCTCTCGCAGATTCTGGTGTCTGTCGAAACGGAACGAATATTTTCCAACATACTTCATCACCGAAGCATCGCAGCTGAGCCCGTACGAAACTGAGACGAATCGGCAACGAACGTTACACTGGAATCGCTCGTAACAGCAGTTCCGCTTGAAACGCATCAACCGCGGTTTCTGCTGCTTGAGCCGCTGAAGAAAGACGCGACTCAGCCTGCTGCCGTGCACTGAAAAGCGGCTTTAAGCCGCATCCTGCTGCGGTCTGCCTGCATCATAACTGTGATTACCCTTATGACAGAATCAGCCCATAGCGTTGTCGATGGAGATGGGAGGACCCCGATGTTCGTGTAGGGGAAAGATTCTGGTCCCTTTCTGCTCTGCTACCTTCGGCAATGTATGTCTGCATCAGACGATCCTTTCCGTTCACGTATTTGTACTTTTTTTCTGAAGTTTCTTGATGTCTTTTTCTTTCAACAAAGAATCATCGTCTCTCCCCGTTTATTTTTCAATCACACGAACATTACTGATTCCTATCCTAAAATTGTATGCTCTTCTGACCTTAGCAATGTAGATGTGAAATCTAGTGAAGCCGGCTCCTCTCGCAGATTCTGGTGTCGGTTGAAGCGGAACGAATATTTCACAACAAACTTCATCACAGGAGCATCGCAAAGGAGACCGTACGAAACTGAGACGAATCGGCAACGAACGTTACACTGGAATCGCTCGTAACAGCAGATTCCGCTTGAAACGCATCAACCGCGGTTTCTGCTGCTTGAGCCGCTGAAGAAAGACGCGACTCAGCCTGCTGCCGTGCGATGAAGAGCGGCTTTAAGCCGCATCCTGCTGCGGTCTGACTCCAACGTTAAAGTGTTTACCCTTATGACAGAATCAGCTCCCGGCGTTGTCGATGGAGATGGGAGGATCCCGATGTTTGTGTAGGGGAAAGATTCTGTTCCCTTTCTGCTCTGCTACCGTCGGCAATGTATGTCTGCATCAGACGATCCTTTCCGTCCACGTATTCGTACTTTTTTTCTGAATTTTCTTGATGTCTTTTTCTTTCAACACTGAATCATCGTCTCTCCCCGTTTATTTTTCAATCACAGGAACATTACTGATTCCTTCCCCAAAATTGTATGCTCTTCTGACCTTAGAAATGTAGATGCGAAATTTGAGTGAAGCCGGCTCCTCTCGCAGATTCTGGTGTCTGTCGAAACGGAACGAATATTTTCCAACATACTTCATCACCGAAGCATCGCAGATGAGCCCGTACGAAACTGAGACGAATCGGCAACGAACGTTACACTGGAATCGCTCGTAACAGCAGTTCCGCTTGAAACGCATCAACCGCGGTTTCTGCTGCTTGAGCCGCTGAAGAAAGACGCGACTCAGCCTGCTGCTGTGCGATGAAGAGCGGCTTTAAGCCGCATCCTGCTGCGGTCTGCCTGCATCATAACTGTGATTACCCTTATGACAGAATCAGCCCATAGCGTTGTCGATGGAGATGGGAGGACCCCGATGTTCGTGTAGGGGAAAGATTCTGGTCCCTTTCTGCTCTGCTACCTTCGGCAATGTATGTCTGCATCAGACGATCCTTTCCGTTCACGTATTCGTACTTTTTTTCTGAAGTTTCTTGATGTCTTTTTCTTTCAACACAGAATCATCGTCTCTCCCCGTTTATTTTTCAATCACACGAACATTACTGATTCCTATCCTAAAATTGTATGCTCTTCTTACCTTAGCAATGTAGATGTGAAATCTAGTGAAGCCGGCTCCTCTCGCAGATTCTGGTGTCTGTCGAAGCGGAACGAATATTTCACAACAAACTTCATCACAGGAGCATCGCAAAGGAGACCGTACGAAACTGAGACGAATCGGCAACGAACGTTACACTGGAATCGCTCGTAACAGCAGATTCCGCTTGAAACGCATCAACCGCGGTTTCTGCTGCTTGAGCCGCTGAAGAAAGACGCGACTCAGCCTGCTGCCGGGCGATGAAGAGCGGCTTTAAGCCGCATCCTGCTGCGGTCTGACTCCAACGTTAAAGTGTTTACCCTTATGACAGAATCAGCTCCCGGCGTTGTCGATGGAGATGGGAGGATCCCGATGTTTGTGTAGGGGAAAGATTCTGTTCCCTTTCTGCTCTGCTACCGTCGGCAATGTATGTCTGCATCAGACGATCCTTTCCGTCCACGTATTCGTACTTTTTTTCTGAATTTTCTTGATGTCTTTTTCTTTCAACACTGAATCATCGTCTCTCCCCGTTTATTTTTCAATCACAGGAACATTACTGATTCCTTCCCCAAAATTGTATGCTCTTCTGACCTTAGAAATGTAGATGCGAAATTTGAGTGAAGCCGGCTCCTCTCGCAGATTCTGGTGTCTGTCGAAACGGAACGAATATTTTCCAACATACTTCATCACCGAAGCATCGCAGATGAGCCCGTACGAAACTGAGACGAATCGGCAACGAACGTTACACTGGAATCGCTCGTAACAGCAGTTCCGCTTGAAACGCATCAACCGCGGTTTCTGCTGCATAAACGGCTGAAGAAAGAAGCGCATCAGACGGCTGCAGGCGCTGAAAAGCGGCTTTAAGCAGCAGCCAGCTGCGGTCTGACTCCAACATATCAGTGATTACCCTTATGAAAGAATCCGTTCCTGGAGTTGTCGATAGAGATGGGGAGGACCCCGATGTTAATGTGGGGGAAAGATTCTGTTCCCTTTCTGTTCTGCTACCGTCGGCAATGTCTGTCTGCATCAAACGATCCTTTACACAGAATCATCGTCTCTCCCCGTTTATTTTTCAATCACACGAACATTACTGATTCCTTTCCCAAAATTGCATGCTCTTCTGATCTTTGCAATGTAGATGCGAAATTTGAGTGAAGCCGACTCCTCTCGCAGATTCTGGTGTCTGTCGAAGCGTAACGAATATTTTCCAACAAACTTCATCACAGGAGCATCGCAAAGGAGCCCGTACGAAACTGAGCCGAATCGGCAAAGAACGTCACACTAGAATCGCTCGTAACAGCAGATTCCGCTTGAAACGCATCAACCGCGGTTTCTGCTGCTTGAGCCGCTGAAGAAAGACGCGACTCAGCCTGCTGCCGGGCGATGAAGAGCGGCTTTAAGCCGCATCCTGCTGCGGTCTGACTCCAACATATCAGTGATTACCCTTATGACAGAATCAGCTCCCGGCGTTGTCGATGGAGATGGGAGGATCCCGATGTTCGTGTAGGGGAAATATTCTGTTTCGTTTCTGCTCTGCTACCGTCGGCAATGTATGTCTGCATCAGACGATCCTTTCCGTTCACGTATTCGTACTTTTTTTTTGAAGTTTCTTGATGTCTTTTTCTTTCAACACAGAATCATTGTCTCTCCCCGTTTATTTTTCAATCACACGAACATTACTGATTCCTTCCCCAAAATTGTATGCTCTTCTGACCTTAGAAATGTAGATGCGAAATTTGAGTGAAGCCGGCTCCTCTCGCAGATTCTGGTGTCGGTCGAAGCGGAACGCATATTTCACAACAAACTTCATCACAGGAGCATCGCAAAGGAGACCGTACGAAATTGAGCCGAATCGGCAAAGAACGTTACAATGGAATCGCTCGTAACAGCAGATTCCGCTTGAAACGCATCAACCGCGCTTTCTGCAGCTTGAGTCGCTGAAGAAAGACGCGACTCAGCCTGCTGCCGTGCGATGAAGAGCGGCTTTAAGCCACAGCCTGCTGCGGTCTGACTCCAACGTTAAAGTGTTTACCCTTATGACAGAATCAGCTCCCGGCGTTGTCGATGGAGATGGGAGGACCCCGATGTTCGTGTAGGGGAAAGATTCTGGTCCCTTTCTGCTCTGCTACCTTCGGCAAAGTATGTCTGCATCAGACGATCCTTTCCGTCCACGTATTCGTACTTTTTTTCTGAATTTTCTTGATGTCTTTTTCTTTCAACACAGAATCATTGTCTCTACCCGTTTATTTTTTAATCACACGAACATTACTGATTCCTTCCCCAAAATTGTATGCTCATCTGATCTTTGCAATGTAGATGCGAAATTTGAGTGAAGCCGGCTCCTCTCGCAGATTCTGGTGTCTGTCGAAGCGTAACGAATATTTTCCAACAAACTTCATGACCGGAGAATCTCAGATGAGCCCGTACGAAACAGCCGAATCGGCAACGAACGTCGAACCGCTCGTAACAGCAGATTCCTTTTGAAAAGCTTCAACCGCGATTTCTGCTGCTTGAGCCGCTGAAGAAAGACGCGACTCAGCCTGCTGCCGTGCGATGAAGAGCGGCTTTAAGCCGCATCCTGCTGCGGTCTGACTGCATCATAACAGTGATTACCCTTATGGCAGAATCCGTTCCTGGAGTTGTCGATAGAGATGGGGAGGACCTCGATGTTATTGTGGGGGAAAGATTCTGTTCCCGTTCTGCTCTGCTACGTTCGACAATGTATGTCTGCATCAGACGATCCTTTACATCCACGTATTCATACTTCATTTCAGAAACTTTTTGAGTCTTTTTCTTTCACACAGAATCATCGTCTCTCCCCGTTTATTTTTCAATCACACGAACATTACTGATTCCTTCCCCAAAATTGTATGCTCTTCTGACCTTAGCAATGTAGATGTGAAATCTAGTGAAGCCGGCTCCTATCGCAGATTCTGGTGTCGGTCGAAACGGAACGAATATTTTCCAACAAACTTCCTCACAGGAGCATCGCAAAGGAGACCGTACGAAACAGCCGAGTCGGCAACGAACGTCATACTCGAATCGCTCGTAACAGCAGTTTCCGCTTGAAACGCATCAACCGCGGTTTCTGCTGCTTGAGCCGCTGAAGAAAGACGCGACTCAGCCTGCTGCCGTGCGATGAAGAGCGGCTTTAAGCCGCAGCCTTCTGCGATCTGCCTGCATCATAACATTGATTACCCTTATGACAGAATCCGTTCCTGGCGTTGTCGATAGAGATGGGGAGGACCTCGATGTTAGTGTGGGGGAAAGATTCTGGTCCCTTTCTGCTCTGCTACCTTCGGCAATGTATGTCTGCATCAGACGATCCTTTACATCCACGTATTCATACTTCATTTCAGAAACTTTTTGAGTCTTTTTCTTTCACACAGAATCATCGTCTCTCCTCGTTTATTTTTCAATCACACGAACATTACTGATTCCTTCCCCAAAATTGTATGCTCTTCTGACCTTAGAAATGTAGATGTGAAATCTAGTGAAGCCGGCTCCTATCGCAGATTCTGGTGTCGGTCGAAACGGAACGAATATTTTCCAACAAACTTCATCACAGGAGCATCGCAAAGAAGACCGTACGAAACAGCCGAGTCGGCAACGAACGTCATACTCGAATCGCTCGTAACAGCAGTTTCCGCTTGAAACGCATCAACCGCGGTTTCTGCTGCTTGAGCCGCTGAAGAAAGACGCGACTCAGCCTGCTGCCGTGCGATGAAGAGCGGCTTTAAGCCGCAGCCTTCTGCGATCTGCCTGCATCATAACAGTGATTACCCTTATGACAGAATCCGTTCCTGGCGTTGTCGATAGAGATGGGGAGGACCTCGATGTTAGTGTGGGGGAAAGATTCTGGTCCCTTTCTGCTCTGCTACCTTCGGCAAAGTATGTCTGCATCAGACGATCCTTTACATCCACGTATTCATACTTCATTTCAGAAACTTTTTGAGTCTTTTTCTTTCAACACTGAATCATCGTCTCTCCCCGTTTATTTTTCAATCACACGAACATTACTGATTCCTTCCCCAAAATTGTATGCTCTTCTGACCTTAGCAATGTAGATGTGAAATCTAGTGAAGCCGGCTCCTCTCGCAGATTCTGGTGTCTGTCGAAGCGGAACGAATATTTTCCAACAAACTTCATCACCGGAGCATCGCAGATGAGCCCGTACGAAACAGCCGAGTCGGCAACGAACGTTACACTAGAATCGCTCCTAACAGCAGATTCCGCTTGGAACGCTTCAACCGCCGTTTCTGCTGCTCTAGCCGCTGAAGAAAGACGCGAATCAGCCTGCTGCCGTGCACTGTAGCCGATTCTGATATGCTTAGCTGAAGAAATTAGATAAGTTTTTATACCACTCAAAAAACATCTATAAACTTTGTGGAATAGTATTTTTTATTTTTATTTAATTTTGAACGTTTTAAACTTTGTCAGTACTACTTTGTAATGTAGACTAAATTTGAAATTTGTTTGAAATTACTTGTCAGGATCTTTTACATTCCATGATAGCTGCATTTCTTTGACTGATCGTGTGCGGTTTTTAAAACAAGTGAAATGAGTACAGGCACGGATTACTTGTGTGTGTAATGAACAACACTTATGCGGAGCTTTATTTCAAGTGGAACAAAATGTCATGTTCTATAATATGCCGATTTGAAGCTCAGTATTTGCCCTCACCCAAAATTGTTTTTAACAATAACAATAACATTCCAACTAATCCCAATCCAAAATCTATTCATAAAATGCAAACAAACCCTGTCCCTTACACAAATATGAAATCAAATCCTAACCCTAACATAAAATCCATCCCAAACACTAACCCTTACCGTAAACGTAACCTTAGCTTTAACCATAACACTAACACCCTAACCCAAACACTACAACAAACCAAAACTCTAAACCGAGCACGATAGCAGATCATACCCCTATCCCTTATCTTAGGACTATAAACAAACTAAAGTCTCTCCCTATGCCAAATACAAGCACTAAACGTGTCCAAAACACTATTCCTATCCCTATTTTTGAACCACAACCAATCACAAAACAAATCCAGGGCTTAACACTTCTTTCACAATAACGCTCAAACTTACCTTACACTACACAAGAAATTTAACACTAACTCTATGCTTGAAACCTAGCACTAACCCTATACCTACAAATTACCCTATAACTTAACCTAAACCTAAGCCCAACCCTAATGCTAACCCTAACCCTAACCACTACATCGAACCCTAAACCCTAACATTAACCCTGAACCTAACACTAACCCTAAAACTACCACTAACCCAAACCCTAACCCTGACCCTAACCCAGACACAAACACTAATGCTAAACCTAAACCAAACCCTAATCCAAACACTAACTCTAACCCAAAACCAAACCCTAACCTTAAGCCAACAGTAACCCTAACCCTATACCTAAACCCTAACCCTAACGCTAACCCCAACCCTAATCCTTACCATAACCATAACCCTAATCCTAACCTTAAGCCCTAACCCTAACCCAATCCTTACAGCTATCCCAACTCCAACCCCAACCCCCAACACCAGCCCCAACCCTATTCCTAACACCAACAACAACCCCAACCCAAACAATATCATTTAAAACCTAACCCTAACACTAACCCTAACCCCAACCCCAAACAAAACCCCAACCCAAATCCCAACGCCAACCCGAATCCTAACCCTAACCCTAAACTTAATCCTAACCCGAACCCTAAACCTAAAGCCTAACCCTAAACCAAGCCATAACCCTAGCCCTAAACCTAACCCCAACCCCAGATCCAACCCAAACCCAACCCAAATCCCAACCCCAACCCCAACCTTTATCCTAACCCTTAACCGTAAACCTAAAATTAACCCTAAGCCTAAGCCTTTCCCTAACCCAAGACATAACCCTAACCCTAACCTTATACTAACCCAAACCTTAACCCTAACCCTAATCCGAACAACCCTAATCCCCAAACCAACCCCAACCCTAACTCCAAGCTTAACTCTAACCCTAACCCGAACCCTAACCATAACCTTACCCTAACACTAACAATATCTCTAACCCTAAAAATAACCTTACCCTAACATGAACACTAACCCTAAACCTAAATCTAACAGAACACCTAACCCTAAACCCTAATCCTTACCCTAACCCTAAACCTAAGCTACAATCTTACCCCAACAAAAAACCAAATACTACACATAAAAATATTACTAAAGCCAATCTTCACCGAAGCCGCTAAAATTACCTAAATCCTTCCCTAACACTTACTCTAAGACTAATTCTCTAACCCTAACACTTACCCTAACACTAACGCTAACACTTACCCTAATCTTAACACTAAATCCAATTGTACACCCAACCCTATACAATCACATAAAACTTACTTTAAAACTAAATCTGTAAAACTAACACTAACCCTAACAAGAATGCTAACACTAATCCTAACCCCTAACCTATCCCTAACCCTACCCTATCCCAAAACATCTCTTCTCAGAGATCTCTTCCACGTGGAGTCCCCTGCGAGCCTTATCATCCTGACGGTGAGCCATCTTCTCTTTCGTATTATTTGTATTCTATCTATATAGAACAACAAAAAATTATACCATCATCTATACTATTTCTTTGTGAAGTACCATCCTTGGGAGTTTTTTACCCCACGCTAACCCTAACCATAACTCAATCCCTAACCTAAACCTAACAATTGCTATAAATCTTGATCTAGAAACCTAACACTAAACCTTACCCTAACTCTAAACCTAACCTTAACCCTGACCCTAAACTAAACTTAACGCTTAAAAATAACACTAAACCTAACCCTAACCCTAACCCTAACCCTAACCCTAACCCTAACCCTAACCTAACCCTAACCCTAACCCTAACCCTAACCCTACCCTAACCCTAACCCTTACCCTAAATCAAACTCTAACCCTAACCCTAACCCCAACCCAGTAACCTTAGTATAAGTAATCTCTACATTCTACCTTCGGGGGGCAGGTCCAAAAAGCATCCTTTAAATCAATCACACTATACCATTTAAATTCTGGTTTTAATTGACTCAGCAGGGTATAGGGGTTTGTCACTACTGGGAAACGGGTTATTGTTCTCTTGTTAATTTCTCTGAAATCACGGACCAATCTGTATGTGCCATCAGGTTTCTTTACAGGGAGTATAGGAGTACTATAGGAAGACATACCGGGTTCTAATAGCCCTTTAGATATTAATCTCTCAATTTCAGGTTGTAGCCCTAATTTACCTTCCTTTGAAATGGGGTATTGTTTTATCCTAACCGGGATCTCTTGTTCCTTTATAGTCACTTCAGACGGTTCTATGTCTAATTTCCCTACTGATTCTGGAGTATACCAAACTTCTGGGTTAATTCTAGCCTCATCTTCTATCGCTAGAGTACATAGATTAACAATTAATTCTCTATCTTTTACTTCCAAATTTATTCTTAACTCCACAATTAAATCTCTCCCTAGCAAATTATATTCTGCTTCAGGTACCAATAAAAAGACCCAATTCCATAGGTGCTAGGTAATTCTATTTCTACCTGCTTTACAACAGGTTCCATAAAAGGTTCCCTTTTGCTCCGATTACTAGTAGCTTTTCTGAGGATACAGAACATCCTCCAGGTGAATATTGAACAGTCGATCTTTCTGCGCCAGGCTCTGGCAAAAATTCCTCTTCCTGACTCTGAGGACCCAATTTCAATTTCGTCACGGGCTCTTTTCTTTCCCGGGTCCCCAGCACATAAAACCCCTTAAGCCCTCAGTCCTTCTTAAACATTCTCTCATCCTGAATTCTCTTTCTACAGTCTTTCTTCACGCGTCCCTTTTTCTGACAGTAGAAGCATTCTACTGTCCATATATCTCTGGGTCTCATCTGGTTAGGTTAAAGCGCGTTCTCTGCCCGAGGAATATTCCCTCTTTTCCTTTTACCACGGCTATCAGAATTTTTTTGCTTGCTTCTTCTGAGTCTCCTCCTCTCTCCGTACGTATACTTTCTGAGCCTCTCTTAGTAATTCATCTAATCCTCTCTCCTGCCAATCTCCTAATTTCTCTAGTTTCCTTTGAATATTCAGGACCTAGCTACAAACTGCGTTTTCAGGAGAGCTTGCCCCAGGGGGGTAGCAGGATCTAATCCTGAATATAACTAACTTTTTGGGTAATCTTTCTAACCACTCAGTAGGAGTTTCATCTTTTTTTTTACTCGCTAGAAGCCTTATCAACATTCTGTCACCGAAGGACAGATTCTCTATTCTCTTGAATAATAATAACTCGCAAATCTGCCATGCGAGTGGTGTTCCTGGTTCTGACTATCCCAGTTGGGGCGCTGTAAAGGCCACTTTATATCTGCTCCTGGACCAGCCTGGTGTTGCTAATCCCAAATTCGCATACCTGCCTTCCTGATCATATCCCTCTTCTGCTGTAAATAGTACGCCCAAAATTGCCTTTATTTCATCTCAGGTATAAAGAGTGGGACCTAAAAATTGATCTAGCCTCTTGGAGACCCCTAAAGGATCCCTTATCAAATTCCCCATTTCCTTTTACAGGTATTTCTCTTAAAGGGAGAAGGTTTCTTCCTTGACCCCTCTCCTGCCTAGTTTGCCTTCTAGTGATCCTTTTCCTAGGGAGGTCTAGGGGTTCAGGATCGTCTCCTGAGTCAGATTCAGCTTGTTCCGGAGGAGCTGCTGGATTCTGTTCAGGGGGAGCATAAGGGGGAGGAGATAGTGTATCATTCACATAAGTATTTAGAGCCTGGTAGATTTGATCCTCAAAGGACCCAAATACTGGTCAGAATAGCTGATCTGCCCCTATCTGCTTTCCTCCTCATATCCCTATACAATAATATACCATTTTACCTTACTCTTTCCTCGTCTAGAGGGAGAATCGCCCCAGTGTTTTAACATAAACCTAGGGGACATTCTAGTGGTATGTCCGGTAGCTTCACCTGCAAGCCACCCATGGGTTCAGAGGGCTTACTCTGCCTCTGTCCCATCTTCCGGAGCACTCACACACACACACTTGCGCCCCTCGGTCGTGACCCATACCTTCGCGGGCAATGGGAACTGCACTACTAGAGGGTCCACACTCAGGACCTGACTCCAGTCAGGCATTCTCCGGGATACCCACCCCAACTGAACGGCTTCACGCAAATACTTACTCAATCCTGAGTCTTCCTTCGGGTTCCTTGTGAACAAAAATTATGGGGTACTGCAGTTTCTTTCACTCGCTTACCAAATTTAGAGTTCGGAGCTATAGGTCTCTGCACAGGAATTACCAAGCCCAGGGGCCATCCGAAGATGGGGCGCCACCCCTGGAGTGGGAATTTCACAGCAGAGTCGCCTGGATCCGAGTCACGGCACCAAATTGTTATAGGCGTGAAGAACAATAAACACCAATCGTTACCAACAGTAAAAGATTTATTGAGCAAGCAGTAAACAAGCAAGAAACAGCGCTGGGTGGCCGGGAGTCTCTGCTCCACCAGAGGTGCACAACTGGGGCCTCCTGATCCCACTTTTTATTGTCTCTTATCTCTGCATTCGTGTTTATCTTTCCCTTCCTGGGCTGCGCTGGCTCTTATGTGGGGTCGTTCTCTGCCACCTGGTGATTGAGATGAAAAGGGCCGTAGGCCTCTTCAGCTTCGATCATGCGCACTTAAGAGGAGATTTTACCTTATTTTTCTTTTTTCAGTTTCTTAGAAGGTCACTGCTGTCTGTTGTTCATTGTCCAGTTGTTAGAACTAAGCGCTGTGGCTCCAATTTGCACAAATTCCAAAGTTCTTAGACAAAACATTTATACACCTATTTTGAGACTTCTACAAACTACATAGTTTTCAGAAAGCAAAACACTGAAAAACACTGACACTTCTGTCTCAAGTCGGTTTCATTAACAAATACAGCACTCATTTTTATCACAAGGATGATAAGGCTCTCAGGGGACTCCACGTGGGAGGGGTATCCAAGAAGAGATCCTTTCCTGGCGGTGGTCAGCCCTTAAATGGGGCTTGGGAGAGGTGGAGCCAGGCTCCCCCCCTTCCAGTCACACAGGTATATCACCTCCACTTGTGCCCCCATGGCTGACTCGGTGCTCACCTCAGGTGACCTGTGTTTCAGGCCGTGATTGAGCAGTTCCCATACAGTTAGGGTAGGGTAAGGGTTATTGTTATTGTAAGGCTTAGGGTTATGTTTAGGGTTAGGTTTGGGGTTAGGGTTTGGGTTGGGGTTACTGTTAGGGTTATGTTAGGGTTAAGGTTAGGGTTAGGGTAGGGTTAGGGTTAGGGTTAGGGTTAGGGTTAGGGTTAGGATTAGTGTTAGGTTTAAAGATTTATTTTACAGTAAGATTTAGAGTAAGTTTTGGTTATTGGAAAAGGTTAGGTGTAAGATTGGATTTAGGGTAAGGGTTAGGGTAAGTGTTACGGTAAGGGCAAGGGTTAGGGCAAGGGATAGGGTTAAAGATTTAGTCTTACATTAAGTGTTAAAGAAGGATTTAGGTAATTTCAGCGGGTTAGGTGAAGACTGGCTTTAGTAATAAGGTTATGTTTAGATTTTGGAATTGTCTTAAGGTAAGGTTTTCTCTCAGGTTAAAGGTTTGGTTTAGGGTTGCGGTTAGGGTAAGGGTTACAGATAGTGTTAAGGTTTAGGTTAGGGTTAGTGTAGGGTTAAGATTAGGTACAGGTTTAGGGTCACGGTTACAGTAAGGGTTAGGCTTAGGCTTAGGGTTAGGTTTAGGTTTACGGTTAGGGTTAGGGTTAGGATAAGGGTTGGGGTTGGGATTTGGGTTGGGTTTGGGTTGGGTCTGGGGTTGGGTTTAGGTTTAGGGCTAGGGTTATGAATTGGGTTAGGATTAGGGTTAGGGTAGGGTTAGGGTTAGGGTTAGGGTTAGGGTTAGGGTTTAGGGTTAGGTGTTGTGTTAGATTTAAGGTTAGGGTTAGTGTTCATGTTAGGGTAAGGTTAGTTTTAGGGTTAGAGTTAATGTTAGGGTTAGGGTAAGGTTATGGTTAGGGTTTGGGTTAGGGTTAGAGTGAAGTTTGGAGTTAGGGTTGGGGTTGGGTATGGGATTAGGGTTGTTCGGATTAGGATTAGGGTTAGAGTTAGGGTTAGTATAAGGTTAGGGTTAGGGTTATGGCTTGGGTTAGGGTTAGGCTTAGGCTTAGGCTTAGGTTTAGGTTTACGTTTAGGGTTAGGATAAGGGTTGGGGTTGGGATTTGGGTTGGGTTTTGTTTGGGGTTGGGGTTTGGGTTAGTGTTAGGGTTAGCGTTAGGTTTTAGATGTTATTGTTTGGGTTGGGGTTGTTGTTGGTGTTAGGGATAGGGTTGGGTCTGGTGTTGGGGGTTGGGGTTGTAGCTGAGGTAGTTGTTGGAGTTGGGTTAGGGTTAGGGCTTAGGGCTAGGATTAGGGTTAGGGTTAGAGTAAGGATTAGGTTTGGGGTTAGCGTTAGGGTTAGGGTTAAGGTATAGGGTTAGGGTTAGTGTTGGGTTAGGGTTAGGGTTTGATTTTGGGTTAGGGTTAGTGTTGTTTGGATTAGGGTTTGGTTTAGGGTTAGCATTAGTGTTTGGGTCTGGGTTAGGGTCAGGGTTAGGGTTTGGGTTAGTGTTAGTTTTAGGGTTAGTGTTAGGTTCAGGGTTAATGTTAGGGTTAGGTTTAGGGTTTGGTGTAGGGTTAGGGTAGGAATAGGGGTAGGTTTAGGGTTAGGGTATAGGTGAGGGTTAAGTTTAGGGTGTGGGTTAGGTTTATGGTTAGGGGTTAGGTGTTGTTGGTGTTGGGTTTGGGGATGGGTTTGCAGTTGGAGTTGGGTTAGGTTTAGGGTAGTGTTTGGGTTTGGGTTACTTTTTGAATTAGGGTCAGGGTATGGGTTAGGCTTAGGGTTAGGTTTACGGTTATGGGTTAGCGTTAGGTTTAGGGTTAGGGTAAGTGTAAGGCTTAGGGTTTAGGGTTAGGGTGCAGACCACTGTTGGGGTTAACGTTAGTGTTAAGGTTAAGGTATAGGGTTAGGGTTAGGCTAAGATTTAGGCTTAGAGTAAGGGTGAGGGTTAGGTTTTGGTTTAAGTTTAAGTTTAAATATTTAGTTTTACAGTAAGTGTTACGGTATGTTTTAGGTTATTGGATAGGGTTAGGTGCACGATTGGATTTAGGGTTTGGTTTAGGGTTTGTGTTAGATTTAGGATTAGTGTTAGGGTTAGAGTAAGTGTTAGGGTAAAATTTTTAGTCTTACAATAAGTGTTAGGGAAGGATTTAGATTATTTCATAGGGTTAGGTGAAGATTGGCTATAGTAATAAGGTTATGTTTAGATTTTGGAATAGTCTTAGGTTAAGGTTTTGGCTTAGGTTTAAGGTTTGGTTTAGGGTTGCGGTTAGGATTAGGGTTACGGTTAGTGTTAAGGTTTATTTTAGGGTTAAGTAGTGTTAGGACTAGGTTTAGGTTTAGAATCACGGTTGGGGTTGGGTTTTATGTTAGGT
The DNA here is from genome assembly GCF_038088225.1 of Cyrtonyx montezumae. Lineage (NCBI taxonomy): Eukaryota > Metazoa > Chordata > Aves > Galliformes > Odontophoridae > Cyrtonyx > Cyrtonyx montezumae. The sequence continues at coordinate 1,418,133 of NW_027072046.1, forward strand.
TTAGAGCTTGAGTTAGGCTTAGGGCTTGAGCTAGGGTTAGAATTAGGGTGAAGATTAAGTTTTGGGTTCGGTTTGGTTTTGGGATAGGGTTAGGTTTAGGGTTTGGTTTACTGTTAGGGTTAGGGTAGTGTTAAGGTTAGGGTTAAGGTTAGGGTTAGTGTTATCTTTAGCGTTAAGGTTAGTTTAGGGTTAGGGTTAAGGTTAGGTTTAGAGTTAGGGTAAGGTTTAGTGTTAGGTTTCTAGATTAAGATTTATAGCAATTGTTAGGTTTAGGTTAGGGATTGAGTTATGGTTAGGGTTAGCGTGGGGTAAATAACTCCCAAGGATGGTACTTCACAAAGAAATAGTATCGATGATGGTATATTTTGAGTTGTTCTATATAGATAGTATACAAATAATAGAAAAGAGAAGATGGCTCACCATCAGGATGATGAGGCTCGCAGGGGACTCCAGGTGGGAGGGATCTCTGAGAAGAGATGTTTTGGGATAGGGTAGGGTTAGGGATAGGTTAGGGGTTAGGATTAGTGTTAGGGTGTTTACAGATTCCAGATGTTTTACAGATTTAGTTTTAAAGTAAGTTTTATGTTATTGTATAGGGTTGGGTGTACAATTGGATTTAGTGTTAAGGTTAGGGGAAGTGTTATATAGAAAAGAGAAGATGGCTCACCATCAGGATGATGAGGCTCGCAGGGGACTCCAGGTGGGAGGGATCTCTGAGAAGAGATGTGTCATGGTGTTATCCGTGACAGTAACCCAAGGGAAACCGAGAAGGGAGAGAGGAGAGAAAAGGAAACTACATCAGCGGCCGCGCGGCCGCCCAAGCAGAGCCATGCTCCGTGAGGGGAACGGGGAAACAGCGGGAAGAGATGGGTCTACAAGAAAACAACGGCACGATCTGAGAAGGAACGGTAACTTTACTAAATCTAATAAAATTGAACAATTGAGAGAGAGATAAAAATTTCCAAACCAAAAGCTGTGAGCTTACGTTAAGGAGGACCTTCAGGGGAAGCACACGTGCTGAACCTCCACGGCAGCCCAGAGCAACGCGCCCAGACCGAGCGCCGCCTGGCATCCAGTGCGGAGCTCTGGCCCTCTCCTCTGCTGCTCCCCCAGCATTGACTCCTTAACTGCTGCATTATGCTCTGATGTGGAATACTGGCATCAAAACCACAAAACCACAACATTCCACCCCTTATTCCACATCATCACATCATGCTTAACACACATCTATACATAACCAAACAGTAATAGCATAAGTTACATAGAAACATGTATATATATATATACATACACACGTAATTACAGACTGCATTCCCCCAGCATCAAATTCCCTTGTGGGACACACTGGACGTCCCCATTTTTATCCATTACCCACCAGGTGCACCCAGGTCCCTGCGCAAAAACGGTTCCACGGAGGGGTTTGCCCTTTCCAGAGGCTGGAAGGACCCACACCGCTTTTCCCAACATGCTCCTCACATGTACCACAGGGACCTTATCTCCCTCTATGGTCTGTAGGGAGCTGGACTGTGTAGGACCCTCTCGGTTGACTGATCCCCTAGTGTTGACCAGCCAGGTGGCTTCTGCCAGATGCTTCTCCCAGTGCTTGAATGTCCCACCACCCATTGCTCTCAACGTGGTTTTTAACAACCCATTGTAGCGCCCGATCTTACCAGCAGCTGGTGCATGGTAGGGGATATGGTAGATCCATTCAATGCCGTGTTCTTTGGCCCAGATATCCACAAGAGAATTTTTGAAATGAGTCCCATTATCGGACTCAATTCTCTCTGGAGTGCCATGTCGCCATAGGACTTGTCTCTCGAGCCATAAGATGGTGTTTCGGGCGGTAGCATGGGGTACTGCATATGTCACCTCCACCATGGTGAGCACGTAACGCTTACCATCGCGAGTTCGTGGCAAGGTGATATAATCAACCTGCCACGCCTCCCCATATTTATACTTTTCCCATCGCCCTTCCTGCCAGAGGGGTTTCATCCTCTTGGCCTGTTTAATTATGGCACAAGTGTCACAGTCATGGATAACCTGTGCAACGGCATCCATAGTTAAGTCCACCCCTCGGTCTCTAGCCCACTTATAGGTCGCATCCCTTCCTTGATGGCCTGACGTCTCATGGGCCCACCGAGCTAAAAATAGCTCTCCTTTGTTCTGCCAGTCCAAATCGATCTGAGACACCTCAATTCTGGCAGCTCGATCTACCTGATGGTTATTTCTCTGCTCTTCAGTAGCTCGATTCTTGGGCACATGAGCATCTACATGGCGCACCTTTACACCCAACCTTTTTGTTCGGGCAGCAATGTCTTTCCACAGTTCAGCAGCCCAAATAGGTTTACCCTTCTATTGCCAGTTGTCCTGTTCCCACTGCTGCAACCACCCCCATAAAGCATTTGCCACCATCCATGAGTCAGTACAAAGATATAGCATGGGCCACCTCTCCCGTTCAGCCACATCTAAGGCCAGCTGGACAGCCTTTACCTCCGCAAATTGGCTTGACTCTCCTTCTCCTTCGGTGGCCTCTGCAACTCGTCGTGTGGGGCTCCACACAGCAGCCTTCTATCTGCGATGCTTCCCAACAATACGACACGATCCATCAGTGAAGAGGGCAAACGTTTTTTCATTCTCTGGTAGTTCGTTTTATGGTGGGGCCTCTTTAGCACGTGGTATCTCCTCTGATGGGGATGTTCCAAATTTCTTGCCTTCAGGCCAGTCCATGATCACCTCCAGGATTTCTGGACGGTTGAGGTTCCCCATCCGAGCTCACTGTGTAATCAGTGCAATCCACTTACTCCAGGTGGCATCGGTAGCATGATGGGTGGGGGGAACCTTTCCTTTGAACATCCAATTCAGCACTGGCAGTTAAGGTGCCAGGAGGAGCTGTGTCTCAGTACCAATTACTTCAGAGGCAGCCTGAACCCCCTCGTATGCGGCCAAAATCTCCTTCTCAGTTGGAGTGTAGCACTCCTCTGAACCCCTGTACGCTCTGCTCCAAAATCCAAGGGGTCGGCCTCGGGTCTCCCCAGAGGCTCTTTGCCACAGACTCCAAGTGGGACCTTTCTCTCCAGCAGCAGTGTAGAGGATGTTTTTCACATCCTGTCCCAACTGTACTGGCCCCAGGGCCACAGCACGGGCTATCTCCTGCTTAATTTGCTCAAAGGCCTGTTGCTGTTCAGGACCCCATGCAAAATTATTCTTTTTTCGAGTCACTTGATAGAGGGGGCTTACTATGAGGCTGTAGTTTGGGATGTGCATCCTCCAAAAACCTACTACACCCAGAAAAGACTGTGTCTCTTTCTTGCTAGTGGGTGGTGACATACTGGTGATTTTGTCAATCACATCTCCTGGAATGTGACGACGTCCATTTTTCCATTTTACTCCCAGGAACTGAATTTCTTGGGCAGGTCCCTTCACTTTGTTCCGTTTAATAGCAAAACCAGCACCCAGAAGAATTTGGATTATTCGCTCTCCTTTTTTAAAAACGTCCTCTGCTGTATCACCCCACACAACAATGTCATTGATGTACTGAAGGTGCTCAGGTGCCCCACCCTGTTCCAGTGTGGTTTGAATCAGCCCATGGCAGATGGTTGGGCTGTGTTTCCACCCCTGGGGCAAACGGTTCCAGGTGTACTGAACACCCCTCCAGGTGAAAGCAAACTGTGGTCTGCACTCTGTGGCCAAAGGAATAGAAAAGAATGCATTGGCAATGTCAATGGTGGCATACCACTTGGCTGCTTTTGACTCCAGTTCATACTGCAGCTCCAACATATCTGGCACAGCAGCACTCAGTGGGGGTGTGACTTCATTCAGGCCACGGTAATCTACCGTCAGCCTCCATTCTCCACTGGCTTTACGCACCGGCCATATGGGGCTGTTAAAAGGTGAGTGAGTTTTGCTGATCACTCCCTGGCTCTCTAGCTGACGGATCAAGTTATGAATGGGGAGCAAGGAATCTCTGTTGGTGCGGTACTGCTGTCTGTGCACCGTTTTTGTAGCGATAGGTACCTGCTGCTCTTTCACTTTCAGTACCCCCACAACAGACGGATCTTCTGACAGGCCAGGTAAAACAGACAGCTGCTGAATGTTGTCTGCATCTACAGCAGCTATTCCAAAAGCCCATCGGTACCCCTTGGGATCCTTGAAATGTCCCCTTCTGAGATAGTCAATACCGAGTATGCATGGAGCCCCCTGTCCAGTCACTATGGGATGCTTCTGCCAGGTTTTACAGGTGAGGCTTATTTCTGCCTCCAACACAGACAGTTCCTGAGAAGCCCCAGTCACTCCAGAAATATGAATCAATTCTGTCTCTTTATAACTCGAGGGCATCAGAGTGCACTGTGCACCAGTGTCCACCAGTGCCTTATATCTTTGTGGCTCTAATGTGCCAGGCCATCTAATCCACACAGTTCAATACACCCTATTATCCCTTTCCCTCCCCTGGCTGAGGGCAGGGCCCCTCTATTGGTTACCTGCAGTGACGGGAGCAATTTCATTGGTGGCTGATCTCTGCTGTAGTTCTCTCACCCGTGCTCGCAGTGCAGGAGTGGGTTTTTTATGCCACTTCCTCATGTCCTCTCCGTTTTCTTGTAAGAAGCTCCACATGGCCACACGTGACATGATGTTACTGCTGTCATTTGCTCGTGCAGAGAGGCGGTTGCCTTTGGTGGCCGAGACTTTCAACAGTTTGATAAATTGCTTCATCAGATTCTTTGGGTCATGCTCGTCTTCATCAGGTGTTTCCAATACTGACACAGGTTCATCCCTATTCATCAGTAATGACAGTTCCTCCAGTATAGTTTTCTGTGTCTCCTTAATCTCACCTACTTCTTCTGCTACTATAGCTGCAATGGAAGCACGTGATGGTGGAAACTGTTGTTCAAAGTTTTGGAGTGTAATAGTCAATTCATCAACTGGGAGTCTTCTGTCTTGACCCTCGAATCTATGGAACATTGCTACCAGTGTACTTGCGTACCTCTCTGGTGCTGTTTTTGAGAGCTTGCGATATACATCAGGTGTGCACCGTACTCTATCAGGATCACGGTCCTGGTGTGGATTGTTAGGGACGAAATTGGGATCATACAGCATCTCTACTACGGCTGTTTCTCTCAAAAATTGGATGCCTTTCTCCACGGTGTTCCATCTTTCCACCTTAGGCTCCAGATCATCTTTGTAAGGGTATCTATCCTTTACAGCCACTAGTACTCGTTCCCAGAGGGTAGCGATTCCATTCAGACATCTGCCAATTCCTCTGTCGATAGCTGGGTCTCGGGCAATGCTTGCCAGTTGGCGGGCTTCGCTTCCATCTAGGGACACACTGCTGGCACCGCTGTCCCAACACCGCAGCAACCAGGTGACAGTAGATTCACCCGAGCACCGTACAAACTCCTTTCTTGAACCTTGCATTTCAGTCATCTTTAGGGGCCGACGAGTAGTGGTAACAGTGACTCCATCATCATCACTGTCTTCTCCATGTCTCTCACTTTTCTTAGTGGCCTTTTTAGGTGGTGGTGGTGGTGGTGCTGAGGAGGGCCCCTCGCCTGGATCTTCCTTTTTTTTTCTCTGCTTCTTCTTCTTTCCGTTCTAGGCGCGAGGACGGCCGTGTCCATTTCTGGCCTTCCACAGGGGCAACCGACACTGATACCGGTGCTTCCTGTGATTGGTCAGGTCTAACTTGGAGGTTTTCATTTTTGCTTTGGACCTTGGTTTGGAAACCATTTCTCTCCAGAATATCAATTATAGCTCGATAAGCACAAGCCAGACCCCAAACAATACATTCCTTCTCAGATCGTCCTGAGTCCCATGACTCCTTACCTAAACACTCACTGAATTTCTCAGGATTCCACAGGTGCTCAAGATCAAAACTGCATAACACCGGGGGTCCCCACGCTTCTAATTTCTTTCCTAATTTTTTCAACCTTCCCTGCCATTCAACACTCTCTGGTTTTGAGGAAAGCTTCCTCCACATGATGTAAATTACTGTTGCCAAGAGTGCATTCAGGAAAACAGATAACACAGTTGCCAGGCTGACATCCTGAATATAAGTAAAGACCTGAAAAGAGTAACTGGAAACCATTCCAAATGCCGCATAATCTGTCACGTTAGCCAGGGAGTTTATGCAGGAGGTATGTAACCCCCTCAGCACACTAAAGTAGCTGTATACATACATTACTCCGGTGCTGAGCACGAAGAGCTTAAAAAAACGCCAGCATGCTATAAGGTACATGAAAAACCTTAGTCCACTTAGCACCAGATTTACAATTGAGTACAAATACTTCACTCCCCAGCATCTCCACCAATAATTGTCATGGTGTTATCCGTGACAGTAACCCAAGGGAAACCGAGAAGGGAGAGGGGAGAGAAAAAGAAACTGCATCAGTGGCCGCACGGCAGCCCGAGCAGAGCCGTTCTCCGGGAGGGGGAGGGGGAAATAGCGGGAAGAGATGGGTCTACAAGAAAACAACGGCACGATCTGAGAAGGAACGGTAACTTTACTAAATCTAATAAAATTGAACAAATGAGAGAGAGATAAAAATTTCCAAACCAAAAGCTGTGAGCTTACGTTAAGGAGGACCTGCAGGGGAAGCACACGTGCTGAACCTCCACGGCAGTCCAGAACAACGCTCCCAGACCGAGCGCTACCTGGCATCCGGTGCGGAGCCCCGCCCCTCCCCTCTGCTGCTCCCCCAGCATTAACTCCTTCACTGCTGCATGATGCTCTGATGTGGAATACCGGCATCAAAACCACCAAACCACAACAAGATGTTTTGGGATAGGGTAGGGTTAGGGTTAGGTTAGGGGTTAGGATTAGTGTTAGGATTATTGTTAGGGTTAGTGTTTACAGATTCCAGATGTTTTACAGATTTAGTTTTAAAGTAAGTTTTATGTTATTGTATAGGGTTGGGTGTACAATTGGATTTAGTGTTAAGGTTAGGGTAAGTGTTAGGGTTGAAGAATTAGTCTTACAGTAAGTGTTAGGGAAGGATTTAGGTAATTTTAGTGGCTTCGGTGCAGATTGGCTTTAGTAATATTTTTATGTTTAGAATTTGGATTTGTGTTGGGGTAAGATTTTGGCTTAGGGTTAGGGTTAGGGTAAGGATTAGGGTTGGGGTTAGCGTTAGGGTTAGGGTTAAGGTATAGGGTTAGGGTCAGTGTTGGGTTAGGGTTAGGGTTTGATTTAGGGTTAGGGTTAGTGTTGTTTGGATTAGGGTTTGGTTTAGAGTTAGCATTAGTGTTTGGGTCTGGGTTAGGGTCAGGGTTAGGGTTTTGGTTAGTGTAAGGTTTAGTGTTAGTGTTAAATTCAGGGTTAATGTTAGGGTTAGGTTCAGGGTTAGGTGTAGTGTTAGGGTTTGGTATAGGGTTAGGGTAGGAATAGGGGTAGGTTTAGGGTTAGGGTATAGGTGAGAGTTAAGTTTAGGGTGTGGGTTAGGTTTATGTTTAGGGATTAGGAGTTTTTGGTGTTGGGTTTGGGGTTGGGGTTGCAGTTGGAGTTTGGTTAGGTTTATGGTAGTGTTTGGGTTTGGGTTAATTTTTGAATTAGGATCAGGGTATGGGTTTGGTTTAGGGTTAGGTTTAGGGTTATGGGTTAGCGCTTGGGTTGGGTTTAGGGTAAGTGTAAGGCTTAGGGTTTAGGGTTAGGGTGCAGACCACTGTGGGGTTAGCGTAAGTGTTAAGGTTAAGGTATGGGATTAGGGTTAGTCAAAGATTTAGGGTTAGAGTGAGGGTTAGGGTTTGGGTTTGGGATTAGGGTTGTTCCGATTAGGGTTAGGGTTAGAGATAGGGTTAGTATAAGGTTAGGGTTAGGGTTATGGCTTGAGTTAGTGTTAGGCTTAGGCTTAGGGTTAGGTTTCGGTTTACGGTTAGGGTTAGGATTAGGGTTGGGTTTGGGGTTGGGATTTGGGTTGGGTTTTGTTTGGGGTTGGGGTTAGGGTTAGTGTTAGTGTTAGCGTTAGGTTTTAGATGTTATTGTTTGGGTTGGGGTTGTTATTGGTGTTAGGGATAGGGTTGGGACTGGTGTTTGGGGTTGGGATTGGAGTTGGGATAGTTGTTGGCGTTGGGTTAGGGTTAGGGTTAGGGTTAGGATTAGGGTTAGGGTAAGGATTAGGGTTAGGGTAAGGATTAGGTTTGGGGTTAGCTTTAGGGTTAGGGTTTGGGTTAGGAAGAAAGTTTTGATTTTGGGTTAGTGTTAATGTTTGGATTAGGGTTTGGTTTAGGTCTAGCATTATTGTTTGGGTCTGGGTTAGGGTCAGGGTTAGGGTTTGGGTTAGTGTTAGGTTCAGGGTTAATGTTAGGGTTAGGGTTAGGGTCAGGGTTAGCATTAGATTTGGGCTTAGGTTTAGGTTAATTTTTAGGGTAGTTTTTTGTTATAGGGTTAGTGCTAGGTTTTGAGAATAGAGGTAGTGTTAAATTTCTTGTTTAGTGTATGGTAAGTTTGAGCGTTAGTGTGAAAGAGGGGTTAAGACCTCTATTTGTTCTGTGATTGGTTAAGGTTCAAAAAAAGGAATTGTTTTTTGGACACGTTTAGTGCTTGTATTTGTCATAGGGAGAGACTTTGATTTTAGTTAATTTTTAGTCCTAGAGTAAGGGATAGGGGTATGATCTGCTATAGTGCTCGGTTTTGGTTTGTTGTAGTGTTTGGGTTAGGGTGTTAGTGTTATGGTTAAAGTTACGGTTACGTTTAGGGTAAGGGTTAGGGTTTGGGATAGATTTTATGTTAGGGTTAGGATTTGATTTAATATTTGCGTAAGTGACAGAGTTTGCTTGCATTTTATGAATAGATTTGGGATTGGGATTAGTTGGAATGTTATTGTTATTGTTAAGAACAATTTTGGGTGTGGGCAAATACTGAGCATCAAATCGGCATTATATAGAACATGACATTTTGTTCCACTTGAGATAAAGCTCCGCATAAGTGTTGTTCATTAAACACACAAGTAATCTGTGACTGTACTCATTTCTCTTGTTTTAAAAATGTCACACGATCAGTCAAAGAAAAATGCTATCTGGAATGTAAAAGATCCTGACAACGAATTTCAAACATATTTCAACTTTAGTCTACATTACAAAGAAGTACTGACAAATTTTAAAACTTTCAAAATTAAATAAAAATGAAAAAAACTATTCCGCAAACTTTAGAGATGTTTTTTGAGTGGTATACAATCTTGTCTAATTTCTTTAGCTATGCATGTCAGAATCGGCTACAGTGCACGGCAGCAGGCTGATTGGCGTCTTTCTTCAGCGGCTCAAGCAGCAGAAAACGCGGTTGAAGCGTTTGGAGCGGAATCCGCGGTTAAGAGCGAGTCGAGTGTGACGTTCGTTGCCGATTCGGCTCAGTTTCGTACGGGCTCACCATCGATGCTCGGGTGATTAATATTATAAGGGAAATATTCGATCCGATGGGACAGACACGAGAATCTGCGAGATGGGACAGATTCGCTCACAATTCGCTTATACATTGCGGAGCTCTCGCGCATACAATATCAGAAAAAAATAAGTAATGACGGAAATAATAAGTATATTGATAAAATGATAAGTTATGAATGAAAAATAAACGGGGAGAGACGATGTTTTAGGGAGAAAAGAAATACATATAAAAAAGGTTAGAAAAGAAGTATGAAAACATGGACGGAAAGGAACGTCTGATGTACACAAACAGTGAACACGGTAGCAGAGCAGAAAGGGAACAGAATCTTTCCCCCACACTAACATCGGGGTCCTCCCAAACTCTATCGACAATGCCAGGAACGGATTCTGTTATTAGGGTAATCACTGTTAAGTTGGAGTCAGACCACAGCAGGCTGCGTTTTAACGCCGCTCGGCAGCAGATTGATTCGCGTCTTTCTTCAGCGGCTCAAGCAGCAGAAACCGCGGTTGAAGCGTTTCAAGCGGAATCCGAGGCTAAGAGCGATTCGAGTGTGACGTTTTTTGCCGACTCGGCTCAGTTTCGTACGGGCTCATCTGAGATGCTCCTTTGATGAAGTTTGTGGGAAAATATTCGTTCCGGTTCGACAGACACCAGAATCTGCGAGAAAAGCCAGCTTCACTCAAACATCGCATCTACATTGCTAAGATAAGAGCATATAATTATCGGGAAGGAATCAGTAATTTTCGTTGATTGAAAAATAAACGGGGAAAGACGATGGTTTTTCGAATGGTGAAAGAAAAAGACATCAGTAAATTTCAAAAAAAGTTATGAAAACGTGGACGGAAAGGATCGTCTGATATCAGCAGACATATATTGCAGACGGTAGCAAAGCAGAAAGGGAACAGAATCGTTCCCCCACACTAACATCGGGGTCCTAACCAACTCTATGGACTATGCCAGGTACGGATTCTGTTATTAGGGTAATCACTGTTAAGTTGGAGTCAGACCGCAGCAGGCTGCGTTTTAAAGCCGCTCTTCAGTGCTCGGCAGCAGGCTGATTCGTGTCTTTCTTCAGCGGCTCAAGCAGCAGAAACCGCGGTTGATGCGTTTCAAGCGGAATCCGAGGCTAAGAGCGATGCGAGTGTGACGTTCGTTGCCGACTCGGCTCAGTTTCGTACGGGCTCATCTGAGATGCTCCTTTGTTGAAGTTTGTTGGATAATATTTGATCCGCTTAGACAGAAATGAGAATCTGCGAGAGGAGCCAGCTTCACTCAAATTTCGCATCTACATTGCTAAGAAAATAAGAGCATACAATTATCGGGAAGGAATCAGTAATTTTCGTTGATTGAAAAATAAACGGGGAGAGACTTTGATTCAGTTGTGAAAGAAAATGACATCAAGAAATTTCAGTGAAAAAGTATGAATACGTGGACGGTAAGGGTCGTCTGATGCAGACATACACTGCAGATGGTGGACTATGCCTGGGCAAGGTGAAGCCAGAAGAAACTCTGGTGGAGATCCGTAACGGTCTTGACGTGCAAATCTGTCGTCCGACCCGGGTATAGGGGGGAAAGACTAATCGTACCATCTAGTAGCTTGTTCCCTCCGAAATTTCCCTCAGGATAGCTGGTGTTCTCTGTGCAAGGGCAGTTTTAACCAGTAAAGAGAATGATTAGAGGGTTCGAAACGATCTCAATCTATTTTCAAGCTTTAAATGGGTAAGACGCTGTTCTCGTTCGCGTGGAGCCGGGCCGTGGAAATGGAGCGCTCAGTGGGCCACTTTTGGTAAGCAGAACTGGAGCTGAGGGATATATTTTAAAATAAAATATATTTTTTTATATATGTATTTATATTTTTATATATTAAGCGCCTATCACCTGATTGATAAACATTCTTTGGAACCATTCTGATGGCAGGGGAAAGAACAGAGTCAGCCTGTCTGTCCCTCAGCATTTCTATTTTCAACCAATTGAAAAAAACAAAAAACAATATAAATAAAAAGCCACAAGACTATGCTACCAGCCCGGCACACTGACCTTCAATACTGCTACTTCGTCAGGGCTGGAGGGAGACTTATTGTGAATGGCAACAGTTTGCACTGTGACACAACTACGTCCAGGATCCTATGTTCACCTTTCGTAGCAGAAAGGGAACAGAATCTTTCTCCCTCACTAACTTCAGTGTCCTCCCCAACTCTATCGACAATGCCAGGAGCGGAGTCTGTCATACAGGTAATCACTGATATGTTGGAATCAGACTGCAGCACGCTGCGGCTTAAAGCCGCTCTTCAGCGAACGGCGGCACGCTGATTCGCGTCTTTCTTCAGCGGCTCAAGCAGCAGAAACCGCGGTTGATGCGTTTCAAGCGGAATCCGCGGTTAAGAGCGATTCGAGTGTGACGTTCGTTGCCGATTCGGCTGTTTCGTACGTACTCATCTTCGATGCTCCGGTGATGAAGTTTTTTGGGGAAATATTCGATCCACTCTTGCATACAGCAGAATCTGCGAGAAAAACCAGCTTCACTCACAATTCACCTTTACTAACCTCAGAAGAGCATACAGTTTTGGGGAAGGAATCAGTAATGTCCATGTGTATGAAAAGGAAAAATTGAGTGAAGTTGTGTTTCTGAGGAATCTAGAAGGTCATCAAGAAATGTTAAAGAAAAACTGTGAAAATGTGTACTGAAATGAAGGTCTGATGCTATCATTCTTTTCAAATGCTTGCTGAGATGGCAGAGAACAGAAAATTCCCCCTCACTAACATAGGCGGGAAGCCCATCTTTTCTAAAAACACCATGAACGGAGTCTCTTATAAGAGTAAACTGCGGAATGAATGGAGATGAACGGAGATGAACGGAGATGAACGGAGATGCCCGTCTCTTAACCTCCATTATACTTTTGGAATTAGACCTCATCTGGCAGTGGAGTTAAGCCGCTTTACAGCGCAAGGCAGCCGGCTGATTAAGCTTTCTGCCTTTTAACTGTAGAAGACACAAATTTTTTCAAACTTATTCCACAGTTATGAGCGATTACAGCCAGACTTTCGCCCTCCATTCAGACCTGGTTATTTGAAAAGATTTGAAAGAGTTAAATAACCAGTATAATAATTTCTAGAAAGTTCTAGGGTCAGGGTTAGGGTTATAGTTCAGGGTTATAGATTAGGGTTAGGGTGAAGGTTAGTGTTAGGGTTAGTATTAAGTTTAAGGTTAGTGTTAGGGTTAGGTTTAGTGTTAGGGTTAATATTAGGTTTGGGTTTAGGTTTTAGGGTTGGGGTTGTGTTTGTTGTTGCGTTTGTGGTTGGTGTTGGAGTTTGTGTTAGGGTTAGGGATAGGGCTTGTGGTTCTGTTTGGTTTTGGAGTAAGGGGTAGTGGTAGGAGTAGGGTTAGTTTCGGTTTAGTGTTAGGATTAGAGTTCCAGTTAGGGTTAAAGTAACATTTTAGGGTTAGATTATTGTTAGGGTTAGGGTTAGTTGTAGGGGTTAGGGGATAGGTTTGGGGTTAGGTTTGGGGTTGGGATTAGGTTTGGGTTTAGTGTTGGGTTAGTGTTAGGGTTATGGTAAGGTTTAGGGTTAGAATGTAGGGTTACGGTTAGGTTTATGGTTAGGGCTTTGGGATTAGTGTTGAGGTTTGGGTTAGGGTTAGGGTTAGGTTTTGTTTTAAGGTTATGGTTAGGGTTAGGGCTAGGTTTAGGGTTAGGGTTAGGGTTAGGGTTTGGGTTTGAGTTAGAGTTTTGGGGTTACCGTTGGAGATGGGGTTGGTGTTAGGATTAGGGTTAGTGTTAGGGTTCTGGTTAGTTAGTGGTAGGGTTAGGGTTAGGGTTGGGGTTATTTTTAGGTTAAGTTTTAGGGTTATGTTTAGGGTATAGGGCTGGGGTTTAGAGTTAGGTTTAGTTTTAGGGTTAGGGTTAGGGTTTGAGTTTGGTTCTAGGGTTAGGGGTTAGTTTGGGCTTTTGGTAAGGGTTATGGTTTCGGTTAGGATAAGGGTAAGGTTATGGGTTAAGGTTAGGGTTAGGGATAGGGTTTAGGTGGTTGTTTGGGGTTGGGGTTGGGGTTGTTTATAAAGGGTATGGTTATGTTATAGGTTAGGGTTAGGATTAGGGTTAGGGTGAGGGTTAAATTTTGGGTTTGGTTTGGGTTTGGGATAGGGTTAGGGTTAGGTTTAGGGTTAAGGTTACGGTTTCTGTTAGCGTTAAGTTTAGGTTTAGGGTTAGTGTTAGGTTTGTAGTTTTAGATTTACTGTAGTTGTTAGGGTTAGGGCTTGAGTTAGGGTTAGGGTTAGTGTCAGATATATAACTCCCAAGGACAGTTCTTCACAAAGAAATAGTATAGAGGATGGTCTATTTTGAGTTTTCCTATATAGATAGTATACAAATAATACAAAAGAGAAGATGGCTCACCTGCAGGATTGTGATACTTGTGAAGAACAATACACACCAATCGTTACCAACAGGAAAAGATTTATTGAGCAAGCAATAAAAGTGCGAAACAGCGCTGTGGGAGTCTCCGCTCCACCAGAAGTGCGCAACGGGGCCCTCCCGATCCCACTTTTTATTGTCTTTTATCTCTGCATTCGCATATTCATATATTCATATCTTTCCCTTCCTGGGCTGCACTGGCTCTTATGTGGGGTCGTTCTCTGCCACCTGGTGATTGAGATGTACAGGGCCGTAGGCCTCTTCAACTTCGATCATGTGCACTTAAGAGGAGATTTTCACTTATTTTTCTTTTTTCAGTTTCTTAGAAGGTCACTGCTATCTGTTGTTCATTGTCCAGTTGTTAGAACTAAGCGCTGTGGCTCCAATTTGCACAAATTCCAAAGTTCTTAGACAAAACATTTATACACCTATTTTGAGACTTCTACAAACGACATAGTTTTCAGAGAGCAAAACACTGAAAAACACTGACACATCTGTCTCGAGTCGGTTTGATTAACAAATACAGGACTCATTTTTATCACAATCCCCCCTTTTCTCTCATTTTGTTCATCAGACCATATCACTGCATTTTGATGTAAAATATGTACTTTTCCTTTCAATTGTTCCAGCAGTTTTACATTGCTGCAATTATCTTATTCAGTATTGTTGGCGTACTCATTTTCCAGAATGAATATCTTCAAGTTCTTTCTTAGCCCCCCTTTTTCTCCTCCTTTTTTTTTTTTTATATATATATGTATATATATTTTTTTTCCATAGCCAATCTGAATTAAGTGAGAACGTTCTGAATCCAGTGAGCACTTACAGTCTGAATACAGTGAGCATTTTCAGTATGGCTTCGTGTGGCCTTCCAGATTAGGAGACAAAAGTCAAGGTGATTTCACCTCGAAGGTCATTCTCATAGCCCCACCGCTGTACGCCTCTGCCTCCCTCGCCTACTCTTTTGCTTAGAGCAGCGGGGTGTATGATCTTCTCGGCAGCAGTCATATTCTTCAGGGGATCCTCCTTTTTCCTTGCCTTATAAGTCTCCCCATTCTCTATCTATAATTCCTTTTTAAATTTTAGCCTCTTGATTGCTCACAGAACTATCTCCCAATTATCTTAAAAGGTATTCATAGGAAGAGTGAGTTCATAAATATTCATCATATAGAATGCACAATACATATACAATATACATATAAAGCATGCGATGAAATGACTGAGTTATCTTTTAAAGGAAAAACAACAGTTTTACATTTTTCTTAGAGTGATTTTTAGATCATCCAAAGTCTTGGACACCTTCCACTGGGGTTCTGTGGCATGGATTGATCCTTTCACTTGGCTCGCATGGGTCCATCCATGCTCAGCTGTCCGGATCGCTGTTTCTGTTGTTAATAAAACAAGAAAAGGTTCCGCCCATCTAGGAGTTAGAGATGACTCTTTCCATGTTTTAACTAAAACCTTATTTCCTGGACTGATTTGGTGTATTGCCATATCTAGTGGTGTCTGTTGTACCACTGGTCCTTTCTTTCTCTTGTATAGTAAAGCTTTTAGCCTCTTTTTTTTAAATTTTTTTCAGGGACTATCAGCTTGTATTTCCTTTAGGATCAATAAGGCTGCTAAATTATTTCTCCTAATTTGAGCCAACATGTACTACTGCAATTTTCTCTGGTTCTTTTATTGCCCTTAGTTTGTCTTATTAACAACTCGTGAATTAACCCTTTCCCGTGTGAGTTTACTGATCCTCTTTCCTCCCATATTTTCCAAAGGTATGGACTACCCCATACGCATATATGCAATCTGTATAGATGGTTCCAATTTTCCTTTTAACGTCTGTAGGGCTCTAAGGACTGCATATAATTCACAGCTCTGCGCTGACCACAAAATCCTTAGTTCAGTGAAGGCCTTTTATCCCTCATTTCTCAGATGTTTTTTCCTTTTCTCTTTGTGTGACATGTCTGGCCCAACAGATAAGCCAGCAGCGGATGTCACTTTCATTGCCATGCAGGAGCATTGTCTTTGTGGTGGTCAGCTTCTCCAAGCCGTACCCCCAAGGAAAAGACTATTTGCACCTATTTCTGCTTATCTTTACAACCATAAGCAGAGACAATGGCACCATAACACCCATCCAGATAACCGGCAGTTATCAGTCAGAGTCTTGTCACCAGAAAAGGCCTTACGAAGCAAACTTTGAGACAAAGGAAAACAGTTTCTGTCTTTTACACTTACTACTATAATTCTCGATCCACTGCCGACAATATCCTAGCAACCCTAAGATCTGCCTCACCTGCCTCTTACTTCTTGGGGCCTTTAAAAATAAAATCCCATTTACTCGTTCTGGATCTAATTTCTTATTCCCCTTGCTTAACCAGTGTCCCAGATATCTCACTTCCTTTTCTGTAAATTGTAACTTTGCCTTTGAAACTTTCAACCCTTTTGAATCTAAGAAATTTAATAGTTTAATGCTCTCCTGTCTACCCGCCTCCTCATCTGTTCCAGCTAATAGTAAGTCATCTACGTATTGTGCTAAGGTCACCTGTGGGTTTGATTCGTAAGTTTTTAACACCTGCTCAAGGGCTTGCCCAAACAAGTTAGGGGCTTCTGTGAATCCGTGTGGAAGCACTGCCCATCTAAGTTGTTGTTTTCTATGGGTGTTTGGATCTTCCCACTCAAAGGCGAAGTAATCTCTACATTCTACCTTCAGAGGGCAGGTCCAAAAAGCATCTTTTAAATCAATCACACTATACCATTTAAATTCTGGTTTTAATTGACTAAGCAGGGTATAGGGGTTTGCCACTACTGGGAAATGGGTTATTGTTCTCTTGTTAATTTCTCTGAAATCACGGACCAATCTGTATGTGCCATCAGGTTTCTTTACAGGGAGTATAGGAGTATTATAGGAAGATATACAGGGTTCTAATAGCCCTTTAGATATTAATCTCTCAATTTCAGGTTGTAGCCCTAATTTACCTTCCTGTGAAATGGGGTATTGTTTTATCCTATCCGGGATCTCTTGTTCCTTTATAGTCACTTCAGACGGTTCTATGTCTAATTTCCCTACTGATTCTGGAGTATACCAAACTTCTGGGTTAATTCTAGCCTCATCTTCTATCGTTAGAGTACATAGATTAGCAATTAATTCTCTATCTTTTACTTCCAAATTTATTCTTAACTCCACAATTAAATCTCTCCCTAGCAAATTATATTCTGCTTCAGGTACCAATAAAAAGACCCAATTCCATAGGTGCTAGGTAATTCTATTTCTACCTGCTTTACAACAGGTTCCATAAAAGGTTCCCTTTTGCTCCGATTACTAGTAGCTTTTCCGAGGATACAGAACATCCTCGAGGTAAATATTGAACAGTCGATCTTTCTGTGCCAGGGTCTACCAAAAATTCCACTTACTGACTCTGAGGACCCAATTTCAATTTCGTCACGGGCTCTTTTCTTTCCCGGGTCCCCAGCACATAAAACCCCTTACCCCCTCAGTCCTTCTTAAACATTCTCTCATACTGAATTCTCTTTCTACAGTCTTTCTTCACGCGTCCCTTTTTCTGACAGTAGAAG
Organism: Cyrtonyx montezumae; assembly: GCF_038088225.1. Lineage (NCBI taxonomy): Eukaryota > Metazoa > Chordata > Aves > Galliformes > Odontophoridae > Cyrtonyx > Cyrtonyx montezumae. Next base: position 1,435,479 of record NW_027072046.1, read on the forward strand.
CATTCTACTGTCCTTATATCTCTGGGTCTCATCTGGTTAGGTTAAAGCACGTTCTCTGCCCGAGGAATATTCCCTCTTTTACCACGGCTATCAGAATTTTTTTGCTTGCTTCTTCTGAGTCTCCTCCTCTCTCCGTACGTATACTTTCTGAGCCTCTCTTAGTAATTCATCTAATCCTCTCTCCTGCCAATCCCCCAATTTCTCTAGTTTCCTTTGAATATTCAGGACCTAGCCACAAACTGCGTTTTCAGGAGAGCTTGCCCCAGGGGGGTAGCAGGATCTAATCCTGAATATAACTAACTTTTTGCGTAGTCTCTCTAACCACTCAGTAGGAGTTTCATCTTTTTTTTTACTCGCTAGAAGCCTTATCAACATTCTGTCACCGAAGGACAGATTCTCTATTCTCTTGAATAATAATAACTCGCAAATCTGCCATGTGAGTGATGTTCCTGGTTCTGATTATCCCAATTGGGCCACTGTAAAGGCCACTTTATATCTGCTCCTGGACCAGCCTGGTGTTGCTGATCCCAAATTCGCATACCTGCCTTCCTGATCATATCCCTCTTCTGCTGTAAATAGTACGCCCAAAATTGCCTTTATTTCATCTCAGGTATAAAGAGTGGGACCTAAAAATTGATCTAGCCTCTTGGAGACCCCTAAAGGATCCCTTATCAAATTCCCCATTTCCTTTTACAGGTATTTCTCTTAAAGGGAGAAGGTTTCTTCCTTGACCCCTCTCCTGCCTAGTTTGCCTTCTAGTGATCCTTTTCCTAGGGAGGTCTAGGGGTTCAGATTCGTCTCCTGAGTCAGATTCAGCTTGCTCCAGAGGAGTTGCTGGATTCTGTTCAGGGGGAGCACAAGGGGGGGGTGGGAGATAGTGTATCATTCACATAAGTATTTAGAGCCTGGTAGATTTGATCCTCAAAGGACCCAAATACTGGTCAGAATAGCTGATCTGCCACTATCTGCTTTCCTCCCCATATCCCTATACAATAATATACCATTTTACCTTACTCTTTCCTCGTCTAGAGGGAGAATCACCCCAGTGTTTTAACATAAACCTAGGGGACTTTCTAGTGGTATGCCTGGTAGCTTCACCTGCAAGCCACCCATGGGTTCAGAGGGCTTACTCTGCCTCTGTTCCATCTTCTGAAGCACTCACACACACACACACACACACACACACACACACACATACACACACACACACTTGCGCCCCTCAGTCGTGACCCACACCTTTGCGGGCAATGGGAACTGCACTACTAGGGGGTCCACACTCGCTTCACCCCTACAGGATGTCTCAGTCAGGCATGCTCCGGGATACCAACCCCAACTGAACGGCTTCACGCAAATACTTACTCAATCCTGAGTCTTCCTTCGGGACTTTGTGAAAAAAAATTATGGGGTACTGCAGTTTCTTTCACTCGCTTACCGAATTTAGATTTCGGAGCTATAGGTCTCTGCACAGGAATTACCAAGCCCAGGGGCCATCCAAAGACGGGGCGCCCCCCCTGGAGTGGGAATTCCACAGCAGAGTCGCCTGGATCCGAGTCACGGCACCAAATTGTTATAGGTGTGAAGAACAATACACACCAATCGTTACCAACAGGAAAAGATTTATTGAGCAAGCAAGAAATGAGCAAAACAGCGCTGGGCGGCCGTGAGTCTCCACTCCACCAGAGGTGCGCAACGGGGGCCTCCTGATCCCACTTTTTATTGTCTTTTATCTCTGCATTCATGTTTATCTTTCCCTTCCTGGGCTGCACTGGCTGTTATGTGGGGTCGTTCTCTGCCACCTGGTGGTTGAGATGAAAAGGGCCGTAGGCCTCTTCAACTTCAATCATGTGCACTTAAGAGGAGATTTTCACTTATTTTTCTTTTTTCAGTTTCTTAGAAGGTCACTGCTGTCTGTTGTTCATTGTCCAGTTGTTAGAACTAAGTGCTGTGGCTCCAATTTGCACAAATTCCAAAGTTCTTAGACAAAACATTTATACACCTATTTTGAGACTTCTACAAACTACATGGTTTTCAGAAAGCAAAACACTGAAAAACACTGACACTTCTGTCTCAAGTCGTTTTGATTAACAAATACAGCACTCACTTTTATCACAGGGATGATAAGGCTCGCAGGCGACTCCACATGGGAGGGATCTGCAAGAAGAGATCCTTTCCTGGTGGAGGTCAGCACTTAAATGGGGTTTGGGAGAGATGGAGCCAGGCTCCCCCCCTTCCAGTCACACAGGTATATCACCTCCACTTGTGCCCCCATGGCTGACTCGGTGCTCACCTCAGGTGACCAGTGTTTCAGGCCGTGATTGAGCAGTTCCCATACAGTTAGGGTAGGGTAAGGGTTATTGTTATTGTAAGGCTTAGGGTTATGTTTAGGGTTAGGTTTGGGGTTAGGGTTTGGGTTGGGGTTACTGTTAGGGTTATGTTAGGGTTAAGGTTAGGGTTAGGGTAGGGTTAGGGTTAGGTTTGTGGTTAGGGTTCGTATTAGGATTAGTGTTAGGTTTAAAGATATAGTTTTACAGTAAGATTTAGGGTAAGTTTTGGTTATTGGATAGGGTTAGGTGTAAGATTGGATTTAGGGTAAGGGTTAGGGTAAGTGTTAGTGTTACGGTAAGGGCAAGGGTTAGGGCAAGGGATGCGGTTAAAGATTTAGTCTTACATTAAGTGCTAAAGTAGGATTTAGGTAACTTCAGCAGGTTAGGTGAAAATTGGCTTTATTAATAGGGTTATGTTTAGATTTTGGATTAGTGTTAGGGTAAAGTTTTGGCTTAGGGTTTGGGTAAGGATTATGGTTGGGGTTAGCGTTAGGGTTAGGGTTAAGGTATAGGTCTAGGGTTAGGCTAAGATTTAGGGTTAGGTTTAATGTTAAGTTTAAATATTTAGTTTTACAGTAAGTATTAGGGTATGTTTTAGGTTATTGGATAGAGTTATGTGTATGATTGGATTTAGGGTTTGGTTTAGGGTTTGTGTTAGCTTTAGAATTAGTGTTAGGCTAGAGTAAGGGTTCAGGTTAAAGATTTAGTCTTATAGTAAGTGTTATGGAAGGATTTAGTTAATTTCAGCCGGTTTGGTGAAGACTGGCTTTGATAATAGTGTTATGTTTAGATTTTGTATTAGGGTAAGTTTTTGGCTTAATGTTAGGGTTTGGGTACAGATTAGGATTGGGTTTAGTGTTAGGGTTAGGGTGAAGGTATAGGGTTAGGGTTAGGGTGAAGGTATAGGGTTAGGGTTAGGCTAAGATTTAGGGTTAGGTTTAAAGATAAGTATAAATATTTAGTTTTACAGTAAGTATTAGGGAATGTTTTAGGTTATTGGATAGGGTTAGGTGTATGATTGGATTTAGGGTTTGGTTTAGGGTTTGTGTTAGATTTAGGATTAGTGTTAGGGTTAGAGTAAGTGTTAGGGTTAAAGTCTTACAGTAAGTGTTAGGGAAGGATTTAGGTTATTTCAGCCGGTTTGGTGAAGATTGGCTATGGTAATAAGGTTATGTTTAGATTTTGGAATAGTCTTAGGTTAAGGTTTTGGCTTAGGTTTAAGGTTTGGTTTAGGGTTGCGGTTAGGATTAGGGTTACGGTTAGTGTTAAGGTTTATTTTAGGGTTAGGGTAGTGTTAGGATTAGGTTTAGGTTTAGAGTCACGGTTGGGGTTGGGTTTTATGTTAGGTTTAGAGCTTGAGTTAGGCTTAGGGCTTAAGCTAGGGTTAGAATTAGGGTGAAAATTAAGTTTTGGGTTCGGTTTGGTTTTGGGATAGGGTTAGGTTTAGGGTTTGGTTTACTGTTAGGGTTAGGGTAGTGTTAAGGTTAGGGTTACGTTTAGGGTTAAGGTTAGGGTTAGTGTTATCTTTAGCGTTAAGGTTAGTTTAGGGTTAGGGTTAAGGTTAGGTTTAGAGTTAGGGTAAGGTTTAGTGTTAGGTTTCTAGATTAAGATTTATAGCAATTGTTAGGTTTAGGTTAGGGATTGAGTTATGGTTAGGGTTAGCGTGGGGTAAATAACTCCCAAGGATGGTACTTCACAAAGAAATAGTATCGATGATGGTATATTTTGAGTTGTTCTATATAGATAGTATACAGATAATAGAAAAGAGAAGATGGCTCACCATCAGGATGATGAGGCTCGCAGGGGACTCCAGGTGGGAGGGATCTCTGAGAAGAGATGTTTTGGCTTAGGGTAGGGTTAGGGTTAGGTTAGGGGTTAGAATTAGTGTTAGGATTCTTGTTAGGGTTAGTGTTAGTTTTACAGATTTAGTTTTAAAGTAAGTTTTATGTTATTGTATAGGGTTGGGTGTACAATTGGATTTAGTGTTAAGGTTAGGGTAAGTGTTAGTGTTAGGGTTAAAGAATTAGTCTTACAGTAAGTGTTAGGGAAGGATTTAGGTAATTTTAGTGGCTTCGGTGAAGATTGGCTTTAGTAATATTTTTATGTTTAGAATTTGGATTTGTGTTGGGGTAAGATTTTGTCTTAGGGTTAGGGTAATTATTAGGGTTTGGGTTTGCGTTAGGGTTAGGGTTAAGGTATAGGGATAGGGTTAGTGTTGGGTTAGGGTTAGGGTTAGTGTTGTTTGGATTAGGGTTTGGTTTAGGGTTAGCATTAGTGTTTGGGTCTGCGTTAGGGTCAGGGTTAGTGTTTGGGTTAGTGCTACATTTAGGGTTAGTGTTTGGTTCAGGGTTAATGTTAGGGTTAGGTTTAGGGTTAGTGTTCATGTTAGGGTAAGGTTAGTTTTAGGGTTAAAGTTAGGGTTTGTATAATGTTAGGGTAAGGGTTATGGCTTGGGTTAGTGTTAGGCTTAGGCTTAGGGTTAGGTTTAGGTTTATGGTTAGGGTTAAGATAAGGGTTGGGGTTGGGATTTGGGTTGGGTTTGGGTTGGGTCTGGGGTTGGGGTTAGGTTTAGGGCTAGGGTTATGGTTTGGGTTAGGGTTAGGTTTTAGGTTTAGGGTTTGGGTTTGTCACGGTGTTATCCGTGACAGTGACCCAAGGGAAACAGAGAAGGGAGAGAGGAGAGAAAAAAGAAACTGCGTCAGTGGCCACGCGGCTGCCCGAGCAGAGCCACGGTCCGGGGGGGAGGGGGGAAAACAGCGGGAAGAGATGAGTCTACAAAAACAACGGCACAATCTGAGAAGGAACGGTAACTTCACTAAATCTAATAAAATTGAACAAATGAGAGAGAGAGATAAAATTTCCAAACCAAAAGCTGTGAGCTTACGTTAAGGAGGAAACTGCATGGGAAGCACACGTTCTGAACCTCCACGGGCACCCAGAGGAATGCGCCCAGGCAGAGTGCCGCCTGGCATCCGGTGCGGAGCTCCGCCCCTCTGCTGCTCCCACAGCATTAACTCCTTAACTGCTGCATTATGCTCTGATGTGGAATATCGGCATCAAAACCACAAAACCACAACAGTTCCCCAGGAGGTGAGCAGAGCTGGTGCTCTGGTGAGCGTGCTGCACACTGAGACCGAGCTCTGGGCCTTCTTGGTAGAGATCACCCTGTGACAGCCCATCAGAAGCAGCGCTGCGGCGTGTGCGTGAGCTGGGCACAGCTGAGGCTGAGCAGGCCCAACAGGTGAGCTGGGCTTGGTGCTGGGTGGTCGCCACGAGATGTGTCAGAAGAAAAGCTGGGCTGGGGAGGAGCTGCAGCTCCAGCAGCACCCTTCTGTATGGCTGTTTCCAGGGGAAATGGGTTCTTGTTGAGATCCCATCCCACATTTTCACTAAGGATGATGAAACTTAACATTACTCCCCTGGGGAAAATTGCTGCCGGGGACCTGCCTTCATGTCAGATGTTAAAAAGGAAGGAGAGCGCTGACTTCCTAAAGTGCAACTTAGTGATGCATGGGTGTGCATATCCAGGAGATATTGAACAAAACCTCTCTGAGGTTATGGCAGGAAGCCAGGTGCCCAGCTGGGACACGGACTGTCCGAGGACACGTCAAGCACTATGTGCTTTGGGCCGTGGCTGCCACCAGGGAGTGTCACGGCTGTGAGCTGTGCACGAGGGTGGGCACGCTATGTCCGCCCTCATCCCGGCTAGCAGTGAGAGCAGGGGGAGGCTGATGAGTGCTGACCATGCGGCACAGCCACTGTGCTGTGTGTCAGCCAGGAGGGAGAAGGAGTGCTGCTGAGCCTGGGTAAGCCAGAGCTGGAGGTCTCTCAGATTCCCAAAGTGCTGCAGTGAGAGGACAGAGCGAGATTTCTTCACGACAGCAACACCAGCTGTGTGCAGAGCTGCCGAGGAGATGGAGAGGAATACTTGCTGACGGAAGCTATGGCAGTCAGAAACAAACTGGATCTAGTGCCGGGCAGCTCTTGCAGCCAGCTGATTTGCAGACATTGCCCTCCTCCAGAGGCTAAATTACATGACAGAAGAAAGCTGAGAAAATGCTCATTCCTCATGATTTTTCACTTGTGGATACTTTCTTCAGGGTTCCCCGTTTGAAAGGAGATCTCAGGGAGCAAGGTAGTCAAGGAGTGAAGCCAGCTCTACCCAAGAGCGAGGGAAGTTCCTGTGAAGAGAGCCCTCAGAGCCTGAGCTTCCACGGAGACTTCAGTGGTCATGGCTCAGCAAGGAGACTGCTTCTGCTCTACAAGTGGAAAGGTATGGCTGGGTTTCTTTTGCTTGGGTTTTCTTCCTTATTTCTAAGGGGAAGGGGTGGAGCAGAAACCCTAGAACCCTAAGGGTGGAGCATGCACATGGGTATCTCTATGGCACATGGGTGTCCCTACGGCACATAGGTGTCCCAATGGCACAGTAACCAGTTGGATTGTGCACTCGCTGCACACAGCCTGGGCTAATAGCACGGACATGTCTCAGCCTGTATTTTCCCTTAGTGATAAGTAGTGTCCCAGCAATCTCATATCCTATCTCTGGCACTATCTGCAACCTCTCTGCAAACCTTGGCTGCCCGTTCACCAACATTTCCTTTCTCTCTCCAGAAGCATCACAGCGCAGTTCCATGTGTTTGGGAACAGCAGAGACACAACTGCACCTTTCAACGCACAGTGAGATGCGATGGAGGTGGACTGTACTTACCACCACACAGGAGTGAGTTTCTTCTTGCGCACTGCACATGAAGTGTGCAATAATGAATTCTGAGTATTACTTCAGAGCAGGTGCAATGCTGTAGGGGATGTCAAGTAACCATTGTGGAAACACTTAGATGCCAACAGCAGCAGTTGGTGGCATCAGTGAGACAGAAATCTGTGTATAAATGTGGTGCTTAGAGTTGAGTGAATCCTTTGTAGAGTACAAGAATACGTTCCTCTACTTGTGCACCCGAGAGCATTTTGTTTACTGATGCACCTTTGCTCTGCAGAGTGTAGAGCTGTCAGGTAAACCGGGCTTCCTTTGCTGCCACCTGAGCAGGAATGAGACTCGTAGTGTCTAAACACTAAACCTTACACTAACCAAAACCCTAACCCTGATCCTAACCAAGACCCAAACACTAATGCTAAGCCTAAACCAAACCCTAATCCAAACAACACTAGCCCTAACGCTAAATCAAACCCTAACCCTAACCCAACACTGACCCTAACCCTATACCTTAACCCTAACCCTAACGCTAACCCCAACCCTAATCCTTACCCTAACCCTAACCCTAAGCCAAAATCTTACCCCAACACAAATCCAAATTCTAAACATAAAAATATTACTAAAGCCAATCTGCACCGAAGCCACTAAAATTACCTAAATCCTTCCCTAACACTGTAAGACTAATTCTTCAACCCTAACACTTACCCTAACCTTAACACTAAATCCAATTGTACACCCAACCCTATACAATAACATAAAACTTACTTTAAAACTAAATCTGTAAAACATCTGGAATCTGTAAACACTAACCCTAACAATAATCCTAACACTAATCCTAACCCCTAACCTAACCCTAACCCTACCCTATCCCAAAACATCTTGTTGTGGTTTGGTGGTTTTGATGCCGGTATTCCACATCAGAGCATCATGCAGCAGTGAAGGAGTTAATGCTGGGGGAGCAGCAGAGGGGAGGGGCGGAGCTCCGCACCGGATGCCAGGCGGCGCTCGGTCTGGGCGCGTTGTTCTGGACTGCCGTGGAGGTTCAGCACGTGTGCTTCCCCTGCAGGTCCTCCTTAACGTAAACTCACAGCTTTTGGTGTGGAAATTTTTATCTCTCTCTCATTTGTTCAATTTTATTAGATTTAGTAAAGTTACCGTTCCTTCTCAGATCGTGCCGTTGTTTTCTTGTAGACCCATCTCTTCCCGCTATTTCCCCCTCCCCCTCCCGGAGAACGGCTCTGCTCGGGCGGCCGCGCGGCCACTGACGCAGTTTCTTTTTCTCTCCCCTCTCCCTTCTCGGTTTCCCTTAGGTCACTGTCACGGACAACACCGTGACAATTATTGGTGGAGGATGCGGGCAATGAAGTATTTGTACTCAATTGTAAATCTGGTGCTAAGTGGACTAAGGTTTTTCATGTACCTTATAGCATGCTGGCGTTTTTTTAAGCTCTTCGTGCTCAGCACCGGAGTAATGTATGTATACAGCTACTTTAGTGTGCTGAGGGGGTTACATACCTCCTGCATAAACTCCCTGGCTAACGTGACAGATTATGCGGCATTTGGAATGGTTTCCAGTTACTCTTTTCAGGTCTTTACTTATATTCAGGATGTCAGCCTGGCAACTGTGTTATCTGTTTTTCTGAATGCACTCTTGGCAACAGTAATTTACATCATGTGGAGGAAGCTTTCCTCAAAACCAGAGAGTGTTGAATGGCAGGGAAGGTTGAAAAAATTAGGAAAGAAATTAGAAGCGTGGGGACCCCCGGTGTTACGCAATTTTGATCTTGAGCACCTGTGGAATCCTGAGAAATTCAGTGAGTGTTTAGGTAAGGAGTCATGTGACTCAGGACGATCTGAGAAGGAATGTATCGTTTGGGGTCTGGCTTGTGCTTATCGAGCTATAATTGATATTCTGGAGAGAAATGGTTTCCAAACCAAGGTCCAAAGCAAAAATGAAAACCTCCAAGTTAGACCTGACCAATCACAGGAAGCACCGGTATCAGTGTCGGTTGCCCCTGTGGAAGGCCAGAAATGGACACGGCTGTCCTCGCGCCTAGAACGGAAAGAAGAAGAAGCAGAGAAAAAAAAAGGAAGATCCAGGCGAGGGGCCCTCCTCAGCACCACCACCACCACCACCTAAAAAGGCCACTAAGAAAAGTGAGAGACATGGAGAAGACAGTGATGATGATGGAGTCACTGTTACCACTACTCGTCGGCCCCTAAAGATGACTGAAATACAAGGTTCAAGAAAGAAGTTTGTACGGCGCTCGGGTGAATCTACTGTCACCTGGTTGCTGCGGTGTTGGGACAGCGGTGCCAGCAGCGTGTCCCTAGATGGCAGCGAAGCCCGCCAACTGGGAAGCATTGCCCGAGACCTAGCTATCGACAGAGATATTGGCAGATGTCTGAATGGAGTCGCTACCCTCTGGGAACGAGTACTAGTGGCTGTAAAGGATAGATACCCTTACAAAGATGATCTGGAGCCTAAGGTGGAAAGATGGAACACTGTGGAGAAAGGCATCCAATTTTTGAGAGAAACAGCCGTAGTAGAGATGCTGTATGATCCCAATTTCGTCCCTAACAATCCACACCAGGACCGTGATCCTGATAGAGTACGGTGCACACCTGATGTATATCGCAAGCTCTCAAAAACAGCACCAGAGAGGTACGCAAGTACACTGGTAGCAATGTTCCATAGATTCGAGGGTCAAGACAGAAGACTCCCAGTTGATGAATTGACTATTGCACTCCAAAATTTTGAACAACAGTTTCCACCATCACGTGCTTCCATTGCAGCTATAGTAGCAGAAGAAGTAGGTGAGATTAAGGAGACACAGAAAACTATACTGGAGGAACTGTCATTACTGATGAATAGGGATGAACCTGTGTCAGTATTGGAAACACCTGATGAAGACGAGCATGACGCAAAGAATCTGATGAAGCAATTTATCAAACTGTTGAAAGTCTCGGCCACCAAAGGCAACCGCCTTTCTGCACGAGCAAATGACGGCAGTAACATCATGTCACGTGTGGCCATGTGGAGCTTCTTACGAGAAAACGGAGAGGACATGAGGAAGTGGCATAAAAAACCCACTCCTGCACTGCGAGCACGGGTGAGAGAACTACAGCAGAGATCAGCCACCAATGAAATTGCTCCCGTCACTGCAGGTAACCAATAGAGGGGCCCTGCCCTCAGCCAGGGGAGGGAAAGGGATAACAGAGTGTATTGGACTGTGTGGATTAGATGGCCTGGCACATTAGAGCCACAAAGATATAAGGCACTGGTGGACACTGGTGCACAGTGCACTCTGATGCCCTCGAGTTATAAAGGGACAGAATTGATTCATATTTCTGGAGTGACTGGGGGTTCTCAGGAACTGTCTGTGTTGGAGGTAGAAATAAGCCTCACCGGTAAAACCTGGCAGAAGCATCCCATAGTGACTGGACAGGGGGCTCCATGCATACTCGGTATTGACTATCTCAGAAGGGGACATTTCAAGGATCCCAAGGGGTACCGATGGGCTTTTGGAATAGCTGCTGTAGATGCAGACAACATTCAGCAGCTGTCTGTTTTACCTGGCCTGTCAGAAGATCCGTCTGTTGTGGGGGTACTGAAAGTGAAAGAGCAGCAGGTACCTATCGCTACAAAAACGGTGCACAGACAGCAGTACCGCACCAACAGGGATTCCTTGCTCCCCATTCATAACTTGATCCGTCAGCTAGAGAGCCAGGGAGTGATCAGCAAGACTCACTCACCTTTTAACAGCCCCATATGGCCGGTGCGTAAAGCCAGTGGAGAATGGAGGCTGACGGTAGATTACCGTGGCCTGAATGAAGTCACACCCCCACTGAGTGCTGCTGTGCCAGATATGTTGGAGCTGCAGTATGAACTGGAGTCAAAAGCAGCCAAGTGGTATGCCACCATTGACATTGCCAATGCATTCTTTTCTATTCCTTTGGCCACAGAGTGCAGACCACAGTTTGCTTTCACCTGGAGGGGCGTTCAGTACACCTGGAACCATTTGCCCCAGGGGTGGAAACACAGCCCAACCATCTGCCATGGGCTGATTCAAACCACACTGGAACAGGGTGGGGCACCTGAGCACCTCCAGTAACATCGATGACATTGTTGTGTGGGGTGATACAGCAGAGGACGTTTTTAAAAAAGGAGAGCGAATAATCCAAATTCTTCTGGGTGCTGGTTTTGCTATTAAACAGAACAAAGTGAAGGGACCTGCCCAGGAAATTCAGTTCCTGGGAGTAAAATGGCAAGATGGACATCGTCACATTCCAGGAGATGTGATTGACAAAATCACCAGTATGTCACCACCCACTAGCAAGAAAGAGACACAGTCTTTTCTGGGTGTAGTAGGTTTTTGGAGGATGCACATCCCAAACTACAGCCTCATAGTAAGCCCCCTCTATCAAGTGACTCAAAAGAAGAATAATTTTGCATGGGGTCCTGAACAGCAGCAGGCCTTTGAGCAAATCAAGCAGGAGATAGCCCGTGCTGTGGCCCTGGGGCCAGTACGGTTGGGACAGGATGTGAAAAACATCCTCTACACTGCTGCTGGAGAGAACGGTCCCACTTGGAGTCTGTGGCAAAGAGCCTCTGGGGAGACCCGAGGCCGACCCCTTGGATTTTGGAGCAGAGCGTACAGGGGTTCAGAGGAGTGCTACACTCCAACTGAGAAGGAGATTTTGGCAGCATACGAGGGGGTTCAGGCTGCCTCTGAAGTAATTGGTACTGAGACACAGCTCCTCCTGGCACCTCGACTGCCAGTGCTGAATTGGATGTTCAAAGGAAAGGTTTCCCCCACCCATCATGCTACCGATGCCACCTGGAGTAAGTGGATTGCACTGATTACACAGCGAGCTCGGATGGGGAACCTCAACCGTCCAGGAATCCAGGAGGTGATCATGGACTGGCCTGGTTGGTTGTTCCCACTGCATTGTTGCAGCAGTGGGAACAGGACAACTGGCAACGGAAGGGTAAACCTATTTGGGCTGCTGAACTGTGGAAAGACATTGCTGCCCGAACAAAAAGGTTGGGTGTAAAGGTGCGCCATGTAGATGCTCATGTGCCCAAGAATCGAGCTACTGAAGAGCAGAGAAATAACCATCAGGTAGATCGAGCTGCCAGAATTGAGGTGTCTCAGATCGATTTGGACTGGCAGAACAAAGGAGAGCTATTTTTAGCTCGGTGGGCCCATGAGACGTCAGGCCATCAAGGAAGGGATGCGACCTATAAGTGGGCTAGAGACCGAGGGGTGGACTTAACTATGGATGCCGTTGCACAGGTTATCCATGACTGTGACACATGTGCCATAATTAAACAGGCCAAGAGGATGAAACCCCTCTGGCAGGAAGGGCGATGGGAAAAGTATAAATATGGGGAGGCGTGGCAGGTTGATTATATCACCTTGCCACGAACTCGCGATGGTAAGCATTACGTGCTCACCATGGTGGAGGCGACCACTGGGTGGCTTGAGACATACGCAGTACCCCATGCTACCGCCCGAAACACCATCTTAGGGCTCGAGAGACAAGTCCTATGGAGACATGGCACTCCAGAGAGAATTGAGTCCAATAATGGGACTCATTTCAAAAATTCTCTTGTGGATATCTGGGCCAAAGAACACGGCATTGAATGGATCTACCATATCCCCTACCATGCACCAGCTGCTGGTAAGATCGAGCGCTACAACGGGTTGTTAAAAACCACGTTGAGAGCAATGGGTGGTGGGACATTCAAGCACTGGGAGAAGCATCTGGCAGAAGCCACCTGGCTGGTCAACACTAGGGGATCAGTCAACCGAGAGGGTCCTACACAGTCCGGCTCCCTACAGACCATAGAGGGAGATAAGGTCCCTGTGGTACATGTGAGGAGCATGTTGGGAAAAGCGGTGTGGGTCCTTCCAGCCTCTGGAAAGGGCAAACCCCTCCGTGGAACCGTTTTTGCGCAGGGACCTGGGTGCACCTGGTGGGTAATGGATAAAAATGGGGACGTCCAGTGTGTCCCACAAGGGAATTTGATGCTGGGGGAATGCAGTCTGTAATTACGTGTGTATGTATGTATATATATATATGTTTCTATGTAACTCATGTTATTACTGTTTGGTTATGTATAGATGTGTGTTAAGCATGATGTGATGATGTGGAATAAGGGGTGGAATGTTATGGTTTTGTGGTTTTAATGCCGGTATTCCACATCAGAGCATCATGCAGCAGTTAAGGAGTTAATGCTGTGGGAGCAGCAGAGGGGAGGGGCGGAGCTCCGCACCGGATGCCAGGCGGCGGCGCTCTGTCTGGGCGCGTTCCTCTGGGCTGCCATGGAGGTTCAGCACGTGTGCTTCCCCTGCAGTTTCCTTCTTAAAGTAAGCTCACAGCTTTTGGTTCGGAAATTTTTCTCTCTCTCTCAATTGTTCAATTTTATTAGATTTAGTAAAGTTACCATTCCTTCTCAGATCGTGCCGTTGTTTTCTTGTAGACCCATCTCTTCCCGCAGTTTCCCCCTCCCCCTCCCGGAGCGCGGCTCTGCTCGGGCGGCCGCGCGGCCACTGACGCAGTTTCTTTTTCTCTCCCCTCTCCCTTCTCGGTTTCCCTTGGGTCACTGTCACGGACAACACCGTGACACCATGGGGTCAGTGCGGATGGGACACAATGTAAAGAGCATCTCTACACTGCTGCTGGAGAGGAAGATTTCACTTGGAGCCTCAGGAGAGCCCCGAGGCCGACCCCTTGGGTTCTGGATTCGGGCGTACAGCGGGTCTGAAGAGCGCTACACTCCAACTGAGAAGGAGATTTTGGCAGCATAAGAGGGGGTTCAGGCTGCTTCTGAAGTATTTGGCACTGAGACACAGCTCCTCCTGGCACCTCGACTGCCAGTGCTGAATTGGATGTTCAAAGGAAAGGTTCCCTCCACCCATCATGCTGCTGATGCCACCTGGAGTAAGTGGATTGCACTGCTTACACAGCGAGCTCGGTTGGGGAACCTCAGCCATCCAGGAATCCTGGAGGTGACCATGGACTGACCTGAAGGCAAGAAATTTGGAACATCCCCATCAGAGGAGATACCACGTGCTAAAGAGGCCCCACCATATAACGAACTACCAGAGAATGAAAAGACGTATGCCCTCTTCACTGATGGATCGTGTCGTATTGTTGGGAAGCATCGCAGATGGAAGGCTGCTGTGTGGAGCCCCACACGACGAGTTGCAGAGGCCACCGAAGGAGAAGGAGAGTCAAGCCAATTTGCAGAGGTAAAGGCTGTCCAGCTGGCCTTAGATGTGGCTGAACGGGAGAGGTGGCCAGTGCTGTACCTTTATACTGACTCATGGATGGTGGCAAATGCTATATGGGGTGGGCTTGGTTCCATGCCTAATGGGACAAGGGACCCACAGACCCATGGCCCAGGAAAGAGGAGGGGGGAAAAAGGGAAAGGACAGGGAGATGGGCCTAAAACCAAACAGCAGCAAGAATCTGAGGAGGAAAACTAATTTAATAAATATGATATCAAAATACAAAATAACACAACATAATCGGTATCAAAGCTAACAAATCAAACAAAACGAGAGTGTCCAAAGCTGAAGGCCTTATTCTGATGCTGAAGGCGAAGCGGTGAGGGAGCTCCCACAGCTGAGACAAGCAGCAAAAAGAGGACTGCGGGACTTGAGTGCAGTTTGATCTTTCCCTCTGGGTGGAAAGCTGGAACACCAAGTCCTCTGGGGCATGGAAGTTGTTCTTCTCAGAGCCAGATACCTGGAAAAATTCAGAAGTGCACAGAATTAGAGCATTTACTCTTTAACTCCCAGGGCCTTACACGATGTTATTGTGTGGAATACTGATAACAAAAATCCAAAAATCACAGAAATTAGAAGGGACCTCCAGAGATCACCTGGTCCAACCCCCTGCCAAAACAGGCTCCTTAGACCGGGTTGCACAGGTAATTATAAAACCTTGACAGTTAGGGTTCAGGGTTTTGGGTTAGGATCATAGAATCCTAGAATCACCAAGGGTGGAAGAGACCTCCAAGACCATCCAGTCCAACCGTCCACCTATCACCAATAACTCTCAGTAACCCATGTTCCTCAGCACAATGTCTAAACATTCCTGTTCTGCTTCTCCTCACATTGTCTCTGCTCTTCTCCCTGGAGAGGACTGGGGTTTGATAATTTAATGGTATAATGGCTTGTGGGGGCCGTCCTTCCCTGGCACGCTGGTGTGCATCTACTTCATCATCGTCTTTGTCTGAGGGAACCGTACCCTCTGATATCAAAGCTGTGTCCAGGCTCCCTCTGCCCAGTGCCATAGACTGCTCTAGCTGCACAGCACTGTGCAGATTGTTCTGTGTGTGTGTGTACGTGTGAGGACTGAGCTGAAGGATGGGGCCATCAGCTCAGAGCTCAGCACTCAAGTACGAGGGCTCATCTCCAGGAAGTTTCCTCAGTGCAAAGCAGAAACCACAGGCAGCCCTGGCCACGTCCTCCAAATGGAACCAAGTTCATGTCCTTAGTGCTTAGGATTAGGGTTTGGATTAGGGCAGGGTGAGGTTTAGGGTTATTAGGGGTAGGGATAGGGCTACGGTTAGGGTTTGTATTGGAATTTGGGTTAGGGTTAGGGTAGTTAGGGTTAGGACTAAGTTTAGGATTGGGGCTGGGTTTAGGATTAGGGTGAAGGTTGCAGTTCCTCTTGAGTTTAGAGCTGTGGTTAATATCGATATATACAGTTGGAATTGAAGGTAATCGATCAAATCAAGTGAGTGTCCAAAACCAAAGGCCTTACTCTGAAGCTGAAGGCGAGACCACGAGGGAACCTTCACTGCTGAGATGAGCAAAAAGAGGACTTGCGTGCAGTTGAATCTTTGCCTCTGAGTGGAAAACGGGAACGCAGTGTCCTCTGGGGCATGGAGTTCTCCTTCTCTTCTGAGAAGCAGGGCTGCAGTCCCTGCAGCACAGCACTACTCAGTGGACATGCTGCGCAACCAGCGGCACACTGCTGCACCCCTGGGCCTGGCGGGCAGCACGTCTTCCAGCACTCTGAGGATCAGCAGTGTCTGCAGCACCAGGCAGTGCACGGCCGGCTTCCTGTCCTCCTTCAGGCTCTGCAGGGCTGCGAGGAGCAGAGCAGAGATGTGTCAGTGCCCCAGGGAGAGGAGCTGTGTCACCACCCCTGCCCCGCACGGTGCCTCTCGGGGAGGACTGCTCACCATTGCAGATGTCCTGCACCTTCTGGGGGTCCTCACTCCTCAGCTGCCGCCCCAGGAGCCCTGCGCACACAGCACTGTCAGCACTCAGCTGGCAACGTGGTGCCCAGGGGCACCCGTGGTGCCCCCAAAACCTTCAGAATTCCCATGGTATATATACCTAAAGTGCCCCCATCGTCCCCAGGGACCCTATGGTGGTGCCCCGGTGAACCCCAAGACCTCACACAGCACCTCGTAGACCCCAGTAATACCTCAACAACACGCAAGAAACCCCACGGTGCCCCAGTGACCCCCACCAACCCCAGTGGTGTCCCAGTGGCCACCACAGACCCTACACACTGCCACAGTGACCCCCATAATGCTCCAATGACCCCCGGGGTGCCCCAGCAACCCACAAGGACCCCAATAGTTTCCCCATGACTCCCCAGGACCACCCCCTGCTCACTGACCCCACAGCATTCAGCTGTGGGGGTCAGAGGGAGGGGGACCCACTGGGGCCGGGACTCACCCAGGAAGTGCACGGCCACCTCCCGCACAGATGCCTGGGGGCTGTGCAGGTACCTCATGCTCTGCTGCAGGTACTGCTCCATACCACTGCCTGCCTTCTGAACCTGCAGAGAGCACCAGGGTAGGGGTGGCACTCACAGAACACCACCCCCCACCTTCTGCCAGAGCTGGGGGGTCCCACAGTGGGGGAGGTGGGGGTTGAGGGGTGGGCATCTTTACCAGGCACTCAGCGATCTCCCATTTGTTTGCCGTGCTGGCCAGGCGTCGCAGTCGCTGCCAGTGCAGGAGCTCAGCAGAGCGGGTCAGGGCTTCCTGAGCAGCCTGGGGAGCAGTGACACAGGGGATTGTCAGCAGGAGAGCCTGGGGACCCCTCCCACAACCCCACCCTGGGGGGGGGATCTGGGAGGACTTTCGTAACCTAAGTCTCTGCACTGGGCGTGGGGGGTGGGGGATGTGGAGGGCTGAATGGGTGGGACGGTGGAGTGGTTGTTCCTGGTGACCACAGACACCCTCCCCAGCCTTCGTGATGCAGTGAGTCAAGCGGCAGGCTGGGGTCACACGGGGTGACCCTGTGACCCCGTGACCTCAGGAGCTGCCCCCACCTCTGCCACTCTGGGGATGTCCTCGCTCATGTGGAAAAGCAGTGGCAGCAGATTTATCTCCGCATGCGGCAGCAGCTGCCCCCCGCCCGGTGCCACCAGCAGCTGTGCAAACAGCTCCATGGAGAGCCAGCGCAGCTCTGCGTTGTCCTGGGGATGGACAGGGACACAGGGGGTTGGTGCTGAGCGATGCACGGGGAGGGGTTCTGGGTGGTCTGCTCCCCGTCGCCCCACGCGCTTCACCTCATTAAAGCAGGATGTCAGGCGCACCGCCAGCTGGCCGAGCACATTCTGCACATGGCCGGGGTGCTGAGCCATGATGTCACACAGCAGCTGCATGGCCTGCAGCTTGACGTTGGCCCGTGTGTCCTGCAACCACGTCAGCACCTTGGGCAGCAATAGATGCATCCTCCCGGCGTACAGTCTCCGCAGCCCTCGCTGCGCCAGCTCCCGGCTCTCAGGACGTTTGCTGTGGATGCGTTTCCTGAAGACCTTCTCAGCATGGCCATTCTCCTCCTGCAGCTCCAGGCATCTATGCAGCTGTAATGCACAGAAGTGAGGGAGCAGCAGGGCGGGAGGGGGCTCGGCCCCCATCCCCCTGAGGGGACCACCGTGCCAGTCCAATGCCCACCTCTGTGTAGAGAACCATTGCAGGGACCTCCCTCCAGTGCAGCTGGTGGTACTGCAGCAGCTCCTGCACGTGGCTGAAGATGCGCACGGACTGATCCCGGCAGTTCCTCACAATCAACCTGTGGGAAGGGGCGGGGATTGAGCCCAGGTGGGAATCTGACCACACCGGCACTGTGCTGGGGGGGGAGAGCAGAGCAGCCTGTCTGTCATGGTTTTATGATTTTTGGTACTGGTATTCCACATCATAACATCATGTAGTGCATTTAGAGTTAAAGAGTTAATGCTCCAGCTCCATGGATCATCGATAGTTCCAGGTATACCTGTCTCAGAAGAGAAGAAGAACTCCATTCCCCAGAGGACTTTGCGATGCTTTGCGTTCTTACGTGTTTACGCTCAGAGGGAAAGATAAAAACTGTCTGCGGTCACGGGACACTCTCTTTCCTTGGGGATCGACTCAGCAGTGGGTGCTCGCTGCCGTCCGCCTTCAGCGTTAGCGTAAGGCCTTCGGTTTATCGGACACTCTCTCTTGCTCATTTTATTTGATTTATTAGCTTTAATTCCAATTATATTGTATTATATTGTGTTATTTTGCTTTCCGATATCTTATTTAGTAAATTAGCTTTTCTCCTCAGATCGTTGCCGCTGTTTTGTTCCTAGGCCCATCTCCCTTTTCCCTTCTCCCTTTCCCCCTTCCCCTTTCCTGGGGCGTGGGTCCGTGGGTCCCCCGCACCAATCGTCACAGAACCGGGCTGAACCTGCCCGTAAACCGTTGACACTGTCCCACCCCACAGCGTGGCTCTTCCCATCGCCCACCGCACCTCAGCACCCCCTGCACGGTGCCCGCGTTGTACCCTATTGCGGGAGGGCTGCATGTGGGGCAGCAGGGGCAGTGCAGTGTGGGGCAGTGTGGGGCAGCGTGTGGGAGGGCCGTACCTGGCGAGGGTGCGCAGGCCATCCCGCCACGTGGCAGCGCACAGCAGCTGCCCCCACAGCTCGTGTTCCTCCATGGCGTGCACCAGGTGGTCCATATCAGCGCACTGCAGCAGTTTGTGCATCATCTCCGCCAGGATCCTGCATGGAAATGGGGCAGCACACGTGGGGTCAGGGCTCAGTGTGGGGTCAGCACGGGTCGTGCCGTGGGGTTGGCGGCGGGCACGGCGGCGGTACCTCAGGGCAGAGGTGGGGGCGGATGAGTGGATCGGATTCTCCATGACAGCGATGACCTTCAGTGGTGTGAGCCCCCCAGATAAGTTCATAAGTTCATAAGTTCGTAAGGTTGGAAAGGACCTATAAGATCATCTAGTCCAACCATCCTCCTATCACTATCTCTACCCAACTACTAAATTAAGTCCTTTAGCACCTCATCTAAACGCTTCTTGAACAGCGCTAGGGATGGTGCCTCAACCACCTCCTTAGGCAGGCCATTCCAGTGCCTGACCACTCTTTCAGAAAAGAAATGCTTCCTCAGGTCTAATCTAAATCTTCCCCGGCGCAACTTGTGGCCATTCCACTCATCTTCTGGAAGATGAGTGCCACAAAGAGCTACGGGAAAAACAAGCGCACCTGGGGGTCATACTGCGAGTGCTGCAGGATCTTGTGCAGTGCCATGACTGCCTGCGGGAAGCACCCAGGCAGTGCTCAGCACCACACTGCTCCCTCGGGGTTGGCGGGGGGGGGGGGGAAAGATGGGTGAGAAAAGGGGAAGGGGTCTCCCTGGGGACCCCCAAACTCACAGCCAGGGAAAGGGTGCTGATCTCAGTCTCCTGGCCCAGTGGTGCCATCTCTAGCAGCCGCAGCAGCTTCTGCACCATCTGCAGCACCATGTCCATCGTACACAGCACCGTCTCCCACAGCTCCCATGTGTTCCTGCGGCACAGAGCTGTCCTCAGAGGGGGCCACATTGTGAGGGGGCTGGTGGACTCTCTATATGTGCTGGGGGTCCTTCTATGTGTGGGGCAGGGGGCCCACTCAGTGTGGGATGGAGGCTCCCCACTGCTTGGGGTGGGGGTCCTTCTACTTGTGGGCTGAGGATCCCTCTCTGTGTCAGGTGGGAGTCCCTATCCACATGGGGTGGAGGTCCTTGTCCATATGGGGATGGAGGTCCCTCTCCACGTGAGGAGCGGGGGGGGCAACACACTTATCACAGGTGAGGGAGCAGCTCAGCAGGCCTTGTGTCACTGCACGAGGATCACAGGCAGCCAGCCAGAGCAAGGCACACTCGATGATCGTCTGCGGCCGCTCCTCCGTGATCAGCTCCCTCCTCCTGTGGATGGCTGTCACAATCTGCTGCACCTGGATGGTACACAGAGACAGCAGAGTTTTTGGGCTGCCCCAAGAGCGGCCAAGCACCCTCAAGTCCTGAGTCAGACTGGTGCTGTCTGGGACAGCCCAACCCAACACTGCCTTCCTGCACCCAACCCTAACCAATAGCAGCCAACCCAACCCTAACCACCAGTGCTCCACCCAACCCAACCCTACATGGCCTTCCTGCACCCAACCAATCCAACCCCAACTCCCAAGACCCAACCCAACCCACAAGACCCAACCCAACCCCAACGCCAGCCCCCAGTCCCAACCCACCACGGGCTCAGTATCCCAGCAAGCAGCTGCCAGTTGCTCACATCATTAGGTGTAGGCTTGAAAGCGTCCATCAGGACAGCCATCATGGTGGCAGCCACCTGCGTGTTGTAGGTGCTGCAGTCCCTCATGCCCTGCAGTGCCACGAGGATGAGGTCGGTGTTCTCCGAAGAGTTGAAGTGCTTTGCAAAGCGCTGGGGGGGAATGAACACAGAGGGGGGGAAGGGACGTCAGATGTACTCCCCCCATTCCCGCAGACTCCTCGATCACGAATCCCACTGTGACAAGCCCTCCTCACCAGCACAATGTCCTTGATGCTGGTGGAGATGGAGAACTCCTTGTCATCTTCACACTCCTTGAGTTCCTCCTTCTTCTCCTTCTGCTGCGCTTCCCAGCCTGGAAAGGAGAGCAAGCCACGGGTGAGTGATCACTGAGTGCCTCCATCCCGAGCACGGGGCCGTGGGGCACAGCTCCTCGACTCCACAAGCTTCTGCTCCTTTGCTGCTCAGTGCAGCAGCCAACGCAGCGCCATCCCTGCTCGCATCGCCTTACGGGCTCTCCCCAGGATGAAGGTGTGGAGGTGATGGAGAGTGTCGAGAGCAAAGCAGCGAGTCCTGTCCTCCTCGTAGGTGCAGCACAGCACCAGGCTTCCCACCAGCTGCCCCAGCACAGGCAGACGGAGCTCTTCGTAGCGGGCCAAGCTGATTTGTCCCAAGAAGCGACGGGGCTGTGTGCAGAGAACACAACACTGAGTGCACCCCTCCCCCCATCGGTGGGAGCAGGGTGGGCAGAAAAGGAGGGATGAAGACCCCCACGTCAGAGGTGTCGGCCCCTTACCCTGGCCTGGCAGAACTGCACCAGCGATTGGCTCAGCTTCCAGATGCGCTCCACTGCCCTCCGCCGCACGGCCACACTCTGAGAGCAGGTGAAGGGCAGCAGCACCTGTGGGAAGAGGAGATGCTGCTCTGCCCTGTGCCCCCCCGGCTCACCCCAGAAGGTGAGGGAGGAGGGGGGGGGGGAAGGAACAGCCCTCCTCTGTGCAGCCCCTGCGGCCAGAGCCCACCTGGAAGACGCTCTGCAGCTCCTCACTGACGGTGGCTGTGGGGTGGACGAACACCAGCGTGTACAGCATTTGGTCCAGAGCACTCAGGGTCTGCGGGAGGGATGGAAGAGGGGAGTAATAAGGGAAGAGAGGTGGAGGGGTAGGCACGGCGAGACCCCCTCCTGCAAGGCAGGGGGGTCCTGCAGCTTCCAGGCACCCACTCTTGTATAAAGACTGTCGTCCAGGTCCTGCTCCGAGGGAAGCAGGAGGATGCTCTGGAAGCACGTGGTGAGCAGAGGAATCCTGTCCTCCAGCACTGCCTCCACCGGGCTGCAAAAACAGAGAGTGCAGCGCTGGGAGCACTGTGCTACAGGACAGGGAGGGGATCCCCCCATGGGCAGCGGCTCCACGGAGTGGGGGGAGAAGAGGGGAGGAGCCCCCTCCGCTACAGAGATGTGTGGGGCTGAGGGAGTCCTGAGAGCTGCTGTGGTGGGGGTGGGTTGGGGTGTTGTAGGTTTGGGTAGGGGTTAGGGTTAGGGATAGGGTTAGGGATAGGGATAGGGTTAGGGATAGGGATAGGGTTAGGGTTAGGGGAAGGTTTAAGGATAGGGTTAGGGTTAGAGCTGGGTTAGGTTTAGGGACAGGGTTAGGGTTAAGGGAAGGGTAAGTGTAAGGGTTAGGGTCAACATCAGATCCAAGACCAAGCAGGGCTGCAGGATGTCCTCTGCCTGTTGGGCAGCCCCAGTAGGGGAGAGCAGTGGCCCAGTACCAACAGGACCATCCCCTGATGCTTTGGTGTGGGGCCATGCAGACACTGCGGGGCCACGCAGACACTGTGGGGCCATACGGACACTGTGGGGACATACAGACACTGTGGGGCCGTACAGACACTGTGGGGCCCTCCCGGTGCAGGGCAGTACCTGAGGGCGGTGATGGCAGCCATGGCATTCTGCCGCAGCTCGGAGCACAGCTTTCCCCGTGGCTCCTCTGACAGCAGCTCCTGTACAGCACAGTGGGATGGCACCGGGCACCCCGTGCTCCCAGCACTGGGAGGACTGGAGCTGACAAATCCCCCCCCTTAAGCACCCACCACCCCTCACCATGATGTTCTTCACCATTTCATTCTGGTGACAGAAGATGTGCAGTCCCTGCGCTGTGTTCTCCTCCACTGCTGCATCACAGAGGGTGCAGATGCTCCACAGGAACCGCAGCTTCTGCTTCTCGTCCTGCAGCCACCGGAGAGTGAGAGGGGCCCGGGGGGGGACACAGCTCCTCCGCAGATGCAGGGGGTTTGGGGGGGATGGGGCTCTGCTGTCACCTTCTCTGTGCTCCGGACAAAGGCCACGATGGTGTCCAGTGCGCAGCACTTGGCGGTGTCCACAGGCAGCACGGCGACATTGGAGTGGGGAGCTGGAAATGGGGGCAGGGGGTGGCACGGTGGGGTCAATGTTGGGGTGAGATTGGGATTCAGGTTGGGTTTCGGGTTGTGGTTAGGGTTAAGAGTGAGGTCGGGGTTGGGGTTTGGGTTAAGGTTCAGGGTCAGGGTTGGGGAAAAGGAGCCCAAAGCAGAGCGAGGAGAGGAGGGGGCTCTGCCCTCTGCCATCCTGCACAGCCCCAACACCGTGCAGAGGCCGCTCCCTCCTCCTATAACCCTGCGGGGACCCTCACTCACTGGATGGCACAGGGGTGGAGTCCTGCAGAGTCCTGCACTTTTCCTCGGCCTCCGAGGGGCAGGAAGGGGATCTCTCCTCCATCACACATGATGAGGGCTGAGCTTGGGCACAGGACATCGCCTGGGCAGCCAGGGGCGGAGGGAAACGCTGTGGATTGCTCCGAGCAGAGTCTCTCCAAGCTCCGCTGGCCAGCTCCTGCTCTGTCCCACCGGAGTCCGAATCGAAACTGGTGGGGCTGGGCCCGGGGGGGCACGGGGACGCATCACAATGGACCCCACTGTGACGCAGTGCCCCGCCCCTCTCAGCTCTGCTCAAGGCTGCTCAATCCCCCATTCTGTATTGGGGAATGGAGACGTTATTATAATTACTGTGTTACATCCTTCAAAAGGTGGGCAACAGAAGCATCAACCTCACACATCAGGAACGCATGCTTCACACTGGGGCTGAGCCGCTCCAGGAGCAGGGTCAGGGCTTCCCTGATGAGTTCACCAGCAGAAGTTGGGGTTAGCATTATGAATGGGGTTGGAGTTAGGGTTAAGGTTAGGGTTAGGATTTGGGTTATGGTTAGGACTTGGGTTAGGGTTAGGGTTACTCTTGAGTTTGGGGTTGTGGTTAGTATTTGTGTCCGTGTCTGGGTTGGACTGTAGGGTTAGGGTTAGAATTGGTGTTAGGGTTAGGGTCTGTGATAGGTTTAAACTTAGGGTTAATGTCAGAAATATGTCCGAATTAGTTTTAGGAGTCAGGATCTCTGGCAAGGAAATGCTGAATTCCCAATGTCAGTGGCGGGCATCCTGCGAACAGGAGCGCACACAAAGACAATGTTACATCATTTATGCCCCGACACTTCTCTTTCCTCCCCTGGTTCCTCGTTGGTTGAGGACTTCAGGTTCATCATCTTCCCAGCAATGAATCAAACATACATGTGCTGACCCAACGTCAGTGGCTGCTGGCTAAACATGTGCATCGCTCCTAAGTTGCTTCTTCTGCCTTTTTCACACAGGTCTTGTCTGTCCACTGCC
Organism: Cyrtonyx montezumae; assembly: GCF_038088225.1. Classification (NCBI taxonomy): domain Eukaryota; kingdom Metazoa; phylum Chordata; class Aves; order Galliformes; family Odontophoridae; genus Cyrtonyx; species Cyrtonyx montezumae. The sequence goes on from NW_027072046.1 coordinate 1,459,763, forward strand.
AACATTGAGCAATTTCCCCTGGCGAGGACTTTTGATTGCTAACAGCGTTATCACTGCTTGGGAGTGGGCACCCGGCTCATTCCAGGTGGCGGCACAGACAAGAGCTGCGTTCTTTGTACCCATAATTACTCCATCTCCTTTATTTCTTATCTCTATAATTACTTTGCTAACTGCTGAGGGTGAATCAATGTGGAACGCTCATCTAAAGCACGAGTGATAAAGACAATCAGAGGACCCCCACCCCCGATAAAATCAAAAGACCCCGCCAAAGACTGTCAGTACTGATAAAGGCCGCTAGATGACAGCAGAGACCATGAAATCAAAAGCTTCTCTTCATCCATTTGATTCATTCATTCGATGGTTGGACTAGGTGATCTTGTAGGTCCTTTCCAACCTAATGTATCTATGAACCTATCAATCCAATGCAAAAATGACACTGCATTTCTACATTTCCCCCCTTTTCTTTTTTGTTCTCCGCCGTTGATTTCTGAAGTTTATATCATCATCATTTTCCTCTTCTTCACTTTCTTCACTCCCTCTCTCCTTCAATATCATCGTATTTCCCGAGTATGGTGGTGGACCCACTGGTGTTGGCTTCAGTAGTGCTATCTCCATGAATTGCTGTACCAGTGCCCTCATACAGGGAATAATAAAGCCACCAAAACTCCTGCTCCTGTAATCAAGGAAGTAAAAATGGATTCTAGCATCCCTTTCCATTTACCAAACCAGGACTCTAACCCTCCAGTGACCACCCCCATTGTGTCCCATGCCCCTGTATCTTCGCCTGCTCCTGTGCAGGCAGTGGGGTGGGTGTCTATGGGGACACTGTGTGGACACCGTGGAGAGGTATCTACCTCTGAACTTTCTGCCATCTCGTCAGCAAGGGTAGGAGCCCTTGTCATGCCTCAGCTACTGTGCCATGGGATATTTCCCTTCTTGAGGGCAACTCTTTTCTGGCAGAGCGACCATTGTCTCTTCTGGCGTGTCACTACGATATGTCACTGGGCCATGGAGCTTCTGAAGTTCTTCCTTCAACGGAGATGAAGACAGACTGCTCCTTTGGCTGAGGTAGGCGACCCAAGGTGCCACAGTCTGAGCTTGGGCCACCCCTCTCTTAGGAAGGTGGATCAGACCTTTAACCCGCCCCCGAAGTAGCAGTGTTATCTCTACCGTATCTTGGCTGTTTGAGTGATTGGCTATACCACCTGCAATGCACAATAGGCAGCCAAGAGCTGGTTCTCTCTTCTGCTCCTTGCCAAACCTGTGACCAAAACCTGATCAGGGTTCAAACGGAACTCTGGCATTGCCACAGGTCCCAACTGAAGCCGTCCAGAGTGGCATGAGCATCCAATTCAGCTGTGAGGGTAGGATCAAACCCAGCCTGGGCTTGTTTAACAGCCAGCTCTGCATGTTGGGACAGCCTGCTGCTTCATCTCCCCTGCTCCCATAGTTGCCTCTTTATCATAAGTCTATATATCAGCCTCAGCAGCTGCACTAAATGAGGTCTGAACACCAATATCCCAATACACCTAAGAACTCTGGGAGCTGCTTTGGTGTCACAGGGATTGGCAACGCCTGAACCATATCTGTGACAGCACTGTGTTGTACTTTGCTCACTCCTGACCAAACTACCCCCCGGAATTTCACAGCTAGGCATGGACCCTTCACCTTCCCAGGGTCTATAGCCCATCCTTCTCCCTGCAGGGAGGCGGTCAGTGAATCTAATGCCTTTCCTAATGCCTCTAGTGAGTCAGACATACACACGAGATCAGCAAGAGAATGATATCAGTTGACACAGCACGGTTTTTCCCAATTGGCCAGGTCACTTGCTGCCAGGTTGTGACAATAAATTGGGGAATGCAGGTCCCCCTGCGGCAGGACCTGCGTGGCCCACTGCCTGCCTCCCCACCTCAACACCCATTGGTTCTGTGATTCTTCAGCAGTGGGGATACCAAAGAATGCATTTGCCAAGTCTAGGACACAACGGGATGTTTTTACTTCAGACTGCTCCCTTTAATTTTGCTAATTAAGAGAAATAGAACAAAATTCAGGTGCAGCTGGAGGTGCCCGTTTGGGGGCAGTTAGTGGGGATGAGAGTGGATCGAATGGGGTGAGGGAAGTGCAGGTGAGATGTGACTTTCAAATACTGCTGGTTCCAAATCCACAATAAAAGGGCCACGCACCTAAGGGAAATTTAAGCACACCTTGAATGATTAAATACAGCATAACCAAGTCTATATCACCCCATCCCAAGACAGATGTTGAATAGCAGAAGGTCGCAGACTTTGAAAGAGACACAACCCAGTTCGACTGAGACGTCCTCCTGTCTGAATGGGACATTTTCAGAACTGAGTGAGGTGCCTACCGGCCACAGCAGCCCTTGGAAAAAGCAGTTTGGGTCCTTCCAGCTTCTGGAGAGGGCAAACCTCTCAGTGGAAGTGTCTTTGCTCAGGGACCTGGGTTCACTTGGTGGGTGGTGAAAAGGAATGGGGATGTGCAATGTGTTCCACAAAGGAACCTGATGATGGGGTAGTGCAGTCAGCAATTCCATACATATATATACGGTGTGTGTGTATTAAATGCATGTTAATCACTGTACCACTATGTATATCATGCATGCTGTAGTGATGTGGAATAAGGGGTGGAATGTCATGGTTTTATGATTTTTGGCATTGGTATTCCACATCATAATGTTATAAGTAGATTGACGGACTAAGAATCAAGGAGCCAATTATTGAATTTTATTAATCAAAGAGCAAAGAGCAAAGAGGCAATGCAGCGCTGGGCGACAGGGGACTCTGCGTTCCACCAACTGTCGCAACAGTTGAACCAATACCTGATCCTTTTATACAGTCCGTCTTCCATATTCGTGTCCTTTCATGTACTCTGCGCATGATCCATTTGTTGCTAGGGGGTCTTCTTCTGCCTCCTGGTGGTCACATGGGTTGAAGTAAGTAATCTTTCTCCATATCTCCTTCTTGACCCCTTCTGGTGGTTTTTACACAATCACTAACCCTTGACCATATCTGGGCAAGTTCCCTGTTTGCGCAAGCTTTCAGTAACGAGTTTGCGGGCGAGTTCCCTGTTTGCGCAAGCTTTCAGTAACGAGTTTGCGTTTTTGCATGCTAAGCTTATTAACTCTGGACAAACATTCCTGCCTCTTTAACAATTTCCCCCCTTTTTCTTTTATCGTTGAATGTTTGTCCTCTTTTCCTAATTGTGATCATAGGGTGGGATATTACACTTTCTCCATTTACAATTTCTCTATTTCCCTCTGCAGAGTCATTTGCGTCAAGATTAGCAATTTCGTGGTGTCAAATCGCTTCTTTACCAATTGTAATAAACATTTAATTACACATGGTACAAATATTAATCCCAAAATAATCAAGATCAAGGGCCCAGCCAGAGCAGACAGCAAAGTGGTGAGCCATGGTGATACGTTAAACCAACCCTCATACCAGGATCTTCCAATTTCCCTATCCTTTTTTTCGTTGTTCCAATCTCTTACGAAGTTCAGCCATGGAGTCCTTAACTACCCCGGTGTGATCAACAAATGAACAACATTCTTCTTGGAGTGCTATGCATAGTCCCCCTTCCTTTAGGAATAGGAGGTTTCCCTGTTTGCGCAAGCTTTCAGTAACGAGTTTGCGGGCGAGTTCCCTGTTTGCGCAAGCTTTCAGTAATGAGTTTGCGTTTTTGCATGCTAAGCTTATTAACTCTGGACAAACATTTCTGGCTGTTTAACAATAACATCATGCAGTGCATTAAGAGTTGAAGAGTTAATGCTCCAGCTCTGTGGATCATGGGTAGTCCTGGGTATACCTGTCTCAGAAGGGAAGAGCTACATTCCCCAGAGGACTCTGCTTTGTATTTTTACATTTTTCAGCTCAGAGGGAAAGATAAAAATGTCTGCATGCCACAGGACAGGTTTTTTTCCTTTGGGATCCACTCAGCAGTGGGTGCTCGCTGCCGTCTCACCTTCAGCATTAGCGTAAGGCCTTCAGTTTATCAGACACTCTCGCTCATTTTATTGGATTTATTACTGGATTTATTACCTTCAATTCCAATTATATTGTATTATATTGTGTTATTTTGCTTTCCAATATCTATTTAGTAAATCAGCTTTCCTCCTCAGATCGTTGCCGCTGTTTTGTTCCTAGGCCCATTTCCCTTTTCCCCTTTCCCCCTTCCCCGGGGCGTGGGTCCGTGGGTCCCCCACACCAATTGTCACAGTACCAGGCCAAACCTGCCCATAAACCACTGACCCTCTTCCACTTTCTTTCCTAGCGCCTCTGCAGGAGTGGAGTGCCAGAAAAGAAGAATTTACGCGCTCTTTGGGATTGTTGTTTTTTTATTTTTTTAATTTTATTTTTTATGCCAATAAAATCTCAATCACACATCTGATGAAGTTTCAAAGGTCTTCCTGCTGACGGACATGGACATTTGGAAATTGGGTGGGATGTTGCTGCAGTGAGGAGAGGAATCTTTCCATCCCCCGGGCTCAGCCAACACGCGGACACCGATTCCTGGATATTGACCATCGCTTTGTGTCACTGCTCCTGTGTTCAGATCTGACAGAACATCATCCATATCCATCTGGAGATCACGAAGCACTGGAGGCATGGTTTTATCCCATCATCACCTGAAACTTCTTCCACCAGACCAGGAGGGACCAAACCTCTTGTGCCACCTGTCAGCTCTCCCAGAAACCATCCATCCCTATCCGTGTCTCAAGGGCTTTCTTCCTCTCTGCCTGCCCTGCAGGCTCTCAGGGCTTTCTTCCTCTCTGCCTGTCCTGCAGGCTCTCAGGGCTTTCTTCCTCTCTGCCTGCCCTGCAGGCTCTCAGGATGTGGAAGATGCCTCCTTGAGCTGCCAGAGGACGTGCCACAACTGCTCAATAAGGAGTCCAAGTGTACGCATCTCCTCGAGCCCCTCCACCTCCTTCGTCACCTCCTGAGAGCTGCTGCTCCGCAGCACTTCTCTCTTCTCTCCTCCAAGGAGGCTGCGTTGCCTTTGCTGGTCTTTCATATTCCTCTCTCTGCAGATGGGCTTCTCCAGCAGCTCCCTGCCTTCATGTGATCTGCTCTGCAGCCTGAACACCCCCACCCGTGCTACAGCTTGATGTCTGTCCATCCTTCCCCTCGTGTAGGGCCCTACAGTTGCGGCCCGGGCCCTTTGTGGGAGGCAGGTGGCCGTCTCATGCCCTGCTTCAGGATGTACTGCATGAACCATCTTCTCTGTGCCTGCAGCTCACACCGCATGCGCAGGACATGGGCGGCCTGCTGCTCATGGGACTTCCAGCAGAGCTGCCAGTACTGCTCCTGCACCTCAGAGACCTTATCATGCACTGTGCCACGCCTCGCCAGCTCCTCTGCCAGCTGCCTCTGCAGGGCCCAGGCCCGCTGCGTGGTGTCCCTGCGCTGCTGCTGCAGCTGCCTCTGCATCTTGCGGAGCTCGGCCTCCCTCGCCTGCATCACTTGGCGGATCTCAGCTGCCTGCTGCCTCTGTCTGCCTCAGCTCCCTCTGCCTCTGCAGCTCCATGATCTGCTCCTGCTCCCATGTGGGATCTGGCATCTGACCAGCCAGCAGCTGCCACTCCCGTTCTACCACCTCCTGCAGTTCGCGTCTCTTGGCGGCCCAGTGGCACTGCAGCTCCTGGCAGCGGAGCCACTCACCCTGCAGCTGGGCCCGCAGCATCTCCCTCCTGTGCTTCTCCATCTCCCTCCTGTGCCTCTCCATCTCCCTCCTGTGCTCCTCCATCTCCCTCCTGTGCCTCTCCATCTCCCTTCTGTGCTCCTCCATCTCCCTCCTGTGCTCCTCCATCTCCATCCTGTGCTGCTCCATCTCCCTCCTGTGCTCCTCTAGCTGTGCAGGGCTGGCAGGGGGCTGTGCCGGGTCCTGGCGTGCAGAGGTCCAGCTACATTTTGCCCGTCCCTGTCCCACACTGCTCTGCAACGTCACGGGCTTCACAGGAGACTTGCGGTCTCAAAAAGCTGTGGCCGAGAGCCACCAAAAGAGTTGATCTCCTTCCTGGGGGCTGCAAGGACTGCTGCCCCTGACCTCGGAGTGCCTGCTGCCTCCTGTCCCACTTGTCGTGTGGGCGCAGAAACTGCAAATGCTGTGGTGTGCTGTGCACCCGTGGCTTTATACGCCGGCCAGCACAAAATGGAGGGCGGGGCTGTGCCCTTTGGTGCTATTGGTGCAGCCTTGTGGTGCCAGCACACAGTGGAGGGCGGGGCAGGGGCTGTAAGCAGGCATTAGACACGTCACATAGATACATGAGGTCAGAAAGGATCTACGAGATCATCTAGTCCAACCATCCTCCTGTCACCATCCCTACCCACTAAACCACTAAATCAAATCCCTTAGCACCTCATCTAAACGCTTCTTGAACAGCGATGGTGCCTCATCCACCTCCCTAGGCAGGCCATTCCAGTACCTGACCACCCTTTCAGAGAAAAAACATCTCATCTAAATCTTCCCTGGCGCAACTTGTGGCCATTCGCTCTCATCCTGTCATTATTTGTCAGGGAGAAGAGGCCCACTCCCTCCTCACCACAACCCCCCCTCCAGGAAGTGGGAGAGTGCGATAAGGTCTCCTCCAAGCCTCCTTTTCTCCACACTAAACAATCCCAGCTGGGTGGAGCCACCCTTCCATAGTGCTGGGCTGTAAGGACAACGTTATCACAGAACTGGACGGCTCGGAGTGGACCTCCACAGATCACCAAGTCCAACCCTCCTGCCAAGCAGGCTCCCTCCATCAGGACGCACAGCTTGGCGTCCACGCGCGTCTCGAGTGTCTCCAGAGAAGAAGACCCCCAGCAGCTCCCTGGGCAGCCTGTCCCGGTGCTCTGTCACCCCCTCCGTGAAGGAGTTCTCCCACACGTTTGTGTTCAACTCGCAATGCTTCGGTTTCTGCACATTTTCGTTCTTTAACTTCTGCAGTAAACAACACTGCTTCCATAGCTACACATGTGGTGACTGTCCGTCATTGAATGTCTTTCAGTGAAGATGTTTTATGGAGCAATGAACTCTAGCAGAAACACACCAGTAGTGTAAAAAGCACTGAATGAGATATGTCACAGTATTTTATCTTAGACGTGCTGGTGCCAAACAGCAACGGTAATCCTGCTCATAAAGCCCCTGCTTACCCAGTGCCCATCTCTATGAATCCCAGTGCTGAATCTTTGTCGATAGAATTCGTTAGTGAAGGGCTCACATGATTTCAAGGGCGAGTTGTAGTACATTTTTTTTGCTTGAGGGCAAAACTCCTGTAGTGTGGATTGGTAGTGGCTCTCAATCCATGCAGCGTGGTCTCCCTTCCTGCCTACAGACAATGCTTTTCCTCTATCAGCTCACTAACGAGGCTGCTAAACAACAGCAAGAGCACAAGGCACCGTGAATACGTTTGTCCTGGCAGTGTGAATGTGAAGCTGAGTCTGGCCAGTGAGATCTGCAGGTTGTATGCCAAGCAGACAAACGTCTGTTAAGCATGTGCTTTGCTCAGATATTGCAACCATCTCTCTCTCTCCAAGAGGACATAGGGATTTTTACCAGATGGTTCCCCGCTTTGGGAAGCGTCAGGTTTCTTCTCCTGTGTGATAAGGGTGGATTGAGGTCTGTTCGAGGAGCAAACCACAGACAGGGAAGCAGATCTTAGCCCTGAGAGCGCCCTCTGTAGCAACAAGCCCTCTCTTTGGCAAGAGGAACAGTCCCAGCTCTCCTTTGTTCCTTTCAGGTGAATGTTCTCTTGTTTTCTGGATGAGAAGCAAAGTCAGAGCTGATGGCATCAGTGAGCAATGTCTTTGATGTTTACAAAGCAGCTGCCCCTCTGCACGTAGGGGGGCGGAGGGGTGGGGGGCTGCTGGCAGCACACTGTGAGCTGTGCAGCTGTAGGGCCATTTATGGGGGTGTTTTTATATTTATAGGGATGTTTATGTTTATAGGGGTGTTTATGTTCGTAGGGGCAGCCGCAGAGGGGATCTCGTGGGCATTTGCCATAGTTTGCAGCAACCATGTGTGGTGGGAGCTGCTCCCAGATCCCGGTCCCACAGCACACTGCCCTATGGGGCATCCCCTTCCCTTCCTCCCCATGGGCACGGGGTCCTTAGGGAAGAGGACTGGGAGATCACCAGAGGGATAGGGAGCGCTTGGAAAGATGGCTCTGGGCACTGATAAACGGGGAACTACAACTTCTATTCTACCCAGAATCAATTATTATCTCATAAACAAACAACAGTCCAAAAGAAAAGCAAACTCAAGCGACGGACCGAAGGAATCCAATACTCTTCTGACACACGTGCCCAGTGCTGTGCCCACAGCCATGCCCACTCCTGTGCCCACTCCTGTGCCCACAGCCATGCCCACAGTCATGCCCACAGCCATGCCCACTCCTGTGCCCACTTCTGTGCCCACAGCCATGCCCACAGCCATACCCACAGCCATGCCCACAGACAAGGGCATGGGCCCTCTCTCCAGGGGAGCCCACTCCTGGACACTGCAGACACAAAGCGAGTCCCTGATCCACAGAGCAGAAGGAGACACTTGACTTTCAGCACGAGGGCGTTCATACTGAAGCAGGAGTGCCCTCCACCAGCACTGGACGAAGGGATGAAGCTCCCACTCCTCACCCCTCTTCGTGGGTTGCTGTGTCTCAGCTGCCCGCCCACCCGCAGCTCCAGCCCACGCAAGCCTTTATTGTGGGGGGCCCCTTTAAGGAGTTTAATACCAATTTGACATTTTAATTTTTTGTCATTTCCGATTTTTATTGGCTCCAAGTGTGGCAGATTCTCGGGAGCATATGGGGCCGCTCCTCACTCCTCGTGGAGTCCTTTCTGCAGGCACAAACTACGTTCCTTCCCTCCCCTCCCCTCCCCTCCCACTCCTGTCCCCCTCCCCTCCCTCCTCTCCCCTCCCCATCCCCTCCCTCTCCCCCTCCCCTCCCCCCTTCCCCTTCCTCTCTTCTTCCCCTCCCCTCCCCTGCCCTCCTCGTTTCCTCCCTCCTCTTCCCTTCCGACTCCCTTCCCCTCCCCCCCCCTCCCCCTCCCCTCCCCTCCCCTTCCCCTCCCCTCCCCTCCCCTCCCTCCCCTCCTATCCCCTCCTCTCCCCTCCCCTCCCCTCCCTCCCCCTCCCCTTCCACTCCTCTCTCCTCTCCTCTCCTCTCCTCTCCTCTCCTCTCCTCTCCTCTCCTCTCCTCTCCTCTCCTCTCCTCTCCTCTCCTCTCCTCTCCTCTCCTCTCCTCTCCTCTCCTCTCCTCTCCTCTCCTCTCCTCTCCTCTCCTCTCCTCTCCTCTCCTCTCCCCTCCCCTCCCCTCCCCTCCCCTCCCCTCCCCTCCCCTCCCCTCCCCTCCCCTCCCCTCCCCTCCCCTCCCCTCCCCTCCCCTCCCCTCCCCTCCCCTCCCCTCCCCTCCCCTCCCCTCCCCTCCTTTGCCCTCCCCTCCCCTCCCTTGCCCTCCCCTGCCCTCCCCTCACTCCCTCCCCTCTCTCCCTCCCCTCCCCCATCCCGAACCCGCCCCCCACAGACCCCCACCCATCGCACTGGGGACTTGCTCCTGCTGAGGGGTAAAGGGGTCCAGGAAGCCTTGATGCTCCTCAAGATGGAAATCTTAAAGGCACAGGAGCAGGCTGTCCCAGAGTCCCATAAGTCGAGCCGGAGGAGAAAAAGACCAGTGTGGATGAACCAGGAACTTTTGTTGAGACTCCGAGAGAAAAAGAGAGTCTATTTCCTCTGGAAGATGGGACAGGCTACTTGGGGTGACTACAGAGAACTGGCCAAGATTTGCAGGAAGGACGTTAGAAATGCAAAAGCCCAGCTCGAACTTAGACTGGCTACTGCTGTAAAGGAGAACAGGAAACCCTTTTACAAATATATTAACAGCAAGAGAAGAACTAAGGAGAATTTCTCTCCTTTACTTGATGAGGCAGGGAATGTAACCACAGAGGATAAGGAAAAGGCTGAGGTTCTCAATGCCTTCTTCGCATCTGTCTTTAATAGACAGAACAGTTGTCCACAGGGTACTTGCCCTGACCTGGAAGTGCGGGACAGAGCGCATAATGCACACCCTGTGATTCAAGCAGAGATGGTCAGAGATCTACTCCTCCATCTGAACTGCCACAAGTCCATGGGGCCAGATGGGATCCACCCAAGGGTGCTGAGGGAGCTGGCAGAGGTGATTGCCGAGCCACTTTCTGCCATCTATCAGCATTCCTGGTTATCTGGAGAGGTCCCACAAGATTGGAGGCTTGACGATGTGACTCCCATCTACAAGAAAGGCCGTAAGGAAGACCCGGGGAACTACAGGCCTGTCAGCCTGACCTCAGTATCAGGGAAAGTTATGGAGCAGATGATCTTGAGGGAGATCACACGACACATGCATGGCAACAAGGGGATCAGACCCAGCCAGCTTGGTTCACAAAGGGCAGGTCGTGCTTGTCCAACCTCATCTCCTTCTATGACTGGGTGACCAGACTGGTAGATGAGGGAAAGGCTGTTGATGTAGTCTACCTGGACTTCAGCAAGGCCTTCGACACGGTCTCCCACAGTATTCTCCTAAGGAAACTGGCAGCCCGTGGTGTGGACAGGTTCACTCTTCTCTGGGTGGAGAACTGGCTGGAGGGCCGTGCCCAGAGGGTAGTGGTTAATGGAGTTAAGTCCAGCTGGCGTCCTGTTACGAGTGGTGTCCCCCAGGGGTTGGTATTGGGGCCCATCTTGTTTAATATCTTTACTGATGACCTAGACAAGAGGATTGAGTGCACCCTCAGTAAGTTTGCAGATGACACCAAGATGGGAGGATGTGTTGATCTGCCTGAGGGTAGGGAGGCCCTTCAGAGGGATCTGGATAGGCTGAACAGCTGGGCTGAGCTCAATGGGATGAGGTTCAATAAGACCAAGAGCCGAGTCTTGCACTTTGGCCACAATAACCCCATGCAATGCTATAGGCTTGGGGCAGAATGGCTTGAAGAATGTAGAGAGGAAAAGGACCTGGGGGTGTTGGTTGATGCTCGGCTTAACATGAGCCGGCAGTGTGCCCAGGTGGCCAAGAAGGCCAATGGCATCCTGGCCTGTATTAGAAATAGTGTAGCCAGCAGGAGCAGGGAGGTGATCATCCCCCTGTACTCAGCTCTGGTACGGCCGCACCTCGAGTACTGTGTTCAGTTTTGGGCCCCTCACTACAAGAAGGACATTGAGGCCCTGGAGCTTGATCAGAGAAGGGCAACAAAACTGGTGAGGGGTCTGGAGCACAAGTCTTATGAGGAGTGGCTGAGGGAGCTGGGATTGTTTAGTCTGGAGAAAAGGAGGCTCAGAGGAGACCATATTGTAGTTTACGACTTCCTGAAGGGGGGTTGTGGTGAGGAGGGGGTGGGCCTCTTCTCCCTGATAAATAATGACAGGACGAGAGGGAATGGCCACAAGTTGCGCCGGGGAAGATTTAGATTAGATTTGAGGAAAATTTTTTTCTCTGATATGTGGTCAGGCACTGGAATGGCCTTCCTAGGGAGGTGGTTGAGGCACCATCCCTAGCGCTGTTTAAGAAGCGTTTAGAGGTGCTAAGGGAATTGATTAAGTAGTTTAGTAGGTAGGGACAGTGATAAGAGGATGGTTGGACTACATGATCTTGTAGGTTATTTCCAACCTAATGTATCTATGAATCTATGAGTCTATAAACTGCTCATCACACAACGCCCACCCTTTCTCAAGGGACGTGAGCAACACCTCATCACTGCGCTTCTTAAAACAGACACCTAACATCCATTTCACCAACCCCACAGCATTTCCATGCATATAGCATCACTCTGCTTCTTCCCTCGACTTTGTTCTTCAGGCTATGGGAAAGATTTGCATCCTGAAGGTCAGATCACAGCTCCGAAGGGCCTCAGGGAGATGCATCCTAACAATGACCTCTCATTAAGGGAAAGCCAACTCTTTTCCAGCCTCACAGACTGCACTGCCCACATCTGCAGGCACTGCAGAGGGTGCCGGACACATGCTTGAGTAGATGTTCCTATGCTCTGAAGGAGCTCTGGCTGCAGAGGATCTAAATGCTGTGAGGGCAAAGGCATTTCTGGGTGGGGGCTTGCTCAGAAGAAGGTGTCCACGTTAAAGGCAGTTGTATGTCTTCTTCTGGGAAATTCTTCCTCTCAAAAGATTAAGCTATTATTTTTCTCTCATTCCCTGATCATATCTCTCATGCCTGCAGACTTTTCACCTGGAAAGTGTTTCCTCATCTTTTTCCTGTCTGAACCTACAGACACCAGCTCAGATGCAATGCATTCCTATTTGTTGATCAGAACCCATCCTGTTAGCAGGCACTGTGTAGGTGCATGCTCATGTTTGCAAGTGAGAAAGGGAATCATAAGAGAATCTCAATTGGTTCAGCAAGGAAAATACATGCTCATAAGAACAAGAGAGACTGAAAGCATTTTAGGACTCTCAGCTGTGTGCTCAAACATGATATGTGATGTTCTGATTCTCACTTTACATCTTTACACTTCCCTACAATCAGAAAATAGGAAACACAGCAGAAAATCCCAGTATTGGTCTTCCTTGTGGAAATTCCCCTTTGGTGCAGAGTAGCTGTGAGCTCTTTGCCCCTGGGCAGCTTCCTGGGCAGGCTGAGTGCTGAGCCTGGCAGGCGGCAGAGTCCCTACCCCGGCACGCAGCCCCTTGGGGCACAGCATTGACCCTGCTCTGCATGACAGCCCTGGGCACCCGGCTGCACAGCCTGCAGCCGTCCTGGGACAAGTGTGGCTGGGCAAGGCTGGGATGCTGGGGGAAGTTTTCTGCTGTGTGCCTTGCTTTCATTAGAGACATTCTTCTCCTGAGGGAAGGCCATTTGTAGCACCCATCTTGGTATATGGATGTGCACTTCTAGGAGCTGGTTTGGAAGGTGCTGATAAATTTTGTTCCCAAGGGGGTGCTCAGCACGTGGTACAGCACGGGGAGCTGGAGATGGCAGGCTCGGGTGCTGGGAGCACTGTGAGGAACAGGAGTCGTCCAGGGATGGCACTTGGTATCTACAGGGAGACAGTGGCTTTGCACAGGAAAATCCAGAGGCGTTTACAATTGGTGGGAGCTGCCCCCTCGTATCAGAAGGATAGTCCTGATTAGATAAGGCCAAAGTGGAAGTTAGGAGGGGTGCTGGGGGCAGGAGAGGGGAGTTGAGGCTTTATGGAGAGAGAGAGAGAGAGAGAGAGAGAGAGGTTTGACCTACAGCTCTCATTACCTGAACACCTGGTAATTCCTGGTAAATTGGCTCACAGTGCTTTTTTTTTTTTTTTTTTTTTTTTTAACTCTTTTTTCTGACTGCCAGACTTCTGTCTGGAACATGTAACAACTCTTCTAGACAGAAGCTTAAAACAACAGCTTTGTACAATAACATAGGACCATAAAGTGCTGTTACTGAAACAGCCCCAGACAAGGCTACAAGACTAAAAGAAGCTGAAGACAGGTCAGCTACTAGAAGCAGATCTTATTTATGATTCAAAGTAGCCATGAAACTTCTGTTTAAATAAAAAAAAAACCACCACATCTGATGTAAGCACCTTTAACTTTCACAGCTGTGTCCTAAGTGCAGGGCCTCCAGCTTTTTGATAATACATCAGAGATTCCAAAGGGGTAGAGAAGTTCTTTAGCCACTCAGAACGGGAATAGCCTTGCTATTTATCAGTGAGCATTTATAAAGCGAGCTGTGTCCTGCAGCCTTCAGCTTAAGGTCAGTAGGAGCACTAGCTGCTCCAAAAGCTGCAGGACCTGGCCTGGGGCAGATAGCTGGCAGTGCAGCTCACTCAGACAAGCAGCCCTCAGGGCTGTGCTCTGATGCTGCAGCAGGGAAGCCCTCAGCTGGAGCAGAGGTTATTCCCTGTTGAAGAAACTTACAGTCTGCAGCCTGACATGCAATAGTATGTCCCAGATTTAGTGAACCCTCCAGGAAAAGTGGCTTCATTGCCTGCAGTGAGAGACTTACCTTGCCAAGGGCTGTGAGAATTGTTCCTGCGGTGAGCTCTCAGCCTGCTTATGTGCCACACAGCCTGAAAGCTCTCTTCCTTCTCTTCTCTCCCCTTCACGGGCAGTTCAAGTCCCTAGCCTTACTGTGTGCTGCACGAGTGCTGCTCCTGGGCACAGCTGTCTCTTCGCAGCACTGCCCACTCATAGAAGCTCCATGTGTCCCAGGTGCCCCACTCAGCAGAGGATGTGATTTCTTCTTCCCAGTCATCTCCCCTGAGATGTCCTGGGGATTCCAGGGCTGACAGCTCCTGAAAGGCAGCGGGATCATCACTGCAATACATACTTCAAAGTCAGATCAGTTAATCACCACATGTCCACTAGATTCCAGGAGCATGGTTGGACACGTTTGCACATGAGAGAAGCAGATGTCCAATCTGGAAACCTCTGCTCGTGGCATGTATGACAAAGGGGACAGATCAGGACAGGGAGGGGTTGGCTTCCCTTATACAGCACAGTGATTCAGCTGAGGCAGTGCTGATTCAGCTGATATTGACACCTCCTTCCTGAGCATCAGTTGGAGCCAGAAGGAGGTATGCTTGGCCATCCTAAATGCCACCAGAACCCTGTGCCTTTTGCACCCATCCCCATGGAGCATGTAGTGTTATTCCACTGACCAAATGGATGAGCTCACAAAAGAAGAGCCGGATCTTCCTCTCTGCTCCATCTGTGGCATACTGGGGAGTTGAAGGCATTACAAAGCTATGACACATCTCCATTCTTTCTGTGATGACACTTGAGTTTGCTCTGGGCTCTCATTTTAAAGGCATCAGAAGAAGCCTAAGGATATGTCTGTTCCCAGTTGACAGGAAGGTGGCAAAAAAGGTTGTTCCAGTTTTAAAGAAGAGCAAGAAAGAAGACCACAACAATTAAGGACCTGTCAGTGTCACTTCAGTGCCAGGTAAAATTATGGTTAAAGTGATGTAGGGAGTTATTGAAAAACAGTTGTTTATGGTCACAGCCAACTCTGGTTCACGAGGGGAAGATCCTGTTTAACTTCATGTCCTTTGGTGACACGGTCACCCATGTAGTTGATCAAGGGAAGCCAGTTGATGTTATATGTTAGGATTTCAGTAGAGCATTTGTTTCTCACATTATCCTTCTAGAAAAATGGTCTGGCATATGGAGAGATAGAAATGCACTGTGATATGTGAGCATTTGGCTGAAGGGTCAGTAAAATAACCCAGTGGGCTATTGTAAATGGGGTTCCATCAGCTTGGCAAGTGGTCACTAACAGGGATTCTCAGGGCTGTGTTTTAGAGCCACTTCACTTTGATGTTTTCATCACCGGCTTACATGAAGAACTAGAAGAGTTTTTCAGGAAATTTGCTGATGATTTTGGATCGGGTGGAGCTGTTGACTCCACTGAAGGTGCATAGGCCTTGCAGAGAGATGTGGATGACTTAGAGAGCTGGCCAATCACCAACCACTTGAAGTGAAACAAGAACAAGTGCCTGATTCTGCACCTGGGTAGGGGCAGAAGTAGGGTATGGGACACTGGAGAGTGGTTCTGCTGACAGGGATTTGGGAGTCTTGATCAACAGCAAATTGAACGTGAGTCAGCAGTGTGCCCACTCAGCCAGGAAGGCCAACCTTCCTTTGAGGAGCAATGAGGACAGCAGTACTAGACAGGTAAGGGAAGCAGTTGCCCTGCTCTGCTCTGCGGTGCTGTGGCCTCACCTGGAGCATTGGTTGCACTTCTGGGCAATGCAAAGCATAAAGGACATAGAACTATTGGAGAGTGTTCAAAGGAGGGCACTGGAAGAGGCCTCCTAGGGAAGTGGTTACAGCACCAAAATTGCTGGAGTTCAATGTCACGGTGTTGTCCGTGACAGTAACCCAAGGGAAACCGAGAAGGGAGAGGGGAGAGAAAAAGAAACTGCATCAGTGGCCGCGCGGCCGCCCGAGCAGAGCCGCGCTCCGGGAGGGGGAGGGGGAAACAGCAGGAAGAGATGGGTCTACAAGAAAACAACGGCACGATCTGAGAAGGAACGGTAACTTTACTAAATCTAATAAAAATTGAACAATTGAAAGAGAGATAAAAATTTCCAACCCAAAAGCTATGAGCTTACGCTAAGGAGGACCTGCAGGGGAAGCACACGTGCTGAACCTCCACGGCAGCCCAGAGCAACGCGCCCAGACCGAGCGCCGCCTGGCATCCGGTGCGGAGCTCCGCCCCTCCCCTCTGCTGCTCCCCCAGCATTAACTCCTTAACTGCTGCATGATGCTCTGATGTGGAATACCGGCATCAAAACCACAAAACCACAACATTCCACCCCTTATTCCACATCATCACATCATGCTTAACACACATCTATACATAACCAAACAGTAATAACATGAGTTACATAGAAACATATATATATATATATATATATACATACATACACACGTAATTACAGACTGCATTCCCCCAGCATCAAATTCCCTTGTGGGACACACTGGACGTCCCCATTTTTATCCATTACCCACCAGGTGCACCCAGGTCCCTGTGCAAAAACGGTTCCACGGAGGGGTTTGCCCTTTCCAGAGGCTGGAAGGACCCACACCGCTTTTCCCAACATGCTCCTCACATGTACCACAGGGACCTTATCTCCCTCTATGATCTGTAGGGAGCTGGACTGTGTAGGACCCTCTCGGTTGACTGATCCCCTAGTGTTGACCAGCCAGGTGGCTTCTGCTAGATGCTTCTCCCAGTGCTTGAATGTCCCGCCACCCATTGCTCTCAACGTGGTTTTTAACAACCCGTTGTAGCGCTCGATCTTACCAGCAGCTGGTGCATGGTAGGGGATATGGTAGATCCATTCAATGCCGTGTTCTTTGGCCCAGATATCCACAAGAGAATTTTTGAAATGAGTCCCATTATCGGACTCAATTCTCTCTGGAGTGCCATGTCTCCATAGGACTTGTCTCTCGAGCCCTAAGATGGTGTTCATCTTAAGACAGTTCAGCAGCCCAAATAGGTTCACCCTTCCGTTGCCAGTTGTCCTGTTCCCACTGCTGCAACCACCCCCATAAAGCATTTGCCACCATCCAAGAGTCAGTATAAAGATATAGCATGGGCCACCTCTCCCGTTCAGCCACATCTAAGGCCAGCTGGACAGCCTTTACCTCCGCAAATTGGCTTGACTCTCCTTCTCCTTCGGTGGCCTCTGCAACTCGTCGTGTGGGGCTCCACACAGCAGCCTTCCATCTGCGATGCTTCCCAACGATACGACACGATCCATCAGTGAAGAGGGCATACGTCTTTTCATTCTCTGGTAGTTCGTTATATGGTGGGGCCTCTTTAGCACGTGGTATCTCCTCTGATGGGGATGTTCCAAGTTTCTTGCCTTCAGGCCAGTCCATGATCACCTCCAGGATTCCTGGACGGTTGAGGTTCCCCATCCGAGCTCGCTGTGTAATCAGTGCAATCCACTTACTCCAGGTGGCATCGGTAGCATGATGGGTGGGGGGAACCTTTCCTTTGAACATCCAATTCAGCACTGGCAGTCGAGGTGCCAGGAGGAGCTGTGTCTCAGTACCAATTACTTCAGAGGCAGCCCGAACCCCCTCGTATGCGGCCAAAATCTCCTTCTCAGTTGGAGTGTAGCACTCCTCTGAACCCCTGTACGCTCTGCTCCAAAATCCAAGGGGTCGGCCTCGGGTCTCCCCAGAGGCTCTTTGCCACAGACTCCAAGTGGGACCTTTCTCTCCAGGAGCAGTGTAGAGGATGTTTTTCACATCCTGTCCCAACCGAACTGGCCCCAGGGCCACAGCACGGGCTATCTCCTGCTTGATTTGCTCAAAGGCCTGCTGCTGTTCAGGACCCCATGCAAAATTATTCTTTTTCCGAGTCACTTGATAGAGGGGGCTTACTATGAGGCTGTAGTTTGGGATGTGCATCCTCCAAAAACCTACTACACCCAGAAAAGACTGTGTCTCTTTCTTGCTAGTGGGTGGTGACATACTGGTGATTTTGTCAATCACATCTCCTGGAATGTGACGACGTCCATCTTGCTATTTCACTCCTAGGAACTGAATTTCTTGGGCAGGTCCCTTCACTTTGTTCCGTTTAATAGCAAAACCAGCACCCAGAAGAATTTGGATTATTCGCTCTCCTTTTTTAAAAACTTCCTCTGCTGTATCACCCCACACAACAATGTCATCAATATACTGGCGGTGCTCAGGTGCCCCACCCTGTTCCAGTGTGGTTTGAATCAGCCCATGGCAGATGGTTGGGCTGTGTTTCCACCCCTGGGGCAAACGGTTCCAGGTGTACTGAACGCCCCTCCAGGTGAAAGCAAACTGTGGTCTGCACTCCGTGGCCAAAGGAATAGAAAAGAATGCATTGGCAATGTCAATAGTGGCATACCACTTGGCTGCTTTTGACTCCAGTTCATACTGCAGCTCCAACATATCTGGCACAGCAGCACTCAGTGGGGGTGTGACTTCATTCAGGCCACGGTAATCTACTGTCAGCCTCCATTCTCCACTGGCTTTACGCACCGGCCATATGGGGCTGTTAAAAGGTGAGTGAGTCTTGCTGATCACTCCCTGGCTCTCTAGCTGACGGATCAAGTTATGAATGGGGAGCAAGGAATCCCTGTTGGTGCGGTACTGCCGTCTGTGCACTGTTTTTGTAGCGATAGGTACCTGCTGCTCTTTCACTTTCAGTACCCCCACAACAGACGGATCTTCTGACAGGCCAGGTAAAACAGACAGCTGCTGAATGTTGTCTGCATCTACAGCAGCTATTCCAAAATCCCATCGGTACCCCTTGGGATCCTTGAAATGTCCCCTTCTGAGATAGTCAATACCGAGTATGCATGGAGCCCCCTGCCCAGTCACTATGGGATGCTTCTGCCAGGTTTTACCGGTGAGGCTTATTTCTGCCTCCAACACAGACAGTTCCTGAGAACCCCCAGTCACTCCAGAAATATGAATCAATTCTGTCCCTTTATAACTTGAGGGCATCAGAGTGCACTGTGCACCAGTGTCCACCAGTGCCTTATATCTTTGTGGCTCTAATGTGCCAGGCCATCTAATCCACACAGTCCAATACACTCTGTTATCCCTTTCCCTCCCCTGGCTGAGGGCAGGGCCCCTCTATTGGTTACCTGCAGTGACGGGAGCAATTTCATTGGTGGCTGATCTCTGCTGTAGTTCTCTCACCCGTGCTCGCAGTACAGGAGTGGGTTTTTTATGCCACTTCCTCATGTCCTCTCCGTTTTCTCGTAAGAAGCTCCACATGGCCACACGTGACATGATGTTACTGCCGTCATTTGCTCGTGCAGAGAGGCGGTTGCCTTTGGTGGCCGAGACTTTCAACAGTTTGATCAATTGCTTCATCAGATTCTTTGCGTCATGCTCGTCTTCATCAGGTGTTTCCAATACTGACACAGGTTCATCCCTATTCATCAGTAATGACAGTTCCTCCAGTATAGTTTTCTGTGTCTCCTTAATCTCACCTACTTCTTCTGCTACTATAGCTGCAATGGAAGCACGTGATGGTGGAAACTGTTGTTCAAAGTTTTGGAGTGTAATAGTCAATTCATCAACTGGGAGTCTTTTGTCTTGACCCTCGATTCTATGGAACATTGCTACCAGTGTACTTGCGTACCTCTCTGGTGCTGTTTTTGAGAGCTTGCGATATACATCAGGTGTGCACCTTACTCTATCAGGATCACGGTCCTGGTGTGGATTGTTAGGGACGAAATTGGGATCATACAGCATCTCTACTACGGCTGTTTCTCTCAAAAATTGGATGCCTTTCTCCACGGTGTTCCATCTTTCCACCTTAGGCTCCAGATCATCTTTGTAAGGGTATCTATCCTTTACAGCCACTAGTACTCGTTCCCAGAGGGTAGCGACTCCATTCAGACATCTGCCAATTCCTCTGTCGATAGCTGGGTCTCGGGCAATGCTTGCCAGTTGGCGGGCTTCGCTGCCATCTAGGGACACGCTGCTGGCACCGCTGTCCCAACACCGCAGCAACCAGGTGACAATAGATTCACCCGAGCGCCGTACAAACTCCTTTCTTGAACCTTGTATTTCAGTCATCTTTAGGGGCCGACGAGTAGTGGTAACAGTGACTCCATCATCATCGCTGTCTTCTCCATGTCTCTCACTTTTCTTAGTGGCCTTTTTAGGTGGTGGTGGTGGTGGTGGTGGTGGTGGTGCTGGTGCTGAGGAGGGCCCCTCGCCTGGATCTTCCTTTTTTTTCTCTGCTTCTTCTTCTTTCCGTTCTAGGCGCGAAGACGGCCGTGTCCATTTCTGGCCTTCCACAGGGGCAACCGACACTGATACCGGTGCTTCCTGTGATTGGTCAGGTCTAACTTGGAGGTTTTCATTTTTGCTTTGGACCTTGGTTTGGAAACCATTTCTCTCCAGAATATCAATTATGGCTCGATAAGCACAAGCCAGACCCCAAACAATACATTCCTTCTCAGATCGTCCTGAGTCCCATGACTCCTTACCTAAACACTCACTGAATTTCTCAGGGTCCCACAGGTGCTCAAGATCAAAATTGCATAACACCGGGGGTCCCCACGCTTCTAATTTCTTTCCTGATTTTTTCCACCTTCCCTGCCATTCAACACTCTCTGGTTTTGAGGAAAGCTTCCTCCACATGATGTAAATTACTATTGCAGAGAGTGCATTCAGAAAAACAGATAACACAGCTGCCACAACTGCCGGGCTGACATTCTGAATATAGGTAAAGACCTGAAAAGAGTAATTGGAAACCGTTCCAAATGCCGCATAATCTGTCACATTAGCCAGGGTGTTTAGGTAGGAGGCATGTAACCCCCTCAGCGCACTAAAGTAGCTGTATATCCACATTACTCCGGTGCTGAACGCGAGGAGCTTAAAAAGACGCCAGCATGCTGTAAGGTACATGAAAAACCTTAGTCCACTCTGCACCAGATTTACAATGGAGAGCCAATACTGCACTGCCCGCATTCTCCACCAATAATTGTCACGGTGTTGTCCGTGACAGTAACCCAAGGGAAACCGAGAAGGGAGAGGGGAGAGAAAAAGAAACTGCGTCAGTGGCCGCGCGGCCGCCCGAGCAGAGCCGCGCTCCGGGAGGGGGAGGGGGAAACAGCAGGAAGAGATGGGTCTACAAGAAAACAACGGCACGATCTGAGAAGGAACGGTAACTTTACTAAATCTAATAAAAATTGAACAATTGAAAGAGAGATAAAAATTTCCAACCCAAAAGCTATGAGCTTACGCTAAGGAGGACCTGCAGGGGAAGCACACGTGCTGAACCTCCACGGCAGCCCAGAGCAACGCGCCCAGACCGAGCGCCGCCTCCATCCGGTGCGGAGCTCCGCCCCTCCCCTCTGCTGCTCCCCCAGCATTAACTCCTTAACTGCTGCATGATGCTCTGATGTGGAATACCGGCATCAAAACCACAAAACCACAACATTCAAGAAGCAAGACAACACCCTCAGTCATATGGTCTGTTATTTTGGATGGTCACACAGAGCCAGAACTTGGACTCAATGATCCTTGTGGGTCCTTTCTATTGCAGGATATTCTAGGATTCTGTGATAGTGGATATGAGCACGGTGATGTTGGAGTCACTGTGCTGTCACAGTGCACAGGAGCTCAGTGACAAGAGCCATGTGACAACAGTCTTGGTGGTATGGACATCAGTGATGTCAGAATTACTGAGTTGTTGCAGTGGTCTGTATTACAGTGATGCCAGAGTCACTGGGCTGTCACAGCAGGCAGGAGTGTGTTGATGTTGGAGTTACAGCACAGAGATGCCAGAGTCACAGTGCTGTGAAGGAGAGACAAGGAGTGATGACACATCAATACAGACTGGGGGCTGATCTGCAGGAAAGGAGCTCTGCACATGAGTTAGCATCAAACATGGCATCCCCAGAGCCAAACTCTCCCAGTGAGGCTGTGGTGCCTCCACCTCGGGCCCGAGAGATCTGAAGTTCAAAGGTTCATTGTGGTTGACTACTGCTTGTTCAGACTGGGCCCTTCTCACATCCAAATCCTGTGATGAGACACATTGCCCATGTGGGACTTGGGCCTCACAACATCTTGCACCCCACACAGAGAGCTGATGTCCGCTTGTCTTTCACTTGATATCACACAAACCTCCATCCCTATGCCACAGGAAGGTCCCTGAGCCAACATGAGGGACAGGATCTCCCTTCCAATGCTCTGGGGATCAGGGCTCGGCCTTTCTGCTTCGTGAGACAACAAAGGGTTTTCTCAGCATCACAGCCACCATCACAGTCCCTTTGTCAGCCTGTAACCATGACTTCCAATGATCTGCTCCAACAAGTCCCTGGGGAGGCTGTGTTGATAATGGCCCTCCGTGGGGCCTATTATTACTCCGAAGTCACTGCTACTTCTGACTTTAACTTCTTGAGCTCTTTCTGCTAACTTCTCTCTGCACTGGATGTTGATGGACTCAGCAGCTAATTTTCCCTGGGGCCCATTACAGTCTAAAGAGCCCTCGTGTGCCCTGTGCCTTCCTGTCATCTTCTCCAAGTGTTCAGAACTTGTACAGCAAGTTGGAGAAGTGTCTGGAGACAGTCTAAAGATGAAGAGGCTCATGAACATCTAATAGGCCAAATTGTTTATTTAATTACAGTCTGGCTTCAAAAAGAATTTGGAGCGGCACTCAGCAATGGATGTTGATCCAGGATGTCCCCGAATGTTCTGATACTGTGCAGACAAACATCCTCCTCAACTTTCCCACCCCATTTCTACTCACATTGGCCCCATAGGGAATGCATGCCTTTTCCTCTGAAGTCACCCTCTCAGTGTTAAACCTCCTTTGCACGGACTCCATCTTGCTTTCCTTAGAGAACCAGCTGCACATGGACAAAGAAAGATTTTTTTTTTTTGTGAACAAACAGAAAGGAACACGATGCAATTGAATGAACAGTAAAACAGTCTTCAACTGCATGCCATGTCCAAGCTGCATCTCATAAAGCTTGTCTTTCACAGGGAACATTTGTATAAGAAATGAGTTAGACAGAGATAGGAAGGGATAGATATAAATACAGTTAAGGAGTTGTCAGAAGAGTTCATTTGACTTTGGACAGATGGATGGAGCAAGTTCCAAACTCCCTGATGGTCACGAAGCAGCCAGGGAATTGGGAGGTATCTGAGTGAAGACCGAGCAAGGGATGGGGGAAATCTGGAGAGCAGTGGGAAGAGCATGTGTCCAGACGACCTGCTGAAAACATGCCCTGACTTGTGGTCTTTTTTTTTTTTATTCTTTTTTTTGCAGTGTTACTGACATTAGCATCTTTCAAAAAGGAAAGAAGATCCATTTGTGCCTTGCACAGAGCCTGGTGCCCCCAAAACATCCTGCCCAGAACTGCCAGTGGCAGCCCTCAGGGTTTGCACTGACTGAGTCACACTGTGTACTCTTTTCATTTCCTCAGATCTTGTTTTAGATGGTCACACACAGCACAGGATGCTTCATGCCCTGTAAACATCTGCTCTCTTCCCATCAGCAGTCATCCATAGGGTCCCAAGATAAGCCAGGCTGGAAGAGAACCTGGGGGATGTCTGCAGCCCAACCTGTCAGAAAGAGGGACACACCATGAACCTGATGAATTTTGCAAGCCTCCATGGGCAGAGACTGCAGAGCCTCATTGGATGACATGCACCAATTCTTGTATCAGCTGGGTGTGAAAAAGGTGCTTTTCTGAAGCACAGGCCAAACCTCTCTTTTATCTCTCAACACGCACCATGGGGAAGGGCCTGGCTTTGTGCTCTCCATCACGTCCTCCAGGTTCTGGCAGGCTGCAGTGAGATTCCATTCAGCCTTCCCTTCTCCAGGCTGGACAGGCCCAGGTCCCTCAGCCTCTCCTCACACGTGAAGTGTTCAAACCCAGTCCTCTTGTTTGAGCCTTCCCAAGCCCCGTTCAGCTTGCTGACATCTTTCTTGTCTCGAGCATCTGAAATGGGAAGGCACTACTCTGGGTATTGCTTTCCCCCCTTCCAACCCAAGCCATTCAAGGATTCTGTGATTTCTGTCAGTCTCTTCCAACTCTGGATCCTGTTTCCTTAGGAGTTCACCTCTTCTTGCATCAGCATTTCCCAACTGTCTCTGGCATTTAGGCTACCAAGAGGCCCAATCCAACTGATAAACAGTGAGATCAGGAAGGAAATGAGTATCAGTGATTTTTCCATGTCCTGTCTCACCAGGTTCCTTGCTCCGTTCTACTGTGGGCCCACAGTCTCCCTAGCCTTCCTTTTCTTGCCTACACATTTCTTTAAGCTCTACCTCCCTTTGATATGCCTGGACACGTTCAATTGCAGTGGAACTCTAGCTTTGCTAAACTAATCTCAGCAAGAACACTGGGAAAAATCTCTGCATTGCTCTGTTTGGGTTTGATCAGGGCGATCTTTCCCATTCCTGCAGGACTTCTGACATTGCTGCTTGGCTTTCTCTTCCTTGGAATGGACTTTTTCTACTTGGAAGTTCTGGTCCTTAGGTCGATAACACCTTTTTTTATCCTATTCCCCTCAGAGCCTTACCTTGCCTTCCCGTACCCCACAGACATTTGAGGAAGCCAAGCTGTGTTCTGCTGAAGCCCAAAGTTGTGAGCTTCTCTTTTGCCCTCTCTACAGACACCTGAGCTCCACCATGCCATGGCCACTGCAGCCCAGGACGCCTTTGACCTTCACATTCCTCACAAACCCTCCTTGCTGGTGAGTATGAGATCCAGCAGAGCACCTCTTCTCTTTAGTTCTTCTTAGCTTGGTCATGAAGCTGTCAGCTGTGCTCTCCAGGGATCTTCTGGATGGCTTATGCCCTGCTGTGCTGTCTCTCCAGAAGATGCTGGAGTGAGTATAGCCCCTGACTGTGACAAGGGCCTCAAAATGTGAGGCTCCTGTTTGTCTTTTTAGGTCCCCTTCCTCTTGTTCTTCCTGATCAGGAAACCAGTAACATGCACTGCTGGTCTCCTCTTTAAGCCATTTCCATCAGTTCACAGTGGGATCCTCTGCCCTCTCCAGGCAGAGCTCAGTGTGCTCTCACATAGAGAGCAGTAGCCTATCCTTGTCTTCCTTGACCACCCCCTGTGAAGAGTCCTTATCCCTCTTTTTCATAGCTTCACAGGTGGGAACCATCCTTCCATGTTTCTGTGATCCAAGAAGATCCTAGGTCTGCAAATGCAAAAAGATTTCTAGCTCAAGGAGTTCATAGTTTTGGTGTTCTCCTTAGTGTAAAGACACTTTAGAAAGCTTTCCATTCCCAAAGCATCACTGGATGTATCCTGGCTGGATCCTGTGTCTACACAATGGTAGTGGTGCTCAGAAGGTGGCACGCGAGCAATAGAGCCATTGTGGGGCTTGGAGCTGTCCAGCCAGCACCAACACTCCTAGGGCATGGCTTTCCTGAAGGTGCTGTGCTGCATTTTGCCAGCTGGCTGTGGGTGTGCTGGAGACCCGAGGGAACTGCCATTCAAAAGAGAGCCCAGAACAAACTCAGGTGTCATCATTGAAGGAGCATAGGTGTGTCCTAGCTTTGTAATGCCTTGAACTCCAGAATATGGCACAGATGGAGCAGAGACAATGACCTGGCTCTTACGCTGAGCTCATCCATTCGGTCAGCGGTATAACTCGGCATGCTCCAAGGGGACAGGTGAAAAATGATACTCTCAGGTGTCCTAAAATCAGAGCTCTGGTGCAATTTAGGATGGCCAAGAATACTTCCATTCACATTTGGCCCCCAGATAATGCTCAGAAAGGAGGTGGCTATCTCTGAGGTTGTCTACCACAGCTTGCAGGCAGTGTTGCCCACATCTAGGAGCACCCCAGACACCTTGTTCATCAGCAATTGTCTGTAAGTGAGCAAGTGACTCTCCTGAAATTTTTACACATGGATGGTGGTGAGGCTCTGGAACAGACTGCCCAAGGAGGTGGTGGATGCCCCATCCATGGAGGCATTCAAGGCCATGTTGGATGGGTTGTTGGACAACATGATCTGGGGGTTGGCAAGGCTGCGCATGGCAGGGGGGTTGGGAGTGAGTGACTTTAATGCCCCTTCCAACCTAAGCCATTCTACGTCTCCATTATGTGTGATTCTGTGATCATCCAGCAGCCTTTCAGAAGCTGTTGGCCATGGAGACTCATGGACATCTCCAGGGAGATGGGGAGAAGAAAATCACATCCTCTCCCCCGCTGAGTTGGGCTGGTCCCCTGGGACACAAGGAGCTCATACAAGCGGGCAGAGCTGCAGAGAAACAGCTGTGCCCGGGAGCAGTTTCTGTGCACCACGTATTAATGCTGGGGGCATGATCTGCAGGTGACGGGGAGAAGAGAGAAAGGAGAGGGAACTTACAGGATGTGTGGGATGTGAGCAGGCTGTGAGCTCACTGGAGCAGCATTACTCACAGCCTTTAACACAGTAAGTCTCTCGCTTCAGGCAATGCAGCTGCTTTTCCTGGAGGGATCAGTAAATCGGGGTTATCTCATGGCAGCTCAGGCTGCAATCGCTCGTTGTTTCTTTCTCATGGAAAAAGACCTGCTCCATCTGAGGGCTTCCCTGCTGCAACGTCAGAACACAGCCCTGAGGGCTGCGTGTGCCAGGACGGCTGCAGGCTGTGCTGCTGGGGGTGCAGCAGGGTGCCCAGGGCTGTCGTGCAGAGCAGGGTCCCTGCTGTGCCCCAGGGGCTGTGCCGGGGCAGGGACTCTGCCGCCTGCCAGGCTCAGCACTCAGCCTGCCCGGGGAGCTGCCCAGGGTGCTGTGGGGAGACGTGTGGGCAGGGCAGGGGACTTCTGCTGCCACAGCTGCTGTCTGGGGCGGGGCATCACAGCTCCACTGCACCCCAGAATGTTTCCAAGGGTGCTTTGCAAGAGGAGAGACAAGGCAGGGATTTTCCATTTGCTGTTCTTAGGGAAGGGGAAAGGGTTGGAGGCAGGAATCTGAAAGGAGCTGGGAAATAGCAACACATCTCTGAGAATCCTGCATTGCTCCTTTCTCAATCTGCCGTTCTGTGAACAGTCTCCTAAGATGCTTTCAGCCTTCCCTCTCCAAACCTAATTGCACAGAGTTTGGAATGAGAGCTCTGAGTGCAGATGGGGTAATGGTATGGGATGTGGAAACTGATTGTCTCTGAGGATGGTCTTGATTTGTCATTATCTTCTGCACTCCTAACAGCAACTCCACGCCCAGGAACAGCAGAGCAGATGCCCAACAGCAGCTCCATCAGCGAGTTCCTCCTGCTGGCATTGGCAGACACGCGGCAGCTGCAGCTCCTACACTTCTGGCTCTTCCTGGGCATCTACCTGGCTGCCCTCCTGGGCAACGGCCTCATCAGCACAGCCGTAGCCTGCGACCAGCGCCTGCACACACCCATGTACTTCTTCCTCCTCAACCTCGCCCTCCTCGACCTGGGCTGCATCTCCACCACTCTCCCCAAAGCCATGGCCAATGCCCTCTGGGACACCAGGGCCATCTCCTACGCAGGTTGTACTGCACAGGTCTTTTTCTTTTTGTTTTTGTTTTCAGCAGAGTATTCCCTTCTCACAGTCATGGCCTATGACCGCTTTGTTGCCATCTGCAAGCCCCTGCACTACGGGACCCTCCTGGGCAGCAGAGCTTGTGCCACCATGGCTGCAGCTGCCTGGGGCACTGGGTTTTTCTTTTCCCTGCTGCACACTGCCAATACATTTTCTATACCACTGTGCCAGGGCAATGCCGTGGACCAGTTTTTTTGTGAAATTCCACAGATCCTCAAGCTCTCATGCTCGCAATCAGACTACCTCAGGGAAACTGGATTTATTGTGGTAAGTGTTCTTGTCATATTTGGGTGCTTTGTATTCATAGTGCTGTCCTACGTGCACATTTTCAGGGCCGTGCTGAGGATGCCCTCTGAGCAAGGCCGGCAAAAAGCCTTCTCCATGTGCCTCCCTCACCTGGCCGTGGTTTCCCTGTTTGTGGGCACGGACTTCTTTGCCTACCTGAATCCCCCTTCCCTGTTCTCCCCATCCCTGAACCTGGTGGTGTCATTTTTGTACTCAGTAGCGCCTCCAACATTGAACCCCTTCATCTACAGCATGAGGAACCACGAACTCAAGGATGCAGTGGGGAAAATGATGGCAAGGACACATTTCAGGAGGGATTAACTTCTCATCTTTCTCTACAAATGACTCACTGTTGTTTCTGTAGCAGGCTCATATTATGCCTTTTCACCTTTAAAATGCTTATTTATTTCTATTAATTGATACATTTTTTTTGCTGTTCATTTATATGTGTGAGTGTGTAATAAATATTATTGGTTATTATTCCTAAACATGCGTTTGGATTCTGTCTGCTTCTACTGAGGCATCACGCTGCTCTCTATCTCCTGGAGCCCATACGAATTCTGGGTCAGTGCTGACTCTCACACAGCCTCTGTTCTTATCTCTGTATCTATAGAGAAATGAGATGCCAGCAGGCACTGTGGAGGTGATACAGGCTGGATTAGCAAAAGGGATGCACGTTTTAGCCTACGGACCAATAGATTAGTTCATCAAAAGGAATCCAATTGTGCTTATCCTGAAACTTTTTCTTGGGTTGCATATAAATTGTTTTGACTTATAGTGCACCAAATTAGAAAGTTGCTCGTTACGTTATAACAAGCAATGGGAATTTGCCATACTGGGGAGAAAAGAGCTAGCAGGTCATGCAGAGGGCACTGTGTTAAGGAGGAAAATGAAATAAAAGGGAGGAAGTAGGTGCTGTAGGAAGGAGGATGTGAGGAGTCAGGGGCTGTCCTGGGGGCACACCTCCGTAGCCCTGCATGCATGCTGCCCCATGCGGTGCCTGCACAGAGCTCCCAGGGGCTGCCTGAGGGGTGGTGGAGCCGGGCTGTCCTGCAGAGGGGAATGGACACGGAGACACTGTGCTGAAGGGCTGGGGCCCCAAAACCACCCCGGAACTCAGCAACCCCAGATGTGCTGTGCTCACCTTGCCTGGCTCTGCTGCTCTCTCACTGCCCCTCCTCAACAGGACAGGGGGGAAATAAATTAAACAGCTCTCAGGTAGAGACAAAAAGCACCTTATTTTTTCCTTGCTTAGAGCCTAATGATAACAAATGTTGTGTATTAATGGCTGAAATGGAAGTGATTTGCTATGTTTGTATTTCAGTTTTGTTGTCTCATATCCTGACCTTTTCTTTAACATGGAACAATAATAACTTCCTAAATTAGCCCTGTGTACAAGTTAGTTATTGCTGTTCTTACTGTCCAACCCACACTGTTGTGTCACTGTAGAGCTGGGAACGATTCACCTCTCAATGCTTTGGACATCTGCTGAACTGCAGACACTGTCAGTCACAGTGCTCTGGATTCCTAAGTGAAGGTTGCTAAGTTACAGAAACACTCTTATCTACCAGGTGCCAGCTGCAGGTACTGCAAGGCAAAGAAACAATTTAATGAACAATTTAATTGTATGTGCTATAAAAAGATGTGTTTTACTGTAACACAACCTTAGTTCTGAGATTCACCTGTACTTCTGAAAGGCCTCTGGCATGGTCCCACATCACTTCCTTATCTCTATGAAGAGATATGAGAGATGGATTTGAAGGGAGGACACTTCATTGGATGATAAATTGGTTGGAAGGTCGCAGCCAAAGGGCTGTGAGAAAGGGCTCTCAGGGCGGCCTTGCTTATGTCCCTTTACCCTGGAGAGGTGGGAGTCAATCCCATCCCCAGGCAGGAGTTCAATCCTGCTCATCTTCCTGCCTCCCTTACAGACTTCAGCACCACCAGCCAGCAGGGACTGGGGCCATCCCAAGGCTCTCAGGGAAAGGAGAAAGGGCTCTCAGGTAAATGGTTTCCTGCAGCTAGAGGCCAATCACAAGGGGTGTCCCCAGGGGTCATCCTTGGGACCAGAGCTCTTCAATGTCTTTATCAGTGGCATGGATGATGAGATAGAGTGCACCCTGTCCAAGTATGCTGATATTTATTTACAATATTACAATTGAAAAAACAATAAGTAAAAACACGGAATACCAGTTACTGTGAGGGCTGGATGCTATTTCTTTTTTTTTTTCTTTCTTTTTTTTTTTTTTTTTGCAAGCTAATGTTTGTTTATTAAGCAATAACTCAAAACATATATACACAGGAAGACAATATGTGCTAAGATCTGGTTGGTTCACAGTATACGATCTTGCACCTGCTATGTTTGTTCCAGTTGTTTCATCTAGTCGCGACTGTGGCCAAAGCACGCATCTTCCTCTTGCTGGTAAATGCCTTTCTGCTGTTCTACACAGTTTCTGTTCTGTTTGTGTGCTACTTTTCAAACAACTGCTAACGTTATGGCAAGGACTGCTTACACTTCTTTTCAAAGATCCCCTACACAAAAGTGTCTGGAAGCTGCGACAGACAATCTCAGAGATAGCCACCTCCTTTCTGAGCATCAGCTGGGGGCCAGATGTAAAGGGGAGTATTCAGGGCCATCCTAAGCGAAACCAGAGCAACCCAAGAAAAAGTTTCAGGATGAGCATAATTGGGTACACTTGGCCTCAGGCTGCAAGTGTGCACTGCTGGCTCATGTTAAGGGTTGCATCTACCAGGACCCCTAAGATCTTCCCTGCAGAGCTGCTCTCAAGGAGTTCTCCTGGTCTGTACTCATATCAGAGACTGTCCCCACACAAGTGCAAAACCTTGCACATGATCTTGTTGAATGATGTTTCCTTGGGCTCACTTTTCAAGCCTGTCTAGCTCCCTCTGGATGGCATCTCTTAATTCTGTTGTTAAAACTGCACCACTCAGCTTGTTGTCATCAGCATACTTGGACAGGGTGCACTCTATCTCATCATCCATGCCACTGATAAAGACATTGAAGAGCTCTGGTCCCAAGGATGACCCCTGGGGACACCCCTTGTGATTGGCCTCTAGCTGCAGGAAACCATTTACCTGAGAGCCCTTTCTCCTTTCCCTGAGAGCCTTGGGATGGCCCCAGTCCCTGCTGGCTGGTGGTGCTGAAGTCTGTAAGGGAGGCAGGAAGATGAGCAGGATTGAACTCCTGCCTGGGGATGGGATTGACTCCCACCTCTCCAGGGTAAAGGGACATAAGCAAGGCCGCCCTGAGAGCCCTTTCTCACAGCCCTTTGGCTGCGACCTTCCAACCAATTTATCATCCAATGAAGTGTCCTCCCTTCAAATCCATCTCTCATATCTCTTCATAGAGATAAGGAAGTGATGTGGGACCATGCCAGAGGCCTTTCAGAAGTACAGGTGAATCTCAGAACTAAGGTTGTGTTACAGTAAAACACATCTTTTTATAGCACATACAATTAAATTGTTCATTAAATTGTTTCTTTGCCTTGCAGTACCTGCAGCTGGCACCTGGTAGATAAGAGTGTTTCTGTAACTTAGCAACCTTCACTTAGGAATCCAGAGCACTGTGACTGACAGTGTCTGCAGTTCAGCAGATGTCCAAAGCATTGAGAGGTGAATCGTTCCCAGCTCTACAGTGACACAACAGTGTGGGTCGGACAGTAAGAACAGCAATAACTAACTTGTACACAGGGCTAATTTAGGAAGTTATTATTGTTCCATATTAAAGAAAAGGTCAGGATGTGAGACAACAAAACTGAAATACAAACATAGCAAATCACTTCCATTTCAGCCATTAATACACAACATTTGTTATCATTAGGCTCTAAGCAAGGAAAAAATAAGGTGCTTTTTGTCTCTACCTGAGAGCTGTTTAATTTATTTCCCCCCTGTCCTGTTGAGGAGGGGCAGTGAGAGAGCAGCAGAGCCAGGCAAGGTGAGCACAGCACATCTGGGGTTGCTGAGTTCCGGGGTGGTTTTGGGGCCCCAGCCCTTCAGCACAGTGTCTCCGTGTCCATTCCCCTCTGCAGGACAGCCCGGCTCCACCACCCCTCAGGCAGCCCCTGGGAGCTCTGTGCAGGCACCGCATGGGGCAGCATGCATGCAGGGCTACGGAGGTGTGCCCCCAGGACAGCCCCTGACTCCTCACATCCTCCTTCCTACAGCACCTACTTCCTCCCTTTTATTTCATTTTCCTCCTCAACACAGTGCCCTCTGCATGACCTGCTAGCTCTTTTCTCCCCAGTATGGCAAATTCCCATTGCTTGTTATAACGTAACGAGCAACTTTCTAATTTGGTGCACTATAAGTCAAAACAATTTATATGCAACCCAAGAAAAAGTTTCAGGATAAGCACAATTGGATTCCTTTTGATGAACTAATCTATTGGTCCGTAGGCTAAAACGTGCATCCCTTTTGCTAATCCAGCCTGTATCACCTCCACAGTGCCTGCTGGCATCTCATTTCTCTATAGATACAGAGATAAGAACAGAGGCTGTGTGAGAGTCAGCACTGACCCAGAATTCGTATGGGCTCCAGGAGATAGAGAGCAGCGTGATGCCTCAGTAGAAGCAGACAGAATCCAAACGCATGTTTAGGAATAATAACCAATAATATTTATTACACACTCACACATATAAATGAACAGCAAAAAAAATGTATCAATTAATAGAAATAAATAAGCATTTTAAAGGTGAAAAGGCATAATATGAGCCTGCTACAGAAACAACAGTGAGTCATTTGTAGAGAAAGATGAGAAGTTAATCCCTCCTGAAATGTGTCCTTGCCATCATTTTCCCCACTGCATCCTTGAGTTCGTGGTTCCTCATGCTGTAGATGAAGGGGTTCAATGTTGGAGGCGCTACTGAGTACAAAAATGACACCACCAGGTTCAGGGATGGGGAGAACAGGGAAGGGGGATTCAGGTAGGCAAAGAAGTCCGTGCCCACAAACAGGGAAACCACGGCCAGGTGAGGGAGGCACATGGAGAAGGCTTTTTGCCGGCCTTGCTCAGAGGGCATCCTCAGCACGGCCCTGAAAATGTGCACGTAGGACAGCACTATGAATACAAAGCACCCAAATATGACAAGAACACTTACCACAATAAATCCAGTTTCCCTGAGGTAGTCTGATTGCGAGCATGAGAGCTTGAGGATCTGTGGAATTTCACAAAAAAACTGGTCCACGGCATTGCCCTGGCACAGTGGTATAGAAAATGTATTGGCAGTGTGCAGCAGGGAAAAGAAAAACCCAGTGCCCCAGGCAGCTGCAGCCATGGTGGCACAAGCTCTGCTGCCCAGGAGGGTCCCGTAGTGCAGGGGCTTGCAGATGGCAACAAAGCGGTCATAGGCCATGACTGTGAGAAGGGAATACTCTGCTGAAAACAAAAACAAAAAGAAAAAGACCTGTGCAGTACAACCTGCGTAGGAGATGGCCCTGGTGTCCCAGAGGGCATTGGCCATGGCTTTGGGGAGAGTGGTGGAGATGCAGCCCAGGTCGAGGAGGGCGAGGTTGAGGAGGAAGAAGTACATGGGTGTGTGCAGGCGCTGGTCGCAGGCTACGGCTGTGCTGATGAGGCCGTTGCCCAGGAGGGCAGCCAGGTAGATGCCCAGGAAGAGCCAGAAGTGTAGGAGCTGCAGCTGCCGCGTGTCTGCCAATGCCAGCAGGAGGAACTCGCTGATGGAGCTGCTGTTGGGCATCTGCTCTGCTGTTCCTGGGCGTGGAGTTGCTGTTAGGAGTGCAGAAGATAATGACAAATCAAGACCATCCTCAGAGACAATCAGTTTCCACATCCCATACCATTACCCCATCTGCACTCAGAGCTCTCATTCCAAACTCTGTGCAATTAGGTTTGGAGAGGGAAGGCTGAAAGCATCTTAGGAGACTGTTCACAGAACGGCAGATTGAGAAAGGAGCAATGCAGGATTCTCAGAGATGTGTTGCTATTTCCCAGCTCCTTTCAGATTCCTGCCTCCAACCCTTTCCCCTTCCCTAAGAACAGCAAATGGAAAATCCCTGCCTTGTCTCTCCTCTTGCAAAGCACCCTTGGAAACATTCTGGGGTGCAGTGGAGCTGTGATGCCCCGCCCCAGACAGCAGCTGTGGCAGCAGAAGTCCCCTGCCCTGCCCACACGTCTCCCCACAGCACCCTGGGCAGCTCCCCGGGCAGGCTGAGTGCTGAGCCTGGCAGGCGGCAGAGTCCCTGCCCCGGCACAGCCCCTGGGGCACAGCAGGGACCCTGCTCTGCACGACAGCCCTGGGCACCCTGCTGCACCCCCAGCAGCACAGCCTGCAGCCGTCCTGGCACACGCAGCCCTCAGGGCTGTGTTCTGACGTTGCAGCAGGGAAGCCCTCAGATGGAGCAGGTCTTTTTCCATGAGAAAGAAACAACGAGCGATTGCAGCCTGAGCTGCCATGAGATAACCCCGATTTACTGATCCCTCCAGGAAAAGCAGCTGCATTGCCTGAAGCGAGAGACTTACTGTGTTAAAGGCTGTGAGTAATGCTGCTCCAGTGAGCTCACAGCCTGCTCACATCCCACACATCCTGTA
The DNA here is from genome assembly GCF_038088225.1 of Cyrtonyx montezumae. Classification (NCBI taxonomy): domain Eukaryota; kingdom Metazoa; phylum Chordata; class Aves; order Galliformes; family Odontophoridae; genus Cyrtonyx; species Cyrtonyx montezumae. The sequence continues at coordinate 1,494,111 of NW_027072046.1, forward strand.
AGTTCCCTCTCCTTTCTCTCTTCTCCCCGTCACCTGCAGATCATGCCCCCAGCATTAATACGTGGTGCACAGAAACTGCTCCCGGGCACAGCTGTTTCTCTGCAGCTCTGCCCGCTTGTATGAGCTCCTTGTGTCCCAGGGGACCAGCCCAACTCAGCGGGGGAGAGGATGTGATTTTCTTCTCCCCATCTCCCTGGAGATGTCCATGAGTCTCCATGGCCAACAGCTTCTGAAAGGCTGCTGGATGATCACAGAATCACACATAATGGAGACGTAGAATGGCTTAGGTTGGAAGGGGCATTAAAGTCACTCACTCCCAACCCCCCTGCCATGCGCAGCCTTGCCAACCCCCAGATCATGTTGTCCAACAACCCATCCAACATGGCCTTGAATGCCTCCATGGATGGGGCATCCACCACCTCCTTGGGCAGTCTGTTCCAGAGCCTCACCACCATCCATGTGTAAAAATTTCAGGAGAGTCACTTGCTCACTTACAGACAATTGCTGATGAACAAGGTGTCTGGGGTGCTCCTAGATGTGGGCAACACTGCCTGCAAGCTGTGGTAGACAACCTCAGAGATAGCCACCTCCTTTCTGAGCATTATCTGGGGGCCAAATGTGAATGGAAGTATTCTTGGCCATCCTAAATTGCACCAGAGCTCTGATTTTAGGACACCTGAGAGTATCATTTTTCACCTGTCCCCTTGGAGCATGCCGAGTTATACCGCTGACCGAATGGATGAGCTCAGCGTAAGAGCCAGGTCATTGTCTCTGCTCCATCTGTGCCATATTCTGGAGTTCAAGGCATTACAAAGCTAGGACACACCTATGCTCCTTCAATGATGACACCTGAGTTTGTTCTGGGCTCTCTTTTGAATGGCAGTTCCCTCGGGTCTCCAGCACACCCACAGCCAGCTGGCAAAATGCAGCACAGCACCTTCAGGAAAGCCATGCCCTAGGAGTGTTGGTGCTGGCTGGACAGCTCCAAGCCCCACAATGGCTCTATTGCTCGCGTGCCACCTTCTGAGCACCACTACCATTGTGTAGACACAGGATCCAGCCAGGATACATCCAGTGATGCTTTGGGAATGGAAAGCTTTCTAAAGTGTCTTTACACTAAGGAGAACACCAAAACTATGAACTCCTTGAGCTAGAAATCTTTTTGCATTTGCAGACCTAGGATCTTCTTGGATCACAGAAACATGGAAGGATGGTTCCCACCTGTGAAGCGATGAAAAAGAGGGATAAGGACTCTTCACAGGGGGTGGTCAAGGAAGACAAGGATAGGCTACTGCTCTCTATGTGAGAGCACACTGAGCTCTGCCTGGAGAGGGCAGAGGATCCCACTGTGAACTGATGGAAATGGCTTAAAGAGGAGACCAGCAGTGCATGTTACTGGTTTCCTGATCAGGAAGAACAAGAGGAAGGGGACCTAAAAAGACAAACAGGAGCCTCACATTTTGAGGCCCTTGTCACAGTCAGGGGCTATACTCACTCCAGCATCTTCTGGAGAGACAGCACAGCAGGGCATAAGCCATCCAGAAGATCCCTGGAGAGCACAGCTGACAGCTTCATGACCAAGCTAAGAAGAACTAAAGAGAAGAGGTGCTCTGCTGGATCTCATACTCACCAGCAAGGAGGGTTTGTGAGGAATGTGAAGGTCAAAGGCGTCCTGGGCTGCAGTGGCCATGGCATGGTGGAGCTCAGGTGTCTGTAGAGAGGGCAAAAGAGAAGCTCACAACTTTGGGCTTCAGCAGAACACAGCTTGGCTTCCTCAAATGTCTGTGGGGTACGGGAAGGCAAGGTAAGGCTCTGAGGGGAATAGGATAAAAAAAGGTGTTATCGACCTAAGGACCAGAACTTCCAAGTAGAAAAAGTCCATTCCAAGGAAGAGAAAGCCAAGCAGCAATGTCAGAAGTCCTGCAGGAATGGGAAAGATCGCCCTGATCAAACCCAAACAGAGCAATGCAGAGATTTTTCCCAGTGTTCTTGCTGAGATTAGTTTAGCAAAGCTAGAGTTCCACTGCAATTGAACGTGTCCAGGCATATCAAAGGGAGGTAGAGCTTAAAGAAATGTGTAGGCAAGAAAAGGAAGGCTAGGGAGACTGTGGGCCCACAGTAGAACGGAGCAAGGAACCTGGTGAGACAGGACATGGAAAAATCACTGATACTCATTTCCTTCCTGATCTCACTGTTTATCAGTTGGATTGGGCCTCTTGGTAGCCTAAATGCCAGAGACAGTTGGGAAATGCTGATGCAAGAAGAGGTGAACTCCTAAGGAAACAGGATCCAGAGTTGGAAGAGACTGACAGAAATCACAGAATCCTTGAATGGCTTGGGTTGGAAGGGGGGAAAGCAATACCCAGAGTAGTGCCTTCCCATTTCAGATGCTCGAGACAAGAAAGATGTCAGCAAGCTGAACGGGGCTTGGGAAGGCTCAAACAAGAGGACTGGGTTTGAACACTTCACGTGTGAGGAGAGGCTGAGGGACCTGGGCCTGTCCAGCCTGGAGAAGGGAAGGCTGAATGGAATCTCACTGCAGCCTGCCAGAACCTGGAGGACGTGATGGAGAGCACAAAGCCAGGCCCTTCCCCATGGTGCGTGTTGAGAGATAAAAGAGAGGTTTGGCCTGTGCTTCAGAAAAGCACCTTTTTCACACCCAGCTGATACAAGAATTGGTGCATGTCATCCAATGAGGCTCTGCAGTCTCTGCCCATGGAGGCTTGCAAAATTCATCAGGTTCATGGTGTGTCCCTCTTTCTGACAGGTTGGGCTGCAGACATCCCCCAGGTTCTCTTCCAGCCTGGCTTATCTTGGGACCCTATGGATGACTGCTGATGGGAAGAGAGCAGATGTTTACAGGGCATGAAGCATCCTGTGCTGTGTGTGACCATCTAAAACAAGATCTGAGGAAATGAAAAGAGTACACAGTGTGACTCAGTCAGTGCAAACCCTGAGGGCTGCCACTGGCAGTTCTGGGCAGGATGTTTTGGGGGCACCAGGCTCTGTGCAAGGCACAAATGGATCTTCTTTCCTTTTTGAAAGATGCTAATGTCAGTAACACTGCAAAAAAAAGAATAAAAAAAAAAAAGACCACAAGTCAGGGCATGTTTTCAGCAGGTCGTCTGGACACATGCTCTTCCCACTGCTCTCCAGATTTCCCCCATCCCTTGCTCGGTCTTCACTCAGATACCTCCCAATTCCCTGGCTGCTTCGTGACCATCAGGGAGTTTGGAACTTGCTCCATCCATCTGTCCAAAGTCAAATGAACTCTTCTGACAACTCCTTAACTGTATTTATATCTATCCCTTCCTATCTCTGTCTAACTCATTTCTTATACAAATGTTCCCTGTGAAAGACAAGCTTTATGAGATGCAGCTTGGACATGGCATGCAGTTGAAGACTGTTTTACTGTTCATTCAATTGCATCGTGTTCCTTTCTGTTTGTTCACAAAAAAAAAAAATCTTTCTTTGTCCATGTGCAGCTGGTTCTCTAAGGAAAGCAAGATGGAGTCCGTGCAAAGGAGGTTTAACACTGAGAGGGTGACTTCAGAGGAAAAGGCATGCATTCCCTATGGGGCCAATGTGAGTAGAAATGGGGTGGGAAAGTTGAGGAGGATGTTTGTCTGCACAGTATCAGAACATTCGGGGACATCCTGGATCAACATCCATTGCTGAGTGCCGCTCCAAATTCTTTTTGAAGCCAGACTGTAATTAAATAAACAATTTGGCCTATTAGATGTTCATGAGCCTCTTCATCTTTAGACTGTCTCCAGACACTTCTCCAACTTGCTGTACAAGTTCTGAACACTTGGAGAAGATGACAGGAAGGCACAGGGCACACGAGGGCTCTTTAGACTGTAATGGGCCCCAGGGAAAATTAGCTGCTGAGTCCATCAACATCCAGTGCAGAGAGAAGTTAGCAGAAAGAGCTCAAGAAGTTAAAGTCAGAAGTAGCAGTGACTTCGGAGTAATAATAGGCCCCACGGAGGGCCATTATCAACACAGCCTCCCCAGGGACTTGTTGGAGCAGATCATTGGAAGTCATGGTTACAGGCTGACAAAGGGACTGTGATGGTGGCTGTGATGCTGAGAAAACCCTTTGTTGTCTCACGAAGCAGAAAGGCCGAGCCCTGATCCCCAGAGCATTGGAAGGGAGATCCTGTCCCTCATGTTGGCTCAGGGACCTTCCTGTGGCATAGGGATGGAGGTTTGTGTGATATCAAGTGAAAGACAAGCGGACATCAGCTCTCTGTGTGGGGTGCAAGATGTTGTGAGGCCCAAGTCCCACATGGGCAATGTGTCTCATCACAGGATTTGGATGTGAGAAGGGCCCAGTCTGAACAAGCAGTAGTCAACCACAATGAACCTTTGAACTTCAGATCTCTCGGGCCCGAGGTGGAGGCACCACAGCCTCACTGGGAGAGTTTGGCTCTGGGGATGCCATGTTTGATGCTAACTCATGTGCAGAGCTCCTTTCCTGCAGATCAGCCCCCAGTCTGTATTGATGTGTCATCACTCCTTGTCTCTCCTTCACAGCACTGTGACTCTGGCATCTCTGTGCTGTAACTCCAACATCAACACACTCCTGCCTGCTGTGACAGCCCAGTGACTCTGGCATCACTGTAATACAGACCACTGCAACAACTCAGTAATTCTGACATCACTGATGTCCATACCACCAAGACTGTTGTCACATGGCTCTTGTCACTGAGCTCCTGTGCACTGTGACAGCACAGTGACTCCAACATCACCGTGCTCATATCCACTATCACAGAATCCTAGAATATCCTGCAATAGAAAGGACCCACAAGGATCATTGAGTCCAAGTTCTGGCTCTGTGTGACCATCCAAAATAACAGACCATATGACTGAGGGTGTTGTCTTGCTTCTTGAATGTTGTGGTTTTGTGGTTTTGATGCCGGTATTCCACATCAGAGCATCATGCAGCAGTTAAGGAGTTAATGCTGGGGGAGCAGCAGAGGGGAGGGGCGGAGCTCCGCACCGGATGGAGGCGGCGCTCGGTCTGGGCGCGTTGCTCTGGGCTGCCGTGGAGGTTCAGCACGTGTGCTTCCCCTGCAGGTCCTCCTTAGCGTAAGCTCATAGCTTTTGGGTTGGAAATTTTTATCTCTCTTTCAATTGTTCAATTTTTATTAGATTTAGTAAAGTTACCGTTCCTTCTCAGATCGTGCCGTTGTTTTCTTGTAGACCCATCTCTTCCTGCTGTTTCCCCCTCCCCCTCCCGGAGCGCGGCTCTGCTCGGGCGGCCGCGCGGCCACTGACGCAGTTTCTTTTTCTCTCCCCTCTCCCTTCTCGGTTTCCCTTGGGTTACTGTCACGGACAACACCGTGACAATTATTGGTGGAGAATGCGGGCAGTGCAGTATTGGCTCTCCATTGTAAATCTGGTGCAGAGTGGACTAAGGTTTTTCATGTACCTTACAGCATGCTGGCGTCTTTTTAAGCTCCTCGCGTTCAGCACCGGAGTAATGTGGATATACAGCTACTTTAGTGCGCTGAGGGGGTTACATGCCTCCTACCTAAACACCCTGGCTAATGTGACAGATTATGCGGCATTTGGAACGGTTTCCAATTACTCTTTTCAGGTCTTTACCTATATTCAGGATGTCAGCCCGGCAGTTGTGGCAGCTGTGTTATCTGTTTTTCTGAATGCACTCTCTGCAATAGTAATTTACATCATGTGGAGGAAGCTTTCCTCAAAACCAGAGAGTGTTGAATGGCAGGGAAGGTGGAAAAAATCAGGAAAGAAATTAGAAGCGTGGGGACCCCCGGTGTTATGCAATTTTGATCTTGAGCACCTGTGGGACCCTGAGAAATTCAGTGAGTGTTTAGGTAAGGAGTCATGGGACTCAGGACGATCTGAGAAGGAATGTATTGTTTGGGGTCTGGCTTGTGCTTATCGAGCCATAATTGATATTCTGGAGAGAAATGGTTTCCAAACCAAGGTCCAAAGCAAAAATGAAAACCTCCAAGTTAGACCTGACCAATCACAGGAAGCACCGGTATCAGTGTCGGTTGCCCCTGTGGAAGGCCAGAAATGGACACGGCCGTCTTCGCGCCTAGAACGGAAAGAAGAAGCAGAGAAAAAAAAGGAAGATCCAGGCGAGGGGCCCTCCTCAGCACCAGCACCACCATCACCACCACCACCACCACCTAAAAAGGCCACTAAGAAAAGTGAGAGACATGGAGAAGACAGCGATGATGATGGAGTCACTGTTACCACTACTCGTCGGCCCCTAAAGATGACTGAAATACAAGGTTCAAGAAAGGAGTTTGTACGGCGCTCGGGTGAATCTATTGTCACCTGGTTGCTGCGGTGTTGGGACAGCGGTGCCAGCAGCGTGTCCCTAGATGGCAGCGAAGCCCGCCAACTGGCAAGCATTGCCCGAGACCCAGCTATCGACAGAGGAATTGGCAGATGTCTGAATGGAGTCGCTACCCTCTGGGAACGAGTACTAGTGGCTGTAAAGGATAGATACCCTTACAAAGATGATCTGGAGCCTAAGGTGGAAAGATGGAACACCGTGGAGAAAGGCATCCAATTTTTGAGAGAAACAGCCGTAGTAGAGATGCTGTATGATCCCAATTTCGTCCCTAACAATCCACACCAGGACCGTGATCCTGATAGAGTAAGGTGCACACCTGATGTATATCGCAAGCTCTCAAAAACAGCACCAGAGAGGTACGCAAGTACACTGGTAGCAATGTTCCATAGAATCGAGGGTCAAGACAAAAGACTCCCAGTTGATGAATTGACTATTACACTCCAAAACTTTGAACAACAGTTTCCACCATCACGTGCTTCCATTGCAGCTATAGTAGCAGAAGAAGTAGGTGAGATTAAGGAGACACAGAAAACTATACTGGAGGAACTGTCATTACTGATGAATAGGGATGAACCTGTGTCAGTATTGGAAACACCTGATGAAGACGAGCATGACGCAAAGAATCTGATGAAGCAATTGATCAAACTGTTGAAAGTCTCGGCCACCAAAGGCAACCGCCTCTCTGCACGAGCAAATGACGGCAGTAACATCATGTCACGTGTGGCCATGTGGAGCTTCTTACGAGAAAACGGAGAGGACATGAGGAAGTGGCATAAAAAACCCACTCCTGTACTGCGAGCACGGGTGAGAGAACTACAGCAGAGATCAGCCACCAATGAAATTGCTCCCGTCACTGCAGGTAACCAATAGAGGGGCCCTGCCCTCAGCCAGGGGAGGGAAAGGGATAACAGAGTGTATTGGACTGTGTGGATTAGATGGCCTGGCACATTAGAGCCACAAAGATATAAGGCACTGGTGGACACTGGTGCACAGTGCACTCTGATGCCCTCAAGTTATAAAGGGACAGAATTGATTCATATTTCTGGAGTGACTGGGGGTTCTCAGGAACTGTCTGTGTTGGAGGCAGAAATAAGCCTCACCGGTAAAACCTGGCAGAAGCATCCCATAGTGACTGGGCAGGGGGCTCCATGCATACTCGGTATTGACTATCTCAGAAGGGGACATTTCAAGGATCCCAAGGGGTACCGATGGGATTTTGGAATAGCTGCTGTAGATGCAGACAACATTCAGCAGCTGTCTGTTTTACCTGGCCTGTCAGAAGATCCGTCTGTTGTGGGGGTACTGAAAGTGAAAGAGCAGCAGGTACCTATCGCTACAAAAACAGTGCACAGACGGCAGTACCGCACCAACAGGGATTCCTTGCTCCCCATTCATAACTTGATCCGTCAGCTAGAGAGCCAGGGAGTGATCAGCAAGACTCACTCACCTTTTAACAGCCCCATATGGCCGGTGCGTAAAGCCAGTGGAGAATGGAGGCTGACAGTAGATTACCGTGGCCTGAATGAAGTCACACCCCCACTGAGTGCTGCTGTGCCAGATATGTTGGAGCTGCAGTATGAACTGGAGTCAAAAGCAGCCAAGTGGTATGCCACTATTGACATTGCCAATGCATTCTTTTCTATTCCTTTGGCCACGGAGTGCAGACCACAGTTTGCTTTCACCTGGAGGGGCGTTCAGTACACCTGGAACCGTTTGCCCCAGGGGTGGAAACACAGCCCAACCATCTGCCATGGGCTGATTCAAACCACACTGGAACAGGGTGGGGCACCTGAGCACCGCCAGTATATTGATGACATTGTTGTGTGGGGTGATACAGCAGAGGAAGTTTTTAAAAAAGGAGAGCGAATAATCCAAATTCTTCTGGGTGCTGGTTTTGCTATTAAACGGAACAAAGTGAAGGGACCTGCCCAAGAAATTCAGTTCCTAGGAGTGAAATAGCAAGATGGACGTCGTCACATTCCAGGAGATGTGATTGACAAAATCACCAGTATGTCACCACCCACTAGCAAGAAAGAGACACAGTCTTTTCTGGGTGTAGTAGGTTTTTGGAGGATGCACATCCCAAACTACAGCCTCATAGTAAGCCCCCTCTATCAAGTGACTCGGAAAAAGAATAATTTTGCATGGGGTCCTGAACAGCAGCAGGCCTTTGAGCAAATCAAGCAGGAGATAGCCCGTGCTGTGGCCCTGGGGCCAGTTCGGTTGGGACAGGATGTGAAAAACATCCTCTACACTGCTCCTGGAGAGAAAGGTCCCACTTGGAGTCTGTGGCAAAGAGCCTCTGGGGAGACCCGAGGCCGACCCCTTGGATTTTGGAGCAGAGCGTACAGGGGTTCAGAGGAGTGCTACACTCCAACTGAGAAGGAGATTTTGGCCGCATACGAGGGGGTTCGGGCTGCCTCTGAAGTAATTGGTACTGAGACACAGCTCCTCCTGGCACCTCGACTGCCAGTGCTGAATTGGATGTTCAAAGGAAAGGTTCCCCCCACCCATCATGCTACCGATGCCACCTGGAGTAAGTGGATTGCACTGATTACACAGCGAGCTCGGATGGGGAACCTCAACCGTCCAGGAATCCTGGAGGTGATCATGGACTGGCCTGAAGGCAAGAAACTTGGAACATCCCCATCAGAGGAGATACCACGTGCTAAAGAGGCCCCACCATATAACGAACTACCAGAGAATGAAAAGACGTATGCCCTCTTCACTGATGGATCGTGTCGTATCGTTGGGAAGCATCGCAGATGGAAGGCTGCTGTGTGGAGCCCCACACGACGAGTTGCAGAGGCCACCGAAGGAGAAGGAGAGTCAAGCCAATTTGCGGAGGTAAAGGCTGTCCAGCTGGCCTTAGATGTGGCTGAACGGGAGAGGTGGCCCATGCTATATCTTTATACTGACTCTTGGATGGTGGCAAATGCTTTATGGGGGTGGTTGCAGCAGTGGGAACAGGACAACTGGCAACGGAAGGGTGAACCTATTTGGGCTGCTGAACTGTCTTAAGATGAACACCATCTTAGGGCTCGAGAGACAAGTCCTATGGAGACATGGCACTCCAGAGAGAATTGAGTCCGATAATGGGACTCATTTCAAAAATTCTCTTGTGGATATCTGGGCCAAAGAACACGGCATTGAATGGATCTACCATATCCCCTACCATGCACCAGCTGCTGGTAAGATCGAGCGCTACAACGGGTTGTTAAAAACCACGTTGAGAGCAATGGGTGGCGGGACATTCAAGCACTGGGAGAAGCATCTAGCAGAAGCCACCTGGCTGGTCAACACTAGGGGATCAGTCAACCGAGAGGGTCCTACACAGTCCAGCTCCCTACAGATCATAGAGGGAGATAAGGTCCCTGTGGTACATGTGAGGAGCATGTTGGGAAAAGCGGTGTGGGTCCTTCCAGCCTCTGGAAAGGGCAAACCCCTCCGTGGAACCGTTTTTGCACAGGGACCTGGGTGCACCTGGTGGGTAATGGATAAAAATGGGGACGTCCAGTGTGTCCCACAAGGGAATTTGATGCTGGGGGAATGCAGTCTGTAATTACGTGTGTATGTATGTATATATATATATATATATATATGTTTCTATGTAACTCATGTTATTACTGTTTGGTTATGTATAGATGTGTGTTAAGCATGATGTGATGATGTGGAATAAGGGGTGGAATGTTGTGGTTTTGTGGTTTTGATGCCGGTATTCCACATCAGAGCATCATGCAGCAGTTAAGGAGTTAATGCTGGGGGAGCAGCAGAGGGGAGGGGCGGAGCTCCGCACCGGATGCCAGGCGGCGCTCGGTCTGGGCGCGTTGCTCTGGGCTGCCGTGGAGGTTCAGCACGTGTGCTTCCCCTGCAGGTCCTCCTTAGCGTAAGCTCATAGCTTTTGGGTTGGAAATTTTTATCTCTCTTTCAATTGTTCAATTTTTATTAGATTTAGTAAAGTTACCGTTCCTTCTCAGATCGTGCCGTTGTTTTCTTGTAGACCCATCTCTTCCTGCTGTTTCCCCCTCCCCCTCCCGGAGCGCGGCTCTGCTCGGGCGGCCGCGCGGCCACTGACGCAGTTTCTTTTTCTCTCCCCTCTCCCTTCTCGGTTTCCCTTGGGTTACTGTCACGGACAACACCGTGACATTGAACTCCAGCAATTTTGGTGCTGTAACCACTTCCCTAGGAGGCCTCTTCCAGTGCCCTCCTTTGAACACTCTCCAATAGTTCTATGTCCTTTATGCTTTGCATTGCCCAGAAGTGCAACCAATGCTCCAGGTGAGGCCACAGCACCGCAGAGCAGAGCAGGGCAACTGCTTCCCTTACCTGTCTAGTACTGCTGTCCTCATTGCTCCTCAAAGGAAGGTTGGCCTTCCTGGCTGAGTGGGCACACTGCTGACTCACGTTCAATTTGCTGTTGATCAAGACTCCCAAATCCCTGTCAGCAGAACCACTCTCCAGTGTCCCATACCCTACTTCTGCCCCTACCCAGGTGCAGAATCAGGCACTTGTTCTTGTTTCACTTCAAGTGGTTGGTGATTGGCCAGCTCTCTAAGTCATCCACATCTCTCTGCAAGGCCTATGCACCTTCAGTGGAGTCAACAGCTCCACCCGATCCAAAATCATCAGCAAATTTCCTGAAAAACTCTTCTAGTTCTTCATGTAAGCCGGTGATGAAAACATCAAAGTGAAGTGGCTCTAAAACACAGCCCTGAGAATCCCTGTTAGTGACCACTTGCCAAGCTGATGGAACCCCATTTACAATAGCCCACTGGGTTATTTTACTGACCCTTCAGCCAAATGCTCACATATCACAGTGCATTTCTATCTCTCCATATGCCAGACCATTTTTCTAGAAGGATAATGTGAGAAACAAATGCTCTACTGAAATCCTAACATATAACATCAACTGGCTTCCCTTGATCAACTACATGGGTGACCGTGTCACCAAAGGACATGAAGTTAAACAGGATCTTCCCCTCGTGAACCAGAGTTGGCTGTGACCATAAACAACTGTTTTTCAATAACTCCCTACATCACTTTAACCATAATTTTACCTGGCACTGAAGTGACACTGACAGGTCCTTAATTGTTGTGGTCTTCTTTCTTGCTCTTCTTTAAAACTGGAACAACCTTTTTTGCCACCTTCCTGTCAACTGGGAACAGACATATCCTTAGGCTTCTTCTGATGCCTTTAAAATGAGAGCCCAGAGCAAACTCAAGTGTCATCACAGAAAGAATGGAGATGTGTCATAGCTTTGTAATGCCTTCAACTCCCCAGTATGCCACAGATGGAGCAGAGAGGAAGATCCGGCTCTTCTTTTGTGAGCTCATCCATTTGGTCAGTGGAATAACACTACATGCTCCATGGGGATGGGTGCAAAAGGCACAGGGTTCTGGTGGCATTTAGGATGGCCAAGCATACCTCCTTCTGGCTCCAACTGATGCTCAGGAAGGAGGTGTCAATATCAGCTGAATCAGCACTGCCTCAGCTGAATCACTGTGCTGTATAAGGGAAGCCAACCCCTCCCTGTCCTGATCTGTCCCCTTTGTCATACATGCCACGAGCAGAGGTTTCCAGATTGGACATCTGCTTCTCTCATGTGCAAACGTGTCCAACCATGCTCCTGGAATCTAGTGGACATGTGGTGATTAACTGATCTGACTTTGAAGTATGTATTGCAGTGATGATCCCGCTGCCTTTCAGGAGCTGTCAGCCCTGGAATCCCCAGGACATCTCAGGGAAGATGACTGGGAAGAAGAAATCACATCCTCTGCTGAGTGGGGCACCTGGGACACATGGAGCTTCTATGAGTGGGCAGTGCTGCGAAGAGACAGCTGTGCCCAGGAGCAGCACTCGTGCAGCACACAGTAAGGCTAGGGACTTGAACTGCCCGTGAAGGGGAGAGAAGAGAAGGAAGAGAGCTTTCAGGCTGTGTGGCACATAAGCAGGCTGAGAGCTCACCGCAGGAACAATTCTCACAGCCCTTGGCAAGGTAAGTCTCTCACTGCAGGCAATGAAGCCACTTTTCCTGGAGGGTTCACTAAATCTGGGACATACTATTGCATGTCAGGCTGCAGACTGTAAGTTTCTTCAACAGGGAATAACCTCTGCTCCAGCTGAGGGCTTCCCTGCTGCAGCATCAGAGCACAGCCCTGAGGGCTGCTTGTCTGAGTGAGCTGCACTGCCAGCTATCTGCCCCAGGCCAGGTCCTGCAGCTTTTGGAGCAGCTAGTGCTCCTACTGACCTTAAGCTGAAGGCTGCAGGACACAGCTCGCTTTATAAATGCTCACTGATAAATAGCAAGGCTATTCCCGTTCTGAGTGGCTAAAGAACTTCTCTACCCCTTTGGAATCTCTGATGTATTATCAAAAAGCTGGAGGCCCTGCACTTAGGACACAGCTGTGAAAGTTAAAGGTGCTTACATCAGATGTGGTGGTTTTTTTTTTATTTAAACAGAAGTTTCATGGCTACTTTGAATCATAAATAAGATCTGCTTCTAGTAGCTGACCTGTCTTCAGCTTCTTTTAGTCTTGTAGCCTTGTCTGGGGCTGTTTCAGTAACAGCACTTTATGGTCCTATGTTATTGTACAAAGCTGTTGTTTTAAGCTTCTGTCTAGAAGAGTTGTTACATGTTCCAGACAGAAGTCTGGCAGTCAGAAAAAAGAGTTAAAAAAAAAAAAAAAAAAAAAAAAGCACTGTGAGCCAATTTACCAGGAATTACCAGGTGTTCAGGTAATGAGAGCTGTAGGTCAAACCTCTCTCTCTCTCTCTCTCTCTCTCTCTCTCTCTCTCTCTCTCCATAAAGCCTCAACTCCCCTCTCCTGCCCCCAGCACCCCTCCTAACTTCCACTTTGGCCTTATCTAATCAGGACTATCCTTCTGATACGAGGGGGCAGCTCCCACCAATTGTAAACGCCTCTGGATTTTCCTGTGCAAAGCCACTGTCTCCCTGTAGATACCAAGTGCCATCCCTGGACGACTCCTGTTCCTCACAGTGCTCCCAGCACCCGAGCCTGCCATCTCCAGCTCCCCGTGCTGTACCACGTGCTGAGCACCCCCTTGGGAACAAAATTTATCAGCACCTTCCAAACCAGCTCCTAGAAGTGCACATCCATATACCAAGATGGGTGCTACAAATGGCCTTCCCTCAGGAGAAGAATGTCTCTAATGAAAGCAAGGCACACAGCAGAAAACTTCCCCCAGCATCCCAGCCTTGCCCAGCCACACTTGTCCCAGGACGGCTGCAGGCTGTGCAGCCGGGTGCCCAGGGCTGTCATGCAGAGCAGGGTCAATGCTGTGCCCCAAGGGGCTGCGTGCCGGGGTAGGGACTCTGCCGCCTGCCAGGCTCAGCACTCAGCCTGCCCAGGAAGCTGCCCAGGGGCAAAGAGCTCACAGCTACTCTGCACCAAAGGGGAATTTCCACAAGGAAGACCAATACTGGGATTTTCTGCTGTGTTTCCTATTTTCTGATTGTAGGGAAGTGTAAAGATGTAAAGTGAGAATCAGAACATCACATATCATGTTTGAGCACACAGCTGAGAGTCCTAAAATGCTTTCAGTCTCTCTTGTTCTTATGAGCATGTATTTTCCTTGCTGAACCAATTGAGATTCTCTTATGATTCCCTTTCTCACTTGCAAACATGAGCATGCACCTACACAGTGCCTGCTAACAGGATGGGTTCTGATCAACAAATAGGAATGCATTGCATCTGAGCTGGTGTCTGTAGGTTCAGACAGGAAAAAGATGAGGAAACACTTTCCAGGTGAAAAGTCTGCAGGCATGAGAGATATGATCAGGGAATGAGAGAAAAATAATAGCTTAATCACTTCCAGTGAAGTTTGGGAAATACTTTCCTTAGAAAGTGCCAGCATCAGAACGTGTGATGATAAGATGTGACTTTTTCTTTATTTATTTTTTAGAGGAATGATTGTAGAGGAATGATGGGAAACTTGAGACCATGCAAGCTGCTAAATATTTTAGGAGCCTGGTTGTGATAGTACTTGAACATATGGGCAGTCATTTATGATGCAGATTTGTATCTGGCGGCTGCTTCCTCCTTCCCAGGTGGCAAAAGTTCTTCTTTAATACATACTGTATTATTATTATTACTATATCTTGTTCTTCTTTAATACATACTGTTTTCTGAACTCATTAATTGAATTTCCACGTTCTGCTGTGAGTTTATAATATCATTGTGAAGACGTGATTAGAAGTTAAGTTTCACTGCGAGTTTATTGATGGAAATACAACAGTAAATGTCAATGAAAATACATTTTTGAAGAAGGAGATTTCAAGGGTTATGATTATTTTCCTTACCTCTACTTTAAACAGGTGGCAAACGTAGCCTAGCTCTTGAAAAGGTTTCCGTGCGTCGCCTGCGCGTCGTGGGGGGGTGGGGAGGGGAGGGGTGGTTGGTGTGGGGGCGGGACCGGCCCCTGGCCGCGTTCCCTTTCCACCCCCACCACCACCCCGGCCGCAGAGCCGGGCGGAGGTTTAAAGACTCGGGCTGCCCGCGGCGCGTTCCGCGAGGGCGCGGGGCCGGGGGGCGGTCGGCCGGCCGGCGGGAAAGGGCGCGGGGTGTGAGAGGAGACGCGGCGGCGCGCCTCCCCCCCGGCCTCTCGAGCCCGCCGGGCGGCGTCCGTCTCGCCGGCGTGGGGCGCCCCGCATCCCGTCTCCGGGCGCGCCCCCTTCCTTGGGGTTCGTCTCCCGCTGCAGCCTCAGATCTCGCGCCGCGCGGCGCGAAGGGGGAGGACGGGCGGCTGAACCGGCGGGGTGCACCGTTTCCTTCCCTCCGGCACAGCTGGGGGTAGACCTGGCGGGCCGAGCTTCCCGGCGGTCTTTTTCGCCCTGAGCCTGGGGGTTGACCTGGCCGACTTTTTTTCTTTCTTTCCCTTCCCTGCCCCTTTCAATTTCCTTTCTCCTTTCCTTTTTCCTTTCCTTATCTATCTATCTGTCTGTCTGTCTGTCTACCATCTAATCTTCTCTTCCAGAGCCCCCGCCCCCCACTTGCGGCGTCTGCCACGAGAGCTGCCTGCCTGGCCGGCCGCGAGCAGACGGGTAGAGCTGTGGGCCGGCTCGCTTCCCCCTCCCGTCCCCAGGGCTGCAGCGTATTTTTTTTTCCACCTAACATTTCATTATTTCTTTAACTTTTTTGCGGCAGCATTTATTCATTCATTTATTTATTTATTTCGAAATATATATATAATTTTTCATCATTCAAATTCTTATTTATTTGCTTTTTGCTCTTTTTAATTTTTTTTATTCTTTCACAAAATTTCAAAAAAAATCTTTAAAAATATTTAGTTATCATTTAATTTTTCAGTTTTCATCATTATTTCAGAAAAAGAAAATTATTTTTGTATTTTTTTTAGTTCTGTTCTTTATCTCAAAATATTTAACTTTTTTAATTATTCTCTTTCTTAATTATTTACTTTTCAACCGTTTTTAATTGTATTTGTTTTAAAATTTTTATTTTTTAATTAGTTATCATTTATTTAAATCCAAATATATATATATTCAAATCTTTAATCAATTTTATTTTATTGTAGTTCTTTTTAATTGTTTTTTCATTATTTAGTTCACAATTTTTTTTTCTCATTGTTCAATTTTGTAATTACTTTTCCATTTCTAATTACATATTTATTTTTATGTATTTATTTCACGAAATATATTTCAAATTATTTTTATTTCGTGACTGTTTTTAAATATTTTTTTAACTATTTTACTTTTTTTGCAATAATTTTATTCCTTTTTATTTATATATTTTCCACAATTTAAATTATTTTTTCCATTTTCAAATCTATTTTCACAAAACCTTTTTTAAAAGAAAACTTATGTATTCTCACCTTTTATTGTTTTCTTCATTTTTAAAATTTATTTCCCAAGAAATATATATTTTTTTCATTTTTTTATTCGTTTGTTTCACAAAAATATTTATTTTTTTGAAATTATTTTTAATTTCTTTTCCATCTGTTGAAATTATCTTTTTCATATTTGTCTCTCAAAAGTAGATTTTTTAATTACAAAAATATAACATCGTTCGATTATTTTTTTTCCTATACGTATATATTTAACTATTTATGTCACTGCGATCGCGCCCCCTCCCCCCATCCTTCTCCCCGCCCACCGCTGCAGCGCCTTCCACGAGGGCGGGCTGGCTGGCGGGCCGCGGGCAGACGGGTAGACCTGTCGGCCCGCTCGCTTCCCCCTCCCAGTCCCCTCAGCCCCGTTTTTTTTTTGTTTTTGTTTTTTGTTTTTAATTTATTCGTGATTGTTTTTATTTTTACTTCTTATTTATTTTTGTCCAGCCGAAGATTCCTTCTTCAGCGGGGTACACGTGATGAGGCGGCCAGTCTGGGCTCGGCGTCTCTCTCCCTCTGCCTCCCTCCCTCCCTCCCCCCCATCCAACCCTACCTCCCACAGATCCACCCTGCCCGAGGTCTGTGTCATGTTTTTACCGAACTTTTTATTACTTTTATTTTAAGTGTTTCAGTGGGTTTTATGGAGGGGAAGAGGATGGTGGTGGTGGTGAAAGGCGGTTTGATTTTTTTTTAAATTAAAATGATTAATTATTGAATTAATTTTTGAATTATGAATGCTTTCTTGGGGTTTTTGTCTTAAGATAATAATACACTTTTATCTTTTTAATTTGTTTTCCTCGTATTTATCTTTTTTTTTTTTTTCAATTTCTGGCCGTTTTTTTTTTTTCACTGGGGAGGGAGTGGTTTGTCGGGAGGGCTGCCTCTTTATTTGTATATAACTTATATATGTATTTAGGTATGTATGTACGTACGTACATTTGTATTGTGCACCTAAACCACGTTTCTTTCTTTTTTTTTTCTCCCAGTCACAACGCTCCAGCCAGACTCGGCAGCCAGCTTTTTCTGAACCTCCACCCTGGATCCACCGGCCAATTGCTTTTGATTTTTTCCTCCCCCATATTCTTCCTCCCTACCTTCCTTCCTTCCCTGAGATCAATCGTCTTCTCAGCTGCCCATCAGTCCTTCCTTCTACTCACCGGGATTTTGCTCACTTGAGGGAGCCATGGGGTTTTTCCACCTTGCTCCCTATCCCCCACACTGTGGAGCCGCCCTGGCCTGCTGTCCTTCCTTTGGGCTGCCCTTCCTTTGGTTGTTTTGGGGATGTTGGTTTTCTTATTCTTTTTTGTAAGACAGTGGGGTGGGGCAGAGATGCAGGGCAGAGGGGCAAGGCAGATACCACCAGCCCCATGGCTGCCCCATGGGGTTTGTCAGTGCCCCGCTGTTTCCCCCATAGATTCAGTGCAGGGTCCCACATCAGCCCCGTATCACCTGTGCCCCATACTTGAACCAGAGCCGCCCCAGATCCTTCCCCACATCCACCCCACAGATGCTTCACGCATCCCTATAGAGTTCTCCCCCCCCAAAAAACGTGTCACATGAAGATCCCATTAAAACCCCATAGTGCCCCATGAAAACACATATAGCACCTCAGAGACCCCTTAGCAGTCCACTGAGCCCCCATAGAGGCCCCACAGAGACACACTGGGACCCATAGAGCCTTACAGAGGCCCCTTAGTGCACCATAGGGACCCACAGAGGACCATAGAGATAACACTGTGCACCGTAGAGCCCCATAGGGTCCCATAGACCCTGCTTGGCTGCCTGGGCACGCTGCTGGCTCCTGCTTGGACAGCTGTCAGCTGGCACGCCGAGGTTTTGCCCTGTCAGGTGCTTTTCCGCCCTCTCCTCCCCGAGCCCATGCGGTGGCCTGAGGTGGCCGTGACCGACCCCGAGTGCCTGCCACTTGGCCCCCCTTTCAAGCACGTATGGCTTTGCCTCAGCCCATCCACCTGCTCTGCCCGGGTCCCTCCATAGCGCCCTTCAGCACAAGGGTGGGGGGTAACTAGGGGGGGTATGTCATGGCACAGCGGCAGCAGCTTTAATTTATAATTTAAGATTTATAATTATAAAATATTAAAATGCCGGCCACGTTTACGCAGCAACAGCCGTTCCGCGCTTCCCGAACGGTGGCGGCAAGATCTCGAAATGCCGGCCAGGTCTCCCCAGCTAATACCGTTTCGCGAGTCTCGAACGTTGGCGTCCAGTGCTCGATGCTGGTGCCGCTTGGGAACGCCGGCCACGTCTTCCCGGCTACAGCCGATCCGGTCGCTTGTCGCCAGCGGCGGCGGACGAAAGTGGCAGCCAAGCGCCGTGCCATTTGCGGCCACGTCTACCCGGTTTCGACGTAGTAGGGCGTGCCAAGCCGAAGCGCCTAGAGGGCCCTTCAAGGGAGTCGTGCAATGTCTGGCCACGTCTACCCTTCTCCGACGGATCAGCGATCCGAGGAGGCGTCTAGAGGGCGCTGCTAGGGCGGCTTGCCATCGCCTGCCACGTCTACCCGGTTCCGACGGAGTCGAGCGCTCCGCGGCGGATTGGAGATGGCGCAGCCGGTTGGCTTGCCGACTCCAGGCAAGTGTGCCCGGAATCGGGCAAACCTCTTCCGCTTCCCGAACGGCGGCGGCGAGAGATCACAGCACGTGTGTTTTAAAAACGCAGGCCACGTCTTCCTGGCTACAGCCGATCCAATCGCTTGTCTCGAGCGGCGGCGACGGAGGTCGAGCTGGGGCACCTGGCGATCCTCGGCCACGTCTACCCGGTTCTGACTGAGGAGCGATCCGAAGAGGCGGATAGAGGGCGCCACCGGTTCTGCTTGCCATCTCCGGCCACGACTACCCGGTTTCGACGTAGTTGGCGTGGCAATAGGAGGCGCCTTGAGGGCGCTACGATTTCATCGTGCAATGTCCGGCCACGTCTACCCGGCAACAGCCGTAACGCGCTAACGGGAACGGCTGCGGCGAGAGCTCGCTGCCTGTGCGTTTCGGAAACGCCAGCCAGGTCTACCCTGCTAAAGCCGTCTAGAACGTTTGTGTCCGGTGCTCCATGCCGGTGCCGCTAGGGAACGCCGGACGCGTCTTCCCGGCTAAGGCCGATCCGGTCGCTCGTCGCGAACGGCGGCGGCGGCGGACAGAGGAGGCTGCGAGGGCGCCGTGCGATCTCCGGCCACGTCTACCCGGTTCCGACGCAGTTGGGCGTGCCAAACGGAGGCGCCTAGAGGGCGCTCCGAGGTCGTCGTGCAATGTTCGGCCACGTCTACCGAGCTCCGACGGAGCTGAGCGAAATGAGGATGCGTCTAGTGAGCGCTGCCGGGGCGGCTTGCCGTCGCCTGCCACGTCTTTCGATTGCGACGGAGTCGAGCGCTCCTGGGCGGCTTGGAGATGGCGCAGACGGGTGGCTTGCAGTCTCCGGCCAAATGTGCCCGGAATCGGGCGAAACTCTCGTGCTGCCCTAACAGCGGCGGGTTCTTAGTAAAGTTTAAGAAAGTTTTAGTAAAAAATAAAAAAAAAAAGGAAAAAAATGCTTTCTTTTTAAACTTTTCTTAAAGGGACAGCATTTCATCATTTTTTTAACTTGTTATGCTCAGAACGTACCAGGACTTAATTAACTTTGCCAGTCTGATCCATGGAGCTTGGTCTCTATATGATAAACTAAAAACACTGATGGACATACCTCCCTGGCTTTTGTATCCCTGGCTTTTGGAGGGAGTAACTCCAGATGAAGTTGCTAACTCTATGGAACTGGTGATTTTTAAACAGACTCCTGGCCTCTGCTTTGAATTCATTATGCGTTTTCTGGATGCTCATCCAATGCTCGTAATGATTGTGGTGTCAGTCTCCCTGAACGTACTCTTCATCAGTATCTGTATTTATAATACTTTGAGAAAGCCTTCCTCAGAGCCAGAGAATACTGACTGGCAGGGAGTTTGGAGAGATTTAAGAGAGACTTTAGAGAAATGGGCATCACCGGTGTCATGGAACTTTTCTCCTGAACACCTGCAAGATCCTGAGAACTTAAGCAGATATTTGAGACAGGGATGTTGCGGCTCAAACAGATCTGAGGAGGCCCAAAGTATTTGGGGTCTGGCTTATGCTTACCGGGCCTTATTCAGTACTACCCAGAGAGGCATCGAGTTTTTGAAATAGAGCGAGAGAGTCTCCGAGCTGAAAGGGACAATCTCCCGATCCAGAAAGAGAGTCATTTAGCTGATTAATTAACTATTTCTTGCCTGTATTAGAAATAGTGTAGCCAGCAGGAGCAGGGAGGTGATCATCCCCCTGTACTCAGCTCTGGTACAGCCGCACCTCGAGTACTGTATTCAGTTTTGGGCCCCTCACTACAAGAAGGACATTGAGGCCCTGGAGCGTGATCAGAGAAGGGCAACAAAACTGGTGAGGGGTCTGGAGCACAAGTCTTATGAGGAGCGGCTGAGGGAGCTGGGATTGTTTAGTCTGGAGAAGAGGAGGCTCAGAGGAGACCTTATTGCACTCTACCACTTCCTGAAGGGGGGTTGTGGTGAGGAGGGGGTGGGCCTCTTCTCCCTGATAAATAATGACAGGACGAGAGGGAATGGCCACAAGTTGCGCTGGGGAAGATTTAGATTAGACCTGAGGAAACATTTTTTTTCTGAAAGAGTGGTCAGGCACTGGAATGGCCTGCCTAGGGAGGTGGTTGAGGCACCATCCCTAGTGCTGTTCAAGAAGCGTTTAGATGAGGTGCTAAGGGATTTGATTTAGTACTTGGGTAGGGACAGTGAAAGGAGGATGGTTGGACTAGATGATCTTGTAGGTCCCTTCCAACCTTATGAACCTATGAACCTATGAACCTAAGACAATCAGACTCTCCAGTCCAATTTAGACTCCCTCCAGACCAAGTGAGTTGCCCTCCAGTCTCAACAAGAAGCTCTCCAATCCAACATGGACATCCTCCAACCTGAAAGAGACACCCTCCAGTCCAAGCAAGACATCCTCCTGTCTGAACGGTACTCCTTCAGAACTGAGCGAGGTACCTACCAGCCACAATAGCCCCTGCCCCCCAGCCAGGGGTGAGAAACACGCGCTTCTAGGTGGCGAGAAATCACAGCGCGTGTTTTAAAAATGCCGTACACGTCTACCCGGCTACATCCGTCTCGCGCATCCCTAACAACAGCGGGGAGAGCTCACTGCTTGTTACGTCTCGAAAAGCCGGCCGGGCCTACACAACAACCGTCTCGCGCATCTCTAACGGTGGCGTCCGTGTCTCGATGCCGGTGCCGCTAGGGAACGCCGGACACGTCTTCCCAGCTACGGACGACCCGGTCGCGAGAGGCGGCGGCAGCAGACGGAGGTGGCAGCCGGGGCGCCGTGCGATCTTCGGCCACGTCTACCCGGTTTCGACGGAGCTGAGCGTGCTAAGCGGAGGCGACTAGAGGGCGCCCCAGGTCGTCGTGCAATGTTCGGCCATGTCTACCCTACTCCGACGGAGCTGAGCGATCCGAGGAGGCATCAAGAGGGCGCTGCTGGGGAGGCTTGCGGTCTGCGGTGACGTCTACCCGGTTTCGACAGAGATTAAATGGGAGTATTCTTGGCCATCCTAAGCGAAACCAGAGCAACCCAAGAAAAAGTTTCAGGATGAGCACAATTGGATTCCTTTTGATGAACTAATATATTGGTCCGTAGGCTAAAACGTGCATTCCTTTTGCTAATCCAGCCTGTATCATCTCCACAGTGCCTGCTGGCATCTCATTTCTCTATAGATACAGAGATAAGAACAGAGGCTGTGTGAGAGTCAGCCCTGACCCAGAATTCGTATGGGCTTCAGGAGATAGAGAGCAGCCTCAGTAGAAGCAGGCAGAATCCAAACGCATGTTTAGGAACATAATAACCAATAATATTAATTGTGCACTCACACATATATATGAACAGAAAAAAAAATGTATCAATAGAAATAAATAAGCATTTTAAAAGTGAAAATGCGTAATATGAGCCTGCTACAGGAACAACAGTGAGTCAGTTGTAGAGAAAGATGAGAAGTTAATCCCTGCTGAAATGTGTCCTTGCCATCATTTTCCCCACTGCATCCTTGAGTTCCTGGTTCCTCATGATGTAGATGAGGGGGTTCAATGTTGGAGGCGCTACTGAGTACAAAAATGACACCACCAGGTTCAGGGATGGGGAGAACAGGGAAGGGGGATTCAGGTAGGCAAAGAAGTCCGTGCCCACAAACAGGGAAACCACGGCCAGGTGAGGGAGGCACATGGAGAAGGCTTTTTGCCGGCCTTGCTCAGAGGGCATCCTCAGCGCGGCCCTGAAAATGTGCACGTAGGACAGCACTATGAATACAAAGCACCCAAATACGGCAAGAACACTTACCACAGTAAATCCAGTTTCCCTGAGGTAGTCTGATTGCGAGCATGAGAGCTTGAGGATCTGTGGAATTTCAGACAAGAAAACTGGTCCAGAACATTGCCCAGGCAAAGTGGTATAGAAAATGTATTGGCAGTGTGTAGCAGAGAAAATAAAAACCCAGTGTCTCAGACAGCTGCAGCCATGGTGGCACAAGCTCTGCTGCCCAGGAGGGTCCCGTAGTGCAGGGGCTTGCAGATGGCAACAAAGCAGTCATAGGCCATGACTGTGAGAAGGGAATACTGTGCTGAAAACAAAAACAAAAAGAAAAATACCTGTGCAGCACATTCTGCGAAGGAAATGGCCCTGGTGTCCCAGAGGGCATTGGCCATGGCTTTGGGGAGAGTGGTGGAGATGCAGCCCAGGTCGAGGAGGACGAGGTTGAGGAGGTAGAAGTCCATGGGGGTGTGCAGGCGCTGTTCGCAGGCTACGGCAGTGCTGATGAGGCTGTTGCCCATGAGGGCAGCCAGGTAGATGTGCAATTAGTTTTGCTTTACTGACTTACTTACTTGAATTACAGTGTTAAATGCCATGAGTAATGCTGCTCCAGTGAGCTCACAGCCTGCTCACATCCCACACATCCTGTAAGTTCCCTCTCCTTTCTCTCTTCTCCCTGTCACCTGCAGATCATGTCCCCAGCATTAATACGTGGTGCACAGAAACTGCTCCCGGGCACAGCTGTTTCTCTTCAGCTCTGCCCACTTGTATGAGCTCCTTGTGTCCCATGGGACCAGCCCAACTCAGCGGGAGAGGATGTGATTTTCTTCTCCCCATCTCTCTGGAGATGTCCGTGAGTCTCCATGGCCAACAGCTTCTGAAAGGCTGCTGGATGATCACAGAATCACACATAATGGAGACGTAGAATGGCTTAGGTTGGAAGGGACATTAAAGTCACTCACTCCCAACCCCCCTGCCATGGGCAGCGTTGCCAACCCCCAGATCATGTTGTCCAACAACCCATCCAACATGGCCTTGAATGCCTCCATGGATGGGGCATCCACCACCTCCTTGGGCAGTCTGTTCCAGAGCCTCACCACCATCCATGTGCAAAAATTTCAGAAGAGGCACTTGCTCACTTACAGACAATTGCTGATGAACAAGGTGCCTGGGGTGCTCCTAGATGTGGGCAACACTGCCTGCAAGCTCTGGTAAACAACCTCAGAGATAGCCACCTCCTTTCTGAGCATTAGCTGGGAGCCAAATGTGAATGGGAGTATTCTTGGCCATCCTAAATTGCACCAGAGCTCTGATTTTAGGACACCTGAGAGTATCATTTTTCACCTGTCCCCTTGGAGCATGCCGAGTTATACCGCATTATAAGCCCCACAATGGCTCTATTGCCCGTGTGCCCCCTTCTGAGCACCACTACCATTGTGTAGACACAGGATCCAGCCACGGTATATCCAGTGATGCTTTGCGAATGGAAAGCTTTCTAAAGTGTCTTTACACTAAGGAGAACACCAAAACTATGAACTCCTTGAGCTAGAAATCTTTTTGCATTTGCAGACCTAGAATCTTCTGGGATCACAGAAACATGGCAGGATGGTTCCCACCTGTGAAGCGATGAAAAAGAGGGATAAGGACTCTTCACAGTGGGTGGTCAAGGAAGACAAGGATAGGCTACTGCTCTGTATGTGAGAGCACACTGAGCTCTGCCTTGAGAGGGCAGAGGATCCCACTGTGAACTGATGGAAATGGCTTAAAGAGGAGACCAGCAGTGCCTGTTACTGGTTTCCTGATCAGGAAGAACAAGAGGAAGGGGACCTAAAAAGACAAACAAAGCAAAAAGATGCACAGAAAGGAGGCAGTCGGTGAGCCACGCTGTGGGCCATCCCCAGCCCTCGGTGTGAGAGCAGGGCAGTCTGGGCTGAGCATGATGGATCTGTCATGACAAGGAGCAGTCCTGCAGTGCTGAGCACAGACTGCCTGAGGTTGCTGAGGTCTCCATCTGAACGAGAGGCAACGCGTTTGGCTCAAGCTGTTTGGGATTCAGGTAATGAAATGAAAGCCTTAACTCCCCCCTCCTGCCCCCAGCACCTCTCCTAACTTCCTCTTTCGTTTACAAATCTGCCTGTGGTTAGAGGCCAGAACTAGGTGATCTGTAAAATCCCCTCCAACCTGAACCATTCTATGATTGTGTAATGTTATGTCTGCACTGCCTGAGCTGAATCACTGGGCTGTATAAGGGAAGCCAACCCCTCCCTGTCCTGATCTGTCCCCTTTGTCATACATGCCATGAGCAGAGGTTTCCAGATTGGACATCTGCTTCTCTCATGTGCAGAAGTGTCCAACCATGCTCCTGGAATCCAGTGGACATGTGGTGATTAACTGATCTGACTTGAAAGTATGTATTGCAGTGATGATCCCGCTGCCTTTCAGGAGCTGTCAGCCCTGGAATCCCCAGGACATCTCAGGGGAGATGACTGGGAAGAAGAAATCACATCCTCTGCTGCTGAGCTGTGTGGGGCACCTGGGACACATGGAGCTTCTATGAGTGAGCAGTGCTGCAGAGAGACAGCTGTGCCCAGGAGCAGCACTCATGCAGCACACAGCAGGGCTAGGGACTTGAACTGCCCGTGAAGGGGAGAGAAGAGAAGGAAGAGAGCTTTCAGGCTGTGTGGCACATAAGCAGGCTGAGAGCTCACCGCAGGAACAATTCTCACAGCCCTTGGCAAGGTAAGTCTCTCACTGCAGGCAAGGAAGCCACATTTCCTGGAGGATTCACTAAATCTGGGACATACTATTGCATGTCAGGCTGCAGACTGTAAGTTTCTTCAACAGGGAATAACCTCTGCTCCAGCTGAGGCCTTCCCTGCTGCAGCATCAGAGCACAGCCCTGAGGGCTGCTTGTCTGAGTGAGCTGCACTGCCAGCTATCTGCCCCAGGCCAGGTCCTGCAGCTTTTGGAGCAGCGAGTGCTCCTACTGACCTTAAGCTGAAGGCCGCAGGACACAGCTCGCTGTAACCTTTCAGTTCTGTGTTGGCAAGGGGATCCCTGCAAAGTCGTGGCACATGCAGAATAGTTGTGTGCTATGTGTGCGCTGTGAAACAGTATTCCCTCCTGTACCACAAGTGTAGCTGATAGCAGCATTCAGTTAGAAGTAGGGACAGAAGGCCAGTGCACTCTGTAATACACCAATACCACTGTCCTCAGTATTTAAAAGCTTTCTGTACTGTAAGAAAAGCCAGGCACCCACCCCATGCAGCCTCCCAGACTTCCCAGGACTAACTACAACCCCGCCTTATAAAGCACATCCATTTCATTAGACAAGGATTGCAAGCTATACTAGAGATATAGGATTTATAAATGCTCACTGATAAATACCAAGGCTATTCCCGTTCCGAGTGGCTAAAGAACTTCAGAATCTCTGATGTTTTAAAAAAAAAGCTGGAGGTCCTGCAGTTAGGACGCAGCTGTGAAAGTTAAAGGGTGCTTACATCAGATGTGAGGTTGTTTCTTTTATTTAAACAGAGGTTTCATGGTTACTTTGAATCATAAATAAGATCTGCTTCTAGTAGCTGACCTGTCTTCAGCTTCTTTTAGTCTTGTAGCCTTGCCTGGGCCTGTTTCAGTAACAGCACCTTATGGTCCTATGTTATTGTGCAAAGCTGTTGTTTTAAGCTTCTGTCTAGAAGAGTTGTTACATGTTCCAGACATAAGTCTGGCAGTCAGAAAAAAAGAGTTAAAAATAATAATAAAAAAAAAAGCACTGTGAGCCAAGTTACCAGGAATTACCAGGTAGAAGAGTTAGTTTCTTCACATGGGAATGCTATTTGTTACATTTTCCTTTAAGGAAAAAAAACAAAAGCAAAAAGATGCACAGAAAGGAGGCAGTCGGTGAGCCACGCTGTGGGCCATCCCCAGCCCTCGGTGTGAGAGCAGGGCAGTCTGGGCTGAGCATGATGGATCTGTCATGACAAGGAGCAGTCCTGCAGTGCTGAGCACAGACTGCCTCAGGTTGCTGAGGTCTCCATCTGAATGAGAGGCAACGCGTTTGGCTCAGGCTGTTTGGGATTCAGGTAATGAAATGAAAGCCTTAACTCCCCCCTCCTGCCCCCAGCACCTCTCCTAACTTCCACTTTGGCCTTATCTAGTCAGGACTATCCTTCTGATACTAATCTGGATATCCTTCTGGGGCTGAAATCAGCTCCCACCAATTGTAAATGCCTGTATTTTCCTGTGCAAAGCCACTGTCTCCCTGTAGATACCAAGTGCCATCCCCGGACGACTCCTGTTCCTCACAGTGCTCCCAGCACCCGAGCCTGCCATCTCCAGCTCCCCGTGCTGTACCACGTGCTGAGCACCCCATTGGGAACAAAATTTTTCGGCACCTTCCAAACCAGCTCCTAGAAGTGCCCATCCATATACCAAGATGGGTGCTACAAATGGCCTTCCCTCAGGAGAAGAATGTCTCTAATGAAAGCAAGGCACACAGCAGAAAACTTCCCCCAGCATCCCAGCCTTGCCCAGCCACACTTGTCCCAGGACGGCTGCAGGCTGTGCAGCCGGGTGCCCAGGGCTGTCATGCAGAGCAGGGTCAATGCTGTGCCCCAAGGGGCTGCGTGCCGGGGTAGGGACTCTGCCGCCTGCCAGGCTCAGCACTCAGCCTGCCCAGGAAGCTGCCCAGGGGCAAAGAGCTCACAGCTACACTGCACCAAAGGGGAATTTCCACAAGGAAGACCAATACTGGGATTTTCTGCTGTTTTTTTTTCTATTTTCTGCTTCTAGGGGAGTATAAAGATGTAAAGTGAGAAACAGAACATCATATATCATGTTTGAGCACACAGCTGAGAGTCCTAAAATGCTTTCAGTCTCTCTTGTTCTTATGAGCGTGTATTTTCCTTGCTGAACCAATTGAGATTCTCTTATGTTCCCTTTCTCATTTGCAAACATGAGCATGCACCTACACAGTGCCTGCTAACAGGATGGGTTCTGATCAACAAATAGGAATGCATTGCATCTGAGCTGGTGTCTGTATGTTCAGACAGGGAAAAGATGAGGAAACACTTTCCAGGTGAAAAGTCTGCAGGCATGAGAGATATGATCGGGGAATGAGAAAAAAGTAATAGCTTAATCTTTTGAGAGGAAGAATTTCCCAGAAGAAAACATATAACTGCCTTTAACGTGGACACCTTCTTCAAAGCAAGCCCCCACCCAGAAACAGCCCTCACGGCTGTTAGATCCTCTGCAGCCAGAGCTCTTTCAGAGTATAGGAACATCTACTCAGGCATGTGTCCATCACCCTCTGCAGTACCTGCAGATGTGGGCAATGCAGTCTGTGAAGCTGGAAAAGAGTTGGCTTTCCCTTAATGAGAGTTATGATGCATCTCCCTGAGGCCCTTCGGAGCTGTGATCTGACCTTCGGGATGCAAGTCTTTCCCATAGCCTGAAGAACAAAGTCGAGGGAAGAAGCAGGGTGATGCTATATGCATGGAAATGCTGTGGGGTTGGTGAAATGGACGTTAGGTGTCTGTTTTAAGAAGCGCAGTGATGAGGTATTGCTCACGTCCCTTGAGAAAGGATGGGCGTTGTGTGATGAGCAGTCGGTTCCTCTTCTCTCAGCAGGGTCTGGCTTCTTTGGAAGGTAACTTGTGAATGCACTTGCCTTCCATCTCCAACCTGTGCTATTTCACAGCAACTGGAAACAAGCCCACGAGCTCCCTTTATCCTGCACTAAGCAGCAGTGAATCTCTTTGCCTCCCAGGTCTCAATCACAGCCGTTCACAATGAGTGCAGCAGAAGTGCTCAGGATTTCTGACTTCACTGAGCACCCTTTGGGCATCATGAGTAGGATGAGACCATAGGAGAAAAAGCATCCCTAAGACTTTGATTTTCAAACCACACATTTCTTGTGTCAGGTCCTCATGCCCACAGGTCCTGATACTCAGAAGTGCCAAATGCCGAACAGCAGCTCCATCAGCGAGTTCCTCCTGCTGGCGTTGGCAGACACGTGGCAGCTGCAGCTCCTGCACTTCTGGCTCTTCCTGGGCATCTCCCTGGCTGCCCTCCTGGGCAACGGCCTCATCAGCTCAGCCGTCACACAGTCATGGCCTATGACTGCTTTGTTTCCATGTGCAAGCCCCTGCACTACGGGACTCTCCTGGGCAGCAGAGCTTGTGCCACTATGGCAGCAGCTGCCTGGGGCACTGGAGTTCTCTATGCTTTGCTGTACACTGCCAATACATTTCCTATAGCACTGTGACAGGACAATGCTGTGGACCACTTCTTCTGTGAAATCGCCCAGATCCTCAAGCTCTCATGCTCACAATCATACTGCTTCCGGGAAACCGAAATTATTTATTTTACCAAGATGGGTGCTACAAATGGCCTTCCCTCAGGACAGGAATGTCTCTATTGAAAGCAAGGCACACAGCAGAAAACTTCTCCCAGCATCCCAGCCTTGCCCAGCCACACCAGTGCATGCTCCAGGGCTGCACACTGCCAGAGAACAGCCTAACACAGTGCTGGACCGTGAGGTTAAGTCCCAGCTTTTCCCAGACAGAAGTACAGATGAGCAGCTTTTGGGTATTGGTGAACTACTAGGATTCAGCAGTCATCCCCACATCCACCCCACGCAAAGCCATATAGCCAACTATGCAGTTCTGCTCTTGCACTGTGGTTAAGCTGATGGTCCTTAGAAAGTTTTTCCATGTCCTTTAATGGATTCACAGTAAGTCAGTCCAGATGTCTTTCCAAAAATCATAACCGATATGAAAAAAAAGTGCATTGTGCATCACAGTGAGAGGGGTTACAGCAGGAGTACCGGGAAGGTTAAGTTGGCAGCGCAGTTCTCAGCATCCTAGCAGAGAAATGGGAGAGAGAGCCAGGGGATGGCAAGGCAA
The DNA here is from genome assembly GCF_038088225.1 of Cyrtonyx montezumae. NCBI lineage: Eukaryota > Metazoa > Chordata > Aves > Galliformes > Odontophoridae > Cyrtonyx > Cyrtonyx montezumae. The sequence goes on from NW_027072046.1 coordinate 1,523,562, forward strand.
GTAAAGAGCAATCAATTGCAAGGCCAATTCTGCTCAGATTATGTGATTTTTTGCCTAACCTCATCTCCAGCCAAGATGAGGAGCAGCTATGATCATAAGTAATACCCCTAAACTTGCCCCAAGCTGTCTACATCTTAAATCACCACTTCCTACGTTTTCAGCTGAGTTCTCCCTCGTGCAATGCAAGAGTCAGGGCTCAGTAGCCTATTCCAGCTCTGGATTTCCAGCTCCACTCAGGAGCACCGAATGACCCGCAGGAGACCTCTGAGGAACGAGGACCTAGGCCCTATAAAGTCATTTCTGATCTTCAAAAGAGACTTATCAGGTGAAATCTTTATGCAGAAGAGACAGAACACCCACAACTTTGTGCCTGCGTCTTCCCAGAGATCCTCATTTTGCACTCATCATTTCAAGGGGGTCGGTAAGGACTGTGCAGTAAATAGCTACACAAAACCAAAGCCAAGCCAAAATCACACGGTTCCTCTTTAACCCCAGAAAGGACTCTGCCATCCCGCACTGCGTGGCCAGGGCACTGACTGAAGCCATGTGTTGCGTCGTAGGAAACACAGATGAGAAATTGTTTCAGTTTCCTTTGTTACAGTGGCTTAGGCTTGCGAATCTTCCCAAAACCTGGTGCTACAGAAACCCAATACTGAAGGCATGGTCTGGTGTAAGCAACCGTACAGCAGAATACCTTTGTGTGCAGTCTGGCCTTGCCCGGTCTGTGGGGTTGTGGGGGTTGGGGGGAGGACAGGGTTGTGTTGGCTTTTCTTTCCGTGAGCCACATGATAGAAATGTCCCAGAAAGTCGTGGGATACCTTTGGAGTTCACTTCATTCTAATTTACATAGTGTCTTTTTTTTTTGTGTGTGTGTGTGTGTGTGTGTACTGGTGTGAAATGTATATGCCGAGAAGCTCATGTATTTTTATGTAAATATTTTTTGTGGTTTCCCCCCTGCCCTCCTCTGTAAATATTTAGAATTCTCATATTCTCACTTTTTATGATGCAGATGTGGTTTTGTTTCTGTTTTTTATTTGTACTGTAATGCAGCAATCCAGACTGAGGTGTCTTGTATTAAGCAAAAGCAACAGTCCCACTGAGCTCACACTCAGATGTACAACGTGACAGCATTAATCAAGCCAGGTTAAAAACTATTCCTGGGTACATGTGTGCTTGTGCCTCTGCCTCGTTAATTTACAGTAAAAAGAAAAACCTGGAAAGCCAGTTCAGGGCCACAGCAGGGATCTCTAAAGCCAAAGGACAAGGTGACTTTGTGCTCATGTGCCAGTACCCCTACTGCTGCTCGTCTGCCCGTCACAGAGTGGCCCTTACCGCTGCGTAGCGAACAACAAAGCGGCCTGGGCATCTTCAGGCCTCCCTCCTTCTCACCCAGCACGACAGGGCAGCAGAAATAGCTCAGCACAGACGGTGTGGGCAGACAGATTGCAGCGGCCATGGGGATTCTGACACAGCAGGCATATGGCTCATTGGCAATTAATAGCAAAAGTAATCAGGAGGACTTTTAGCAGGTCCTCTCTGGGGGGGGACACCTGTAATGACCGAGGGTTATTGCGTTTGGTTTGGCCTCACACGTTTCACAGAGCCCACGTCAGTGTCACGAGAAAAAAAGGAGAGAGAAGGGAAGGAATAAACTGAGGGAGCAGGAATGAATGTGGAGTGGGTTATCCCTGCGTGCTCCAACCAGGTGGCACTGTCCAACCACTTCTCACTGCCAGCTTTTGGGCCCACTCACGAAAATTAGGCTTTGTTCTTCTAGTCAACTCTGTTCAGGTGTCCGACTCCTGATACCTAGGGAAAGATTTGGGGGTGTGTTTTGGGGGTGAGATTTGGGTTTTTGGGCTCTGGCTTAATGTCCTGGGGCAGGAGGCTCCTGGAAGTGATAACCAGAGCAACACAACGGGTCCACAAAAGGCACACACACAAAAACCAAAGTCTCCCCTCCTGCAAATCAGCGGTCACCCTGAAGGACAGACAGTCTCATCAGGAGCAATATATTCCAGGAGAGCCTCTTCCTGCTGCACTTCAAGTTGTCAATTTAGACACAACATTTATAAAAACAAAGTGCCAGACAGGGCCAGGTTCTCAGCCAGGCAGCCAGCAGAGCCACCTCCACAGCCCAGGGCTTGCTCCCAAGGCTGGGAGACACCTGCCGTGCCCCTCGCCCCTCCATCACGTGCTCACCTTTCACAGGCTTCACTTATCAAGATCTTTTAGCTGTCATTCTGAGAAAGATCTTAGTGGTCACCTCATGTAAAGGATTTGTTTTGCATCTCTGGTTCCTCTTCTTTCCTTTCAGTTCCACTTCTCCCCCTTCATCCAGCCCCAGCGGATGGGAATGGGAGCACAGTCTGTCTCAGCTTCTACAGAATATGATGCTGTGAGTGGGTGGGCGCACAATGAAGCGTGTGCTGGCCAAACACAAACAGGAGACCACATGTTGGGCATTCAAGATTCACTAAACAGAAGAGGGGAGGTTTGTTGATAACACCGTGCAATACAACAGCCTTCCAGCTCACACTTGCTGAGGTACATGTAGGGAACAGAAGGTGCCTCAGTTACTACAGTGCAGTCTCCGTTTTCTGCAGCACAGCAAGAGAAAGGCTACTCTAAACATCCTCCCTCCCCTCCCCATGTTTCTGACAGCACTGCCCCAGGCCGGCTGCCCTTTGCTGTTTGCTCTCTTATGATTTACTTCAGCACATGGCCAACATCAGTAACACAGATTACTGATAAGGCAAGCATCAGTGCTTTCCAACTCACTGATGTTTGAAAGGCTTCATGAAGCCGTGGCGTGTTCCTGTATGCAGCAGATAGGAAAAAGGAATAACAAGAAAGCAAACATATTGGTAATTAATTTTTTAATTTTTTTTTAATGATGTTCTACTGTCACTAATGTCCAAGAGGCAAAAGCCAAAGTCAATAAACAGAAACGGAATCAAACTGAAAGCAGCAGTTGATTTGTGTGTCTTTGCGTCCCCTTCCCTTCCAGGCAAGCAAACAAGGCCTTTCAGAAATTGCTGCTTTATTCAGCAATGAGAGGGGTTGTGTAGATGGAATGCTGGATTCCAAAAGTGCACACAGGTGCCTGGGGCTTGATCAGCATCACCTGGAAGGAGGAAAAAGGAAAGGCAGATCAGCAAGGGCCCTTCTCTTCTCTGCTGCCCTGGCAGCCCGCTGTCCCAGTGCATCCCACTGAAGGGAAAGTGAGCGGGAAGCTGCTGTCCCTTCCTCTGCTCGGAGGTGGGACGGTGGCAGGGAATGAAAGTGAATTCCTGGTTCCCTTCCACAGCCACAGAGACAACTTCCCGAGGAGAGGCTCTTCTGAAGAGCTGCAGAAATGCTGCGGGACTCAGGCAGCACCTGGGAATGCTTTTCCGCACCCCACCACTGTGTCCTGCCTTGCTGCCCCTCCTGTCAGCCCCCTGCTTTTTAGTTCTTTCAGGACTTGGGGTCCTCGTTCCCTTGGCCCATGGTCCTGGGCACCTGTCCTTCTCTATCACTGCTCAGAGCATTTTGTGTTCTCTCACAAAAGACCTACAGCTCCATCATGGCATGAGCTGACCCACGGCAAATGTGCTGCACAAGTGGTACTCACTTGGTCCGGGGGTGATGGCAGTCTTTGTCCTGGGTCGTCCCTGGAGGTGGGTGCCTGGAGCCATGTACTTCCCCTTCCTGGTGATGGCAGGCTCCACAAAGTAGCAGGGACCTGGCCCGCAGCTGTCCACTGCAGGCAGTTTAAACCCTATAAAGCTGTACACGGGGGCGCGGGCTTTGGTGGGGCTGTGGCCCACGTAACCTAGGAGGAAAAGCAGGAGAGCACACCTCTGTGTGGCTGCATGTTTCTAGCTGCTTTGGAACAGGGGCAGTTAAGTGCCCGGCCCCGAATTTCCCTTCCCGCATGACTTCTTCCTCCAAGAGCAAAGCAGGAAAGTTGTGCAGGACCTCGGAGCACAGCAGAGTCAGTCCCTTAGTGCAAGCAGCCATGTGAGTGCCTTGCAAAGTCACCAGAAAAAGACAGTGGAGCTTTGGCCAGCACGCTGCCTGTACCCAGCAGTTTCCAAAGGATTTTCCGCACCACCCGTGCAGGCACTCCACAGCGAGAGCCCCCTAAGGGTCAGCTGTTCTGCAAGACCCCATAACGCCTCTGTACAGCTGCAAAGCTGAGCCTGTGCTGGTCAGAAGAGGGCCCCTCTTTCCCTGGGTCACACAGGGCAGCGCCGGCGGGATCGGCCTTCCTTGGCCAGGCCTGGCTCGCTGCTGTGCCAGAGAGCCGGGAGGCTGTGACAGAAAGGGGAAAGGCTCGGGAGCTGCTCTGCCCCATGACGGCCCCAGCGCGCCCCATGCCCTGGGAACGGTCGCTGTACCTGTTGTCCTCGGGATGCAGTACTGGGGCCCGGGGCTGGGGAACTGGGCCGAGATGAGGCCGCGTGGGCGATGAGGTCTCCACGTCCCCACCCAGGCTCTGTCCATGCTGGCGCAGAGATGCCTCCAAAGCCTAAAGGCAAGAGCAGAGGAGTTACCGATGGGCTGCCCTGACGGAGGCCACAGGTGAGCTTTGCTTCCTGCCCCCCACGCCTTGCAGCCCAGAGGGGCAGGCAGGAGACGAGTCTCTCCTTTGCTCAGCTGCCAGCTGTCCGCCACGTGGCTTGCAGCTCCTGAGCCAGAAGGGCCGGCAGCAATTTCTCCTTACAATCTGTGACATAGTCATCAAACTTGTGAAATAAAGCAATCTGAGCAAAAAAATGAAAAACTCGTGAAGAAACTTCCTGAAATAAGGAACTCTGAAAATGATGACTCTGAAAATTTTTGAGATAAAAAGTGACGCATTTCTGAAAAATTTCTGGAAAAAGGAAATAAACTTGATGAGAAATCATAAAACAGTCCTCCATAAACTACTGGGAAGAGAAAAATAAAAGCAATAAAACAGAAACACTGATAAGAAAATAAAAAGCAAACCCTATGAATGCAGCCTTGGGGCATGGCCCTGGCAGTCCGTGCCATCCCCTCCATCCCCAGAGCGCTGAGCAGAAGAGATGCATACAGTGGGCACATCTGGGATCTGTTCCACGGGGCACAGCTCTGCAGGGTGCCCTGCCTGGGCTCCTCGTACAGATAAGCCCTTTCTTGTTCTCAAAATCATCTAAGAATGGAAGTGTTTGTAGTAGGGCAGCCAACATTTCCAAAGTGACAGGCAGCCAACCTGGTTTGATTACAAAAACAATGGAAAACCTGACAACAACTGATTTTTTTCCACCCTGCTGGCATTTCTCATAGGATCTCACGGCACTTCCAATAGGTACTGATGTACTTCCATACACCAAATGGCAAGGGACTGCCTGTTAAGTTTCTTAAATCGAGGAATAATCTCCAACGAGAGAGCCTGTAACCTGATTTATTTACAAGAAACCCCTCTATGTGAGCGTTGCTATGAAATACCTGCTCTTATTTTGCATATATGCAGACATAAATCCATAAAGATGAACACAGACAGATTCTCCTTGACGCCACTATGCAGCATAAGGGAAATTCAAGAAGGGCCTTCCTATGCCCAAGTTGAGACCTTTGCAAACACAGGGTGTAAAGGAGCATTTTCACCCCCACACTTTTCAAGCATCCCATTGGACAGTACAGATGGACTCTTTCACAAATAGGCTTCTCACCAACGTAGAGCTGTAACACAGCCAGCTCCAAGGGCTTGTTTGTGCTGTGCCTTGAGAAGAAGTGCATCCCAAAGCCGTCCCCCACTCCATAAACACAGATGCTGATCACAGTTTAAGGTGGGCTGTAAGAACAATGAAGGCACAGGATTAGTGTGCTTACACGGGCTGCTCCCTGCATCAATCTCAAACTCTCCTTCTTTACTGGGACCTTTCAGCCCTAATCCAGCAGAAATAAGCAGCAGTTCCTTAAAGGAATGCTGGTGGATTACTGGGGGAGTTAGAAGACCACCACATCAGGTTTGCTCACATACTGGTCTCTTTGCTGATCTCGCCAAAATCCTCATGTGTTCTGCTGTGACTGCTGCAGAAAGGAAACTTGCCTCCTTTTCTCAGGTAGCTGGTGGGAGCTGGCTCGCTCTGCTCTGCATGCTGCTCCTCCTCCTGCAGAGTGTCAGCCAGCCCCTGAAAATCACCAAAATCTTTGTCTTAGAAGCTCTACAGTTACTACCAGTGCGGCCTTTCATCATTCAGGAAATTTTATTCAAACCAAGAGGGAAAAGCAACTCACTGGGACAGGGCTATTTTCAGAGCAGGACTCTCTTGGGACAGGGTTATTTCCAGAGCAGGACTCCTGAGAACCCTTGTCTCAGTGTTCCCAGATTGGACCCCATAGCATTCATCCCCTACAAAGCAACAGTCTTTCTAAATGATTTATTTTTTCTTTTCTGCACTTCATTCCTTGAAATGCACATTCTGATACAGTATCCTCATTTTTCTGTAAATAATTCAGAGGCTTTGCCAAAACTCACTCACAGTGGAAGCCCCACCTAGCTAATGTTCCTCCTTACAGCACAAATCTAAGGAGTGTAGTTGCAAATTCTGAATGTCACAAAGCTCAGACACCTTCAGAGACAAACAGACAAAGCAGAAAGCTGCCTGCTGGCACCTCACAGGTCAGCAGCAGAACTGGGGAGGGAACCTCAAACTAACACCATCCCTTCCTGTCTGTCCTGTTTCTTTTCCTTATAGATCCAACGCTGCCAGGAGGTTTCCTCCATTCCCACTCCCCCACTGACTGTTTTTGCTGAATGTGCTGCACTGATACCCTGACAGGGCAGGTCTCAGCCTCCAACCTGGAGTGAAAAACTGTGCCACCTTCCTAGACTCACTCTGTTCTTTTGTATTTAGCGTGGTGTGATGACAGCATCATCCAGGTTCTCAGCACAGACACTGGTCAAGGTTTAATGCAGGCTGTTGGCAGATGTCAAAATCAGTGCCAGAATGCAATGGCAGACTGTGAGGTTGCACTGGATGTCAGGCTGAACAAGAACCAGTTCTTCCACATCCTTACAAGAGGACATTTAATTCCTTTTCGTAAGTAAAGAGCAGCTAGTCTATCTGCTGATCTCTTACTATTTCCAGGTCTGGCTAGCACAGGCTTTAGTTCAAAGGCCACTCTGGAAAGCAGAAGGTCAAGGAAGCCTGGTAATTTGGACAGGTACTGGATGACATCAGGGCTAATACAGACTCGCCTCTGCAACCCAGCGTATGACACTAGTTTGCTTCTGGGCTATCACCAGCTCAGAAGCTTTCTCGTCATTTGATATCAAACACAAGAACGGGACACATTTTGGAGAGGGAATTCAGTTAGTTTGGGCATTTTTTTCTTAGCAAAGTGACCATGAGAACCACTGGAACACCTTGCTTAAGAGTTGTTACTGCTCTGGGTAGGCAGCTTTGGAGTCTGAAGGAGTGAAAGGGAAGGGCAAAAGTGCAGGAGTGTTAAAAACATCACACTGTGCTCTAATGCAGCAACAGTGCACAGATATGGCCTAAAACCAAATCCATTTTTTAGCTCATGCACCATACCTGCATTCACCTGTCAGTAACTGAGATCAAGGAAGCGCTTGGCAACTGCATTTCTGACATACAAAGCCTATGGCACTAACACTGTGTGCCTCCTGAGCTCCAGAGCACTGCTGAGGCACCCAGAGTGGTTGGTCAGCTCTGAAAATGCTATCCAGAATACTGAGAAGCACAACTTCTTCCCGTGCGGCACCACTCTGTTGGTGCTTCCTTTGGTCATGCTGGAGCTGCCCTTCCCTCCCAGCTTGGTGCTCCCTCTCAACTCCAAGCAGCTGCTGGACAACCCAGGGGCTTGTCCTGGGACTGAATTTCACCACACTTCCTGCTGCAACAAGTGGGAGAGACGTGTCACCTGTCACACTCCCTCCTTCTGAGAGCACTGTCCTACGGAGGCTGTTCCACTGACTGACCTCTGGTGTCCTGATAGACCTCACATACACAAGACAGGGGACTGCTTCCTACAAGAACAAAAATCATTCTCCTGGAATAAGATGATAGGATGTTACAGGGGGCGATTCTATAACAGAGGACATTCTTTCTGCTCAGATGTCGTTCAGTGGAAGCAAGAAACAAAGGCACTGAGCCCTCAAAATTGTCAGGCCTCGCAGACAGCTTGGAGTGCAAAACAAACCCATAAAGAAAACTCTTTTCTCCAGGGACAAATGCAAAAGGCACAGCCAGTGCTCTGCAGGCTTGTGGGTGGCAGAGGGCCTGCGAGCAGCGTGATCACAGAACTCCATTCTAATCATAGGTACGTTAACTTCACTGCTATTGAGTGCCAACTGCTCCAGATTTCAACGGAAGCAGTGAGACCACAGTCAGCTCTGCATCCCTGCGTGCTGCATTGGCTTTTCATTCACAGTACAATGTATGGTGAACTATAAGCAGGAAGACCTACACCGATCTACCTGCATTCAGCAAAGCACACATCAAACCTTCAGCTTGACACCCGGGTTGGAGCGGTTCAGGCTGCACACGGTCAGTGCCCCTCCAATGATGCAGACAACAGTATCCTGAGGCCTGTAAGAAAGACACAAATACAAAGCTGGAATAATCCTGCAGCAGCCACGGGCGTGGAGGCAGCAATCCTGCTGTTATCTCCCCACATCACATTTCATTTCTGTGATGCATTGGGATGAAGACCAACAAAACACACAGCCCAGGAAATCGCCTTTAAAACACCATCTCTCCTAAACATTTACACACTGTGCTCACGGTCCTCACAGCCTCCTCAGCACACCCACACACCGTATCCCTGCGGAGCTCCACCGTGACACATCACCAGTGTTTAATGCACGATGGAGATGCTGCTGCAGCTGTTCAATCCAGATCGATCTGGAGTCAAACGAGGACAGCAGTGGGGCTTCAGAGCTCTCGGGCTTGGTTGGAAGGGCACAGGCCAGCCACAGTTTTGCTGGATGATTACAGAACAGGGGATTTATGCTTCAGCTCAACTCTGAGGTTACACTCCCTACGTAGCCCCGAAATACAGGATTTCACAGAGGGAAAAGGAGAAAGGGAGAAGGGAAGTGTCTGCATCTAGCAAATGCAAAACCAGGCACATCCCCTGCACATTCTGCTTTCAAGGGAAAGCTGGGCCTTCCTTGCACTGCTCTCCCCAATTCCTTATGTTTTCCACTCTCAGGGATAGCGCAATGTGCTTGCTACCCAGAAATCAGCTTTTGCCACCACCTAGAAGCTGAAAGAGTGATTTCTGCAGAATCTATAGTGGACTTCACACCAGCTCCATACCATCCCCTGCTCTGGAGAACAAGAAAGTCTCAACACAATTAACTTTATGTTGCAGTCTCAAAACTACTCTCTGCTTTCCAAGCAGGTACTTGTATTAGAACCAAGCTGTTTGCTGCAGTGGTGAAAAGCAGCACGCATTCATCTGCTGTCTGCACAAACTTGGGATCAGTGATAAATCAAATGGAGCATGAGACAGGGACGACCCTGCCATGCACCTCCACACTGTCTTTGGTTACTCCTTGCTAAGAAGACACCCTGGAAAGCCCTTGGCACCTGTTAATGTCCAGAGGAGCAGCAGCATTCACCTCAGGAGAGCCATCAATGATAAGAGAACTCCACAGGGAGCAAAACCGCTTCTGCCATCAGAATGAGATGCTGGCTCAGAACAAGTGCATCAGCCATCAGGTGCACACTATCGCTTCCTTGCCCCTGGAAAGGATGCAGAAAGGTAAGAAAAATCAAAACGACTGTTGTTACCAATAATCATCCAGGGCATGGGTGTTTTCTGGAAGCTTACCTTAGGTCAGCATAACATGCCCTGAACAGACAAAAAAACATATTTAGGGTACTTTAGGACGTGCAGGCAGACCACTGTTGTGGGGCAGAGAGGGAGAACCGTGGCTTCAGTGCCTGCAACCTGTGAGCAACATACTGCAGAGCTTCCTTGGAAAGAACAAGAGTTAGAGTGGAATCCTCTGCAGAGAATTCAGCATGACAGCAACATGCTCTATCAGATGCTTTACGCCTGCACTCCCTGGACACAGTGGCAAGTGTTCCCTTGTGCATGGCTTAGCCCCTGCATCCAGGAGCACGGGACAGGATTTCAGTCTGTGCTGCATCAGCTTCCCGTGCAGAGACTGCGATTCAGTGCACTCGGCTTCCTGCAGAACAACTCTGCACCTCCTGTGCAGGAACAGGCTGTGAAAGCTGCACTGCAGCCTTATGATAAACAGGTTATATATAGCAATTGTACACCCAGGGCGTGCAGCTTCAAATATCTCAATCAGGCAGACAAAGGGTTTTGCCCCATAGTGACAGCACGAGTACTGAGCAGCCCCACAGGACAGAGCAGTGCAGTCCCTTGTCTTTTTGCCTGCATTCAGGCCACACCACAGCTCTTAGGGAGAATACCTTTCAGGTGGTGGAAGCTACAGCTCCCAAAGTCCTGTGGGTACGTACCATATCTTTACTAATTGGACCACAGGAACAACAGGGAAACGAAGAAGGCAGCTGATCTTATCAGCAGACTGAAGTCCACAGCGTCAACCTCCAATACCATCATTTATGCATTTTAGGTTGGAACTGTAAGAGACCTAAAGATTTCAATGGAGAAGTTGTGTGGTCAGCTCCCACGTGCTCCTCTGGCATATCATAAAGTTTGGAAAAGACCACTAAGAGCAAGTTCAGTGCTAACCCATCTCCCCTGTGCCCACTAGTAGAAACGTAGAATCATTAAGGCTGGAAAAGACCACTGAGATCATTAAGTCCAACCACCAACGCATCCTAACCATCAACACATCAGCTCTACATGAACCAGTCCTTGAATCTGCCATCACCTTTTGCTGCCACTAACACACCACCCCTGCTCATTCTCAGCACAGACAACAGTCCCAAGTCCCAGCATCACGGATTCCCCCTAGGACTTGGGGTTACAGGAATTGGTCTAACAAGATCTTGGAGCTCCACAAACGAGGTGGCTGTGCAGTACCAGCGCAGTCACTTCACAGACACAAGGCTTGACTGAGGAAGGGAAACTGTGTTTCTTCTTATGCATAGCCCAGATACACAGGAGGGATGAGAGGATAGTTTTTCAGGGTCAAGAACAGACAAGTATCTTACAAAGGCATTTACAAGTGTGTTAAAATAGGTTTGAAAACGATGAAGTCTGCTTCAAACCACATCAGGTTAAAGAGGAACTAAGTACACACAGGAAAAGCAGCAGCAAATAATGAGATCATTCCTGCCTGTGTTACTCCTCTACCACCATAAATTAAAAGGTTAAATGACAGCAGGAGCAGACTTATACTGCCAGGAACAGCCACAATTCATGCAGCACTGCTAAGAGAGGCTGAACTAAGAAGCCTTAGAGATCAAAGTTTAGGGTGGGTTTTATACATATACATATATATATTTACACACATCAACAGCAAGGAAAAAATATATATGTATATGTATATATACACACATACATATGTGCCACAGGAAGAACAAAAGGTTTTGGTGTTCTCATGGAGTGCATAGGGAACTATCATTTCTAGCATGGATAAACAACAAACAATTTTGGAACAGGAAGAAACCACAAGACTCTTATAGGCTGCTCTAGGATTAGTGGGAAAACAATCTACAGGAACACTGCCTCCAGCTGTAGTGCTCCTCAGCTCCCATTTGTAGATATGGCTATGTATTTCCTTGGGTTAACTGCCAATTTAACAGATGAATGCTTGAGCATTTCACAGAGGAGGATTAAGCAACTGCTTTGAACAAACAAGGACACGGTCAGAGTTATGGATTGAAAAAAACCCATAAAACACTAGTTTTTTTTCTAAACCCAAGAGATGATTTAGCAATAGTACTACCCTCCCTCATCTTTAGGGCAGCACTGTGTGAGCTCAGATGAAAAAGCACACAGCTAAATGGTGCCACATCACATGCTGCATGCTGATCTTTCCAAAGAAGGAGATTTTATACGTGCTGCCTATGGAGATATCTCACCCATTCCTTCAGATGTGTGTTACACTCATAATGGCGAGCTGCTTCCAAATTCTTCCTCTCCTCAAGCAGTCAAGAGCAACTCATCCTTCAGCAAAATCATGGGAGAAAGATCACACTCAGGCTGTGAGTCACAGCATACCCTACACTGGATGGTATCGGTGAGCTCTCGTGTGTAAGCACCTTCAGGCCCACTTGGTCTGCTGGGACAAATGCCCTGTTAAAAGAAATTCCCAGGCAATTCCAAAGCACAAACAAGACAGAAGCTCCACCCAAAGGGCAGGCTTTGCTCCTAGCTTTACTCCTAGCCAGTGCTCTGAATGTGTCACCAACCTTCAGAGGCACTTCACAGCGCAGCTGGGCTCCCACTGACCACAGCAATGGGAAGGAGCTTTTCTGGTTGGTACTTTCCAGCAGAAAGGTGGAAGGGACTGCAGGCTTGTGGCATGCTGGAAAAGGACGGTAGTTAAGACAGCAGGAAAGAAAAGAGAAGCAAAAGAAAGCAGAATTGCATACTGCTCTCTCCGAGGAACCCTGCTCAGTCTTTTGCAAAGATTCCCTCTCCTTCACTGCTGCCAGCTTCCACAGATTTGGACCATGAGCTTTTCCTCCCTCGCAACAGTGTGATGTGTAATACAAAAAGAAACAGTTAAAAAAGAATCCTTTTAAATTCTCTGCTGTTCAAGCAACTGCCTCCCTTTGATCAAAAAATACAAAGCCTTTTGCCCCAACCTGCTGCTGAACTGCTGTCAATCACAGTAAAACCATCCTCTGGAAACAAAGACAGGACAGCCCTGTTTGATTTGGGCTGTGGTTTAGTGAAAGTTCTTTGAAACTATTTCATGTGAATTACTCACTCAACTCATTTGGCACTATGGCAACATCATACAGCAGTCTTTTATCGTCCAAAACTGATAGTTAAAATCTGCCTTTAGATGAGAACCCATTTTCATGATCTTTAAGATTCGTACTCAAGAGACAGTGAAGTGTTGCACCTCCATTTTATAAAGCAAATATAGACCAGGCACAGAAGTATTTTGGCATCAATCTCTTGTCAAAGCTACAGAACCTTTGATTCCAAGAGTTCTCATGTCTTAAGCTGAACAAGATTTTCCCATAAGGGAACAGCCCCAATAACCACGTGCTCTTAAACATGTAAAGAAGAATCCAAGTGACACACAACTCAGCAGAATGTAAATGGGTACTAAGAATGAGAAAACAAAGGTCAGAAGACCATTTGCTTACAGTTAGCTCAGAAGGAGCCAGGGTCAGGGCTGCACGGATGCTGTCTCTGCTGTTCTGCTCACTCTGTTTCAGGTCCCATCTCTCCAGCTCTTTTTGTTGGGCTGAAATGTATCCTGTTTCAAGGAGATGGAGAATGGCATTCTTGCTGCCATATCTGTTGCTAAGGAGGGGCCTTGATATCTCACACTCATTAAAACCACCCACCCATCCTGTCCAAAATCCACCATCTTATTTTTAAAGGAAAATCTGGAGCGAGGAAGGTAGGTTTTGGTCTACCAAGAACGTAGGTAAACAGATTGACTCTTGTATGACTAGATTTATTTTATTTATTTTATGTTTTTTATTTTATTTTATTTTATTTTACTTTATTCCATTTATGAAGTGACTTATATCCCCCGCTGTCAGCTTGGCATAGAATTTGGATGCTTCCCTGTTACAAAATACATTTTTGCTTTCATCAGGTAGATGTAAACGCCCCAAGGCCGGGCTAAGGGGGAAGACCAGTGTGTGTGTGTTCACCTCAAAGAGCCAGACACAAACAGTGGCTCCTGCCCCTCCCACCTACCTGACACTGCTGACTCTTGGCCCCCAGGCCCACTCCCCCCTGCTCCAAATGAACCTAGAGGTTTAATTTAACTCAAACTTCCCTGCAGCAGCCACCTCATTTGCTGAGAACTGCTACCTGGACTTTCTTTTCTGCCTCACTACAAAGGTGGCAGTTGCTGATAAGAAGCCAGTCATATGCAGCGTGCCAAGGGCGTGATGATGGTTGTCATGCTGCAAGTAAAACCCTGGGGCATTCAGCAAACATGTGAGAAGATTCAGAGAATAGCCGTGATGGTCTCACCACAGATCACCCACATGAGCCAAGGCAAGATCTTCCCCTCAAAGGACACTGCTACTAGGAGGAATAAAAAATGCCCCAACAGCATTCTGCAGAACTTGATGGAACTTACAGAAAGGAAACTGAGGTACCAAACAGATCAGTGATTTATAAAGAAAGCTCTTAGAGAACTTGTAGCCCTCTCTCTATCAACTCAGTGCCCTCACCCTTGAGGCCCATATTTATCTTTAATGACTTCACTGAGAGCAGATCAGCTTAGCTCTAACAAAATCAGACTGAACCAGACAGACAGAGTTCTTTCCAATTACAGCTCTCGACCATATTCAGCAAGATCCCGTTCTAATCAGAAATAGTAACTGGCTCAGAAGGGAGAGTTAGCAGTTGGACTGTCTTTGGTTCTCTGCAAATACACACCAGATGGCGTGGACTGAAGTTAGAGGCCATGTTGAAATCCATCACCCGAACATCCTGGCAGCTTGGTGCAATGGCTTTATCCCTACCTAAGCTCTCTACATATAATGGGAATGTCATGTTCTGGTCAACACTAAACATGGAGAAAAGAAGACTGTATTTCAGTTTTAATACCCTGGTACCTACCAGAAAACTCAAGAAATATGTACTTGATTGAAACATGCATTTGGCAAGCCTGATTTTTTTCACTTATGGGCAAACAAGAAAGCAAGTGGGAGCAATGGGAGGAGCAGATGTGACTCAATTCCTGGCGCTGCCCAGCAAGACCCCACATACCTGTCCCAGAGGGTGCTGGGACCCAAGCAGGGGTACTGGCTATCCTTCAGCTTTCCTTTGATGAGCTGATCCAGTGTTTCATGAAGGAGAGGCTGGTGCTGTGTGTACGTATTCTCAACACCCTACAGTACAAAAGAAGCTCCTGCTATGAATTAAATACAGCAAGGCAGCAAGAGAGCTGATCAGCAAACCCACAGTCAAAGAGCCCCAGCATCTGATGGATATAACAAGTATTAACCACTGAGTCGAGACTTAGAGGGCTGTTCAGCAACCAACTTCCATTGTCTAAAATGAGAATCACACCTCAAACGTTCAGTGCACTTACTACTGAACGTCTGTGTCATGGTTATATGGTTTTCTGCATCAGTACTCCACATTCATAGCATCACGCCATGGTTGGAGTTGAAGAGTTAATGCAGCAGTTCTGTCTTCTGAAGAGAAGAATGAACTACAGCCTCTATGGGCCAGGAAAAGACACGGCACGCCCATAAGACTTCATTTTGTTATTTTCTGTCTTCCAGAGGGAGGGAAAACATAAAAGAGCAGAGAGGTCATACGATCTCTGTCTCTTTCCAGCTCCCTGATGGCCAACGCAGCATCAGAGACTTAGTATCAAAAACTCTCTTTCATTTATTTGATTTATTAGCTTCAATCCCACTTAATTTGTATTTCACTACTGTAACTAAGTTATTTTCCTCAGATTATTGCCAGTGGTTTTTTTGGTTCCTCTTCTATCTAGGCCCATCCCCCTGCCACCACCCTTCTGGCCGTGGAGCATGTAGGCCCCCTGTCAAGAAGACAGCCCTAGGTCTAGAGCATGACACCTCTGAAAGCCAAAACACACGGCATAAGATGGCAGATCCATACCTTCAGTCCTTTGAGGAACTGTTTGGTGATGGCTACAGCATCCTTGGGACCAAACAAGGACCCGTTTCCCTCCATATTCCACAACAGGCACTAGCTGTACATGGAGAGGCAAAACCAGAGTCCTATTAATCTGGGAAACAAGATGCCAAGCAGTTGTTCAGTCAGGTTCAGTAGAGGCACTGGAACAATGACCAAGAAGTCAGAGAGACTGATGCAGTCCTAAGAGAAAAACGAAGGGAGAGAAGAATTCTCTGAAGTCAAGAAGCAAGTGTGTGCCATGGCTCTGCCTGCATAAGGACAGGCTTTCATTTCCACAGTCCTATGCAGTGATAGCAGATCTTTTACACACTGACATCATTCTGCTTCTCCACCTCCTCACTACATTCGTCAAGCTCTGCCACCCTCTCCCTCCCAGCCAAGCCCCCCTTACTGTTCTGGTTAAGTTCCTTGCTACAGCTATAGTCTACTCAGCAGGAGGTGGAGGAGGGAGAAAGGAAGCGTGCACCAGGCTGTCTGCATGCCATACACAAGTCTAGATGCCAGGCAAGCACAGCATCTCTGCTTTGTTGAATTCTTCCTAATATCACTGATTTAGGAAATGGAAATTAAGTAATTATTTATGCCTTTAACACCTACAGGCCCCAGTCAAGCTTAGTGCTCCTTTTGAGAGGTGTGGTGCAATTCAACAGAAAACATTACTGTGCAAAGTCCAGGCAAGCAACAGGCACTGCCACCAACTAAGAACAGTTTGACTGCTGTGTGCCCTCCTGCCATTCGTCCAGCAGCAGGAGAAATACTGCATTACCTTTTGATATCTCTCTGAAACACCTGTCCTTGAGATCTGCCATCAGCCCTGGTAGGCTGTTGCTGCTGTGCCACTCGTAGTGCAGGGCATGGAGCATCACCAGTCAGGCAGGATTGAGCTCTGTCACCTTGGGGTTATGCAGGAGGCACCACACATCCTGCAGCAAGATACAAAGTGGGATTAATGGAGGGGCCTTCAAAGCACATTAAATCAGACTAATATCAGTCCCACTGCCTAGTAACCAAACTGCATGCACTGTGTCATAAGCAACAGACCTGAGCTTTCTATGTGCTCTGCAGATAAGATTTATTGGGGTAAAATGGACTGCAAGTTGATTTCATGGGGCTGGGCATTCTCTGTAATCCTCTGTAACACACCATAGTGTGCTGCACAGTGAGCCCAGCTCAGTGCATTCCTCCCAAAAGGGGCATCCTATGATGCTCCTAGAAACCTTTAATGTCTGCCCTTTTACTTTTCCAACTCAAGTACAGCAAAAGCTAACCCACAGGTTCCATCATAATATGAATCATCAACAAAAGAGTGCTAGCAGAGCTACACTGTTAGTCTTCTTGTGGAAAACTAAAGTTCGCGTGGGGACAAAGCATCCAAAAAACAATCCACATCAGAGCACTACAGAGTCCACAATTCTCCCTGCACTGAACATTAAAGCAAAAGATCAGCCTGTACTGGCTCACCTGTAGGAGAGCAGCAGAGCTTCCAGACATACAGGGGTTGAAAGGGCAGTTCCAAGACAGGGACAAAACCAGCTAGGAGGAATTTTTCCATGCTGCAAGAGAACATGATCTTCAAACACCCCAAGAATCCCAGCACACCTTGGCAACACTCTCCCAGCCTCCCAGAGAAATAATGTGAAACAATGCTGCAACAGTTGTTACTGACTGAGCTGATTCAGCTGTGTTTGTTGTTATCTTCCCTCTGATGCAGACCAGTTTTAGAAATATGGGCTAACATCCTGGCTGTGAGCAGTTCACGAGGGTAATGAAGAAAACTCTTGTTGAGGTCAGGAATTCACCTGTCAGGGTAAAGACAGAGTCCCACAGAAATGCCTGCTTGACAGATTTTGGATCCTGTGCTAGCAGCACAGAAGCAATGCCTATAGAAGTGGGAAGCTTGTAAAACAGAAAAGCTATTGTCCATCTGAGGAGATGGGATTCAAAACCTCCCATTCATCTCTCAAGCCTCACATCCAGTGTCAGGAAAAGAATAACCAAAATGTACTCTGCTCAAGGGCCCTTGGCCACCAGAGACATGAACAACTGCTGAAGTTTCATCAGTGGGAGCACAATTCTGCCTTTATATTGTGCACTGGTTATTCTTCATCACGTCTGTGACTTTGCCCCTTCGCTGCCATAAGGAGACTGCAGCAGAAAACAGCCTGGGGCACTGCAACTAGAGAGATCTCTCTCTCTCATGTAGAAAAATACCGCTTCCATTTTTGCATTTTGCTTTTGTCTTCTAGCTGCTACGTGGTTTTCAGTCACTCTCAGTTAACAGAAACACAGTAGAGCCATTCAGGCATGTAAACAAAAACAGGCAGCCTGTGTGCCTTAAAAACCACAGAAACACCGCTCAGTGCAGACTGAGACCTGAGTTAGCATCGAGGTGATTCTAGCTAACAACCTTACCACCACAGCATGAAGTGGGGGCTGACCTCCCTGCACCTCCACCCAGTTTCCAGCACTGCCACATATTCCTCTAAGCATAACACAGTAACATCCAACTGCTCCACCTCCAGAAGTTTGTGTCATCCCTTTCTCCAGGGAATCTGAGATAACCTCTAACTAAAAAAGACCAACGTTTTCCAAAACGGACCCCAGTGCCAAGCACCCAACTTTCAACACTCATGCTCTGTGCTAAGTCTTCAGCAGAGTATCTGCTCATAAAATCAGAAACAAAGATCTCAGCACAGACATGATTTGCTGACAGATTAGAAGTCAAACATTTGACTCTGAACCTGCAGCACAAGCCTAAAGCAGAAACCACAACATAGCAAGAGAACATCAGAGGTTGTGTTCAGCAAATGCATTATATAGTTACAATCCCACTACAGTACCTGGTCACCAAAATTCTACCAAATGTAAGCTATTAAATCACATCTAACTGCTCACAGATCTGTACAGCTGTGGTGACTTCAACAGGTCTATACCAATTAAAATCAGCTCAGCATTTGGTGACAGATGACAGTGCTCAGAGAGCTGATGTTATCACTTAGCCACCCACTTGGTGGGTGAACTTGATTCAACTGTGGGGCTTCTGGAATCCAGCAGGCTCTAAACAGCAGCTCAGGGAGCAGTCGGAATGAGCAGGCTTGTAGGCTGTGCTGCAGTGGTGCAGAATGGCCTACCACAGGGCCTGACCTCCATTAAAAAAAATACCGTGCTGAACACAGGGCAGTGGTTCCTGCCCCCACAGATCACTCACTGCAGAGGTCTGAAGTGGACTGTCAGCATACAGTCAGCAGTGACCTGCACTGTCCTGCAACACATGGGCTTCAACAAGTCCTGTCTGTACCCTCATACCTGCCATGGATTCCAGCTTCTGCAGCTCCTCAGGTTTCCCCTTCTGGAAATCCCCCATAATATTCCTGATGGACCTGAACTTTGCAGAGATTGGCAGTGACACGTTTTGCATGGAAAAAGGAGGGGATCTGAGAGAAAACCACGTGAACGCAAGTCCTGATAGAGCTAAAACACAGAGGCCCTCCGCATCCAAAACACTTAAGTGATTCCTCTAGTGACACAGTGGATTCAGAGTCTGTTCCTCAAACATTTGTCAGTACATTACAACCAAAATAAATTCTGTTCTAACCCCCTGTAGCTCCTGAATGAGACAGTCCACGTTCTCCTCAAGGTACACACAGCAACAGCGCGGCAACGAGAGGGGCTCAGCCCCATCCCCCATCCCCGCGGGGAGGGCTCTCAGCTCGGTGGGCTGCAGGAAGCAGACGGCCTTCAGGTGCTTCCCGGGCTCCCTGCCGGGGGAGTCGATGCGCTCACAGAGATACACCTCCTCGTGCAGGATCTCGGGCTGCGCGTACACCATGCTGACCGCGCCGGGCTGCGGGGAGCGCCGCGTCACCGCGCGCCGAATAACGGCCCCGCGCCGCGCCCCGCCCGCTGCTCACCGTATCTCGATCCGTCCGGAGCCCCTCCATGTCTGGCTCGCTGTCCTCGGTCATTTTCGACACGTACTGCTCCACAGCGAGCACCGTGTTCATCTCCGCTGTGCGGCGCGGCTCGGCTCGGCCCGGCCCGGCCCCGCTCCGCCACACGCCCGCTGGGCGGTGCAGCCCTCCAGCGGCAGCGACTGCTGAGAGCGGCGCGGGGCCGCACTTCCGCTCCTGCGCGGGGCCGCACTTCCGCTTGTCTCTGCTTACGGCGGTAAAGATACGCAGAAATGGGGACAAGCCTGTTTTTTGGGGGGTTCGGCTTGGAGAAGCTGATCACTGCGAAAGACGATAATGCTGTGCGTGGCAACGAAGGTAGCACTCCCTGCTGGCTTATCTGTTGGGCCAGGTATGTCACACTAACAGAGAGAAAAGGAAAGAAAAATGAGAAATGGGGGATAAAAGGCCTTCACTGAACTAACGGCTTTGGAGAAGAACTCCAAAGAAAAACATCTTTGACGGAGAAGTCCTGAAGAGAAAAAACCTTTGACGGAGAATTCCTTGAGGGGAAAAACTCTTTGGAAGTAGCCCTTGGCCTGCTTGCTGTGAAGCCTCCCGGCTTTCTCCCATCCCCCGCGGTGCCCAGACAAGTTCCTGAGAACAACGGCCCTACTACGAACCTCGCTGGATCCACGGTGGCGATTATATCTCTCTTAATTTCTACCAATTCTTGTAGCTAACTGTAAATCTGTGTATCTGTAGTAAGGTTGTAACTGGGGAAGCTAGAGCATTAACAGCTTTAATTCCACTGAGTTGGATCTACAATGCAGTGAAAGAGTGAGTTAACTTCTGTTAGTTGTCATGTTACTTGTTTCTTGTAACTAAGAAGATGTTCACGTTGTTGGAAGGCAGTGTCTGATGCTTGTACGTGATGCAGTTTGCAGTAGGTTTTGCAAGTTACTGAAGCTATGGTATCTAGTATAATAATTGGCAATGTCAGTCTCCAGGGAGAACCAAAGGACTGGCATGACCAGCTGGCCTGCTGTCCCTCAATAAACAGTTCCTGTTTTTGTATGCCGGTAAATATATCAGGGGGTTCCTCTCGAGTAGAGACTGGGGTCTTCTGATTCTGCTCTGTGGTTCTTGAAAATAAAATGAAAAAGAAGCCTGAGGTGCCCCTGAATAAAATTTTATCTGGTTATCTAGATTTCTTGAACGGAAGATACCATCCATTCCTAGTATAGTTTCCTTATGTGTGCTTTTCTCACGTGTTGCTATTGGTCTAGGGCAGTCGTTCAGTATGGAAGAGTGGAAGTAAGGCAGTGACTGTCTTGCCCTAGTGCATTTCTTGAATGATCTGTGAACGTTTTGCTTCTTGTTCAGTTCTAAGTCTTGGATTATATGATTTAAAGGTGACATGATATTAATATATTTAATTGTACTATGTTTCCTGAAATAATCCTCTCCTAATACTTTTTTCCCCTCAAAACTTCCTTTTAGCAGAAAATGGCTCAAGAAGTCTTGACTGACTTAAAAGAACATCCTAATGCGTGGACAAGAGTTGATAACTATTCTGGAGTTCTCTCAGAATGAATACCAAAGTAAGCAAATCAACTTTTATTTATTTGGCTTTCATCTTTCGTCCACTCATGAACTTTGAGGAAGGCATCTCATTTCTAGCTGTAGACTTTTTTGATTCAAACCACATTTTCCGTGTCTTATTCCCAAAGGTGGCTTTAAGCAGAAACTATTAAATGGACAAAATATTTAAATCTCCTTTTACATTCCCAAGTGTATTTCTCCTTTTTAAAAAGGAGGGGAAAGAAAATAAGGAAGAGCTAAATTGGAAGTTGTGTTTTGTTTTGTTTTTTTTAATTTTTTCAAGGCACATCTATAAGCACAATGCCAGTTCCGGAGACTTGTATATATATGTAATGAAAAATCTCCTAGACCCACATTTTGTTTGTGCTTAAGTGCTTGGCTGTCTTTGTTAATGAGAGCCATGTGCCTGTAACTGATGAGATAATTTATCCCTAGGTGTATTAAAGACAAAATAGAAACCATATTAGGCCAGTATTTGAGCAGCCACTGAAAATTAAGCACCTCAAACTCTTTGTAGTAGGAAATTAGTCTTGAGTGATACAGAAAACACACTTGCTTTGTACTGCTGTTGTAAGTCCATCCATCGTGGTAGAGTTGAAAAGGGATAGCATTCAGTTTTTGTATACATCTTTAAAGGTTTTGTCTTAGGATAAGACTTTTGTGCAGCTTGAACAGAAAAGTTGATGGAAGTGTTTTCACTGTCTTAAGCTTGATGATTATTATCCTGAGTAATTGATAGGCATGGTTTTCTGCTTGATACACACTGTGTTTGAACAGCAAATGATCCTGATTGGATGATGGTCTCTTGAGTTCAGGAGGTATTCATGAAACAGTTTAACTCTTTTCATTGCTTTAAAGTTTAGGAATAAAGAATTTAAAGAACTTCCTCAAAGTGCTGACCTTTGAGTAACACCGTTTGCCTGTTTGCTTGCCTGGTAAACTTTGCTTATTATACCAACAGACATTATTAATTTTCAAGTTGATTTACCAACAGTGTTTTTAAAATACTCAAATTTGTCTTGTGAAAAAATGAGATGATTAGAGGAACAGAAAGGAAGCCAAAGGCAAAGAATTCTTCCATTTACATAAATTGCAGATGATTTGGTGCTACATTTCTGCGCTGTGACATTTGGCTTTTATGTGGTCATATTTTTCCTTCATTAAAGCTGTTAACACTACCTGATATTAATCACAGTGTTCCCTTACGTCGATGGCTTGTAATAGGAAGAAAAGGGGTGTCTTCCTGTGCAACTGACACAGCTAGGCTTTGATGGCAGGCCTCCACAAGGTCTGCCCTATTGATTCCCTTTAAGTGAATTCTGTCCCTCAATTGTTTTTGTTTCTTGGGAGGTGGGAGGGAGGGGATTTGGTGCTTAGAGTAAGTAATAAGGGTACCATCGAGATTTCTACCATCGGGATCATTCCTTAGGGTTTCTTTCAGTCTTTGCAGTTAACTGCCCCTCGTCTTCCTAACTTGGCAGTGAACTGCTACTAGACAACTAGAAATAAACTAAGAGGAAAATTGGAAAATTGCATATTGGAAACACTTCTGTTTTATGCTGAGTTTAAATGTATTGACGTGTATTGTTTTCTATATTATTTTGTTGTGAAGTACCATCCTTGGGAGTTATTTACCCCACAGCATGAATATACACAAGCTTTTCCAACCACTAAATCAAAAGTAATTTCAATTAAAAAACAAGAGAAACAACACAGCAGACTTCTAACACAGTATGGCAAGAAGGATGCATGAGTAGAGGTCATTTATGGTGATTTTATTACTGTTCCCATTTCATTTCCCTCACAAATGTTAGGAATGAGTAATACTAGTAGCAGCGGTGAGAAGAGATGAACAAGAGACTAACAGAAGGCAGAAGTCAGATGGCATGTGCAGAAGTATGTAGCAATGTAGACAAGATGAATCTCTATGGCTTTAAAGTTCGTGATTCTAAATTAGGTACTTCAGTGCATAGTGGAGAAAAGGTCTGTCTTTTTCTCTAATGAAAGTTGCCACACGTTTTGAGCACGTGCATGAAGTTCTAAGGGAGAAAAAATAATGAGGATGAATTCTGCCCTTAATTTCCCCAAAATTCCTTAACTCTCTCAAAATGAAACAAAACGTGCCATTTTGATTTTAAAGCCAATTAAGTTGACTTAAGAGACAGTAATATTTGGAAGCAAAGAGAACATTTTTGTGTAACTGTTTCCTGAAAAACCTATTAATATATATGCCTGTACAATCTAGAATTAAAACTACTATCTTTTGTTTCAAGAAAGTGAACTTTTTTGTAAATGTTTTGTATTTTTAGTTTAGATCAGGTGGAAAAAGCATTTGCACAGCTATGACAGCAGCTGAAATCACTTTGGGTGAAACATTTTACTTAAGCCATTTTCATTCATTTTTCTATATAAGCACTCCCTTGACTGCATAAAGCTTTTATGTTTAATAACTTGTAAATTTACCAATTCAAATTAAGCTGATAGACTTTTATTAGTGATACTGAATAAAATAAAAAATACCTCGACAGTTTTCCATAGTTTCAATTTCTTCTCTGTACCCCTAAATCTTGAAAGATGATGGCCATTTGCTAATCCAGGATCTGCATGTGAATCTAGTGGGAGTTTTTGGGTCACAAGGGGAAGCATGTGGGGAATGTAGGTTATGCTAAGATGAAAACAGCAAAGATTTTAATAAAACACTGTAGTTTGGGCCAACCTACATTGTGGTTTGTTGTCCGTTTGGTTGAAATGTTAATCATCCTACTTTATATAACAGCTAACCCTTTTAAAGAAGAACTCTTAGCCAAACTTTATAAACTATATAGACATGAATTTACCTTTCAGGTATTGATGTGATTTATTTTGTTCTTCCTAATCTTATGCTGATGAAATTATTGCAGAATTCCTCATCTCCTTTTGTCTGCTGTCTATTCATGCTCTTGGGGCTTTAATCAAAACTTCACTCCCTGTTACTGTGAGTCGACAGCAGGGATAAATGGGTGGAGGGATTGGCCTTACTGATTCCTTTGCAAATGTAGCATTTCTGGCAAAGAACCTAGGAAAGAATTCCTGAAAGGTAAAAACAGAATTTCCAAGAATTAATGCATATCTTTTGCCTGAGCACAAAAGTTCATCTTTAAATAGTAGAAATAGCTGCCATATCTATTGGGGTGGGTATTGAAACTGAATAAACCTGTGGGTTGTCTAGCTGTTCCTAAAGTAGTGTACCAGTGAAGTTTGGGAAATACTTTCCTTAGAAAGTGCCAGCATCAGAACGTGTGATGATAAGATGTGACTTTTTCTTTATTTATTTTTTAGAGGAATGATTGTAGAAGAATGATGGGAAACTTGAGACCATGCAAGCTGCTAAATATTTTAGGAGCCTGGTTGTGATAGTACTTGAACATATGGGCAGTCATTTATGATGCAGATTTGTATCTGGCTGCTGCTTCCTCCTTCCCAGGTGGCCAAAGTTGACTACCAGGCAGCTTTTCTTTTTTTTTCTTTTTTTTTTTCCTCCTGGTGTGAGCGTGATCAAACAGCAGGATTTAGTATAGCAAAAAATAAAACAAGAAAAAAAAAGCATGAAACTTGAGTAAATGGGAGTACAGAAATTATTTAATAAAGCTTTTTTAGTTTAATATTCTTGAAGTCTTAGATGTTATGTGTGAATGTCTGATTGAATGAGTAATTAATGTGAGTAATTCTCAAGTTGGAGCACCATTAGGCTTTTTGTCTATCACAAAGTAAGACCGTCTGTGCTTTTCTGTATGAACACCATGTCTTGTCTTTTTGCAGTAGTGGTTTCAGTAGGACGGTGGGCACCTAAATTCTGTAAGCATTATGGGAAGTTTAAACATTAGCCAACTCAGTATAATCTAATTCTATGATGTTTTTTCTTTCCTCTTTTAAGCCTTGCAATATGTATTGAATAGCAAGAGATTAATGGTGTGGGATTAATGCATGTTCACAAAGCTTTCTGTCAAGTTGTGAAAGACTCCAGAACACAAAGTAGAAATACTCAAATACTTTCAAAACTTTCCCCATTCTGTACTTGTTCTTCTTTAATACATACTGTTTTCTGAACTCATTAATGGAATTTCCACGTTCTGCTGTGAGTTTATAATATCATTGTGAAGACGTGATTAGAAGTTAAGTTTCACTGCGAGTTTATTGATGGAAATACAACAGTAAATGTCAATGAAAATACATTTTTGAAGAAGGAGATTTCAACGGTTATGATTATTTTCCGTACTTCTACTCTAAACAGGTGGCAAATGTAGCCTAGCTCTTGAAAAGGTTTCCGTGCGTCGCCTGCGCGTCGTGGGAGGGGGGGGGGGGGGCAGGGGGATTGGTGTGGGGGCGGGACCGGCCCCTGGCCGCGTTCCCTTTCCCCCCCCACCACCACCCCGGCCGCAGAGCCGGGCGGAGGTTTAAAGACTCGGGCTGCCCGCGGCGCGTTCCGCGAGGGCGCGGGGCCGGGGGGCGGTCGGCCGGCCGGCGGGAAAGGGCGCGGGGTGTGAGAGGAGACGCGGTGGCGCGCCTCCCCCCCGGCCTCTCGAGCCCGCCGGGCGGCGTCCGCCCCCGGTCTCGCCGGCGTGGGGCGTCCCGCATCCCGTCTCCGGGCGCGCCCCCTTCCTTGGGGTTCGTCTCCCGCTGCAGCCTCAGATCTCGCGCCGCGCGGCGCGAAGGGGGAGGTCGGGCGGCTGAACCGGCGGGGTGCACCGCTTCTTTCCCTCCGGCACAGCTGGGGGTAGACCTGGCGGGCCGAGCTTCCCGGCGGCCTTTTCTGCCCAGAGCCAGGGGGTTGACCTGGCCGACTTTTTCTTTCTTTCCCTTCCCTGCCCCTTTCAATTTTCCTTCTGCTTTCATTTTTCCTTTCTTCTTTCCTTTCCTCTTTCCTTGTCTGTCTGTCTGTCTGTCTGTCTACCATCTAATCTTCTCTTCCAGAGCCCCCGTCCCCCACTTGCGGCGTCTGCCACGAGAGCTGCCTGCCTGGCCGGCCGCGAGCAGACGGGTAGAGCTGTGGGCCGGCTCGCTTCCCCCTCCCGTCCCCAGGGCTGCAGCGTATTTTTTTTTTTCCACCTAACATTTCATTATTTCTTTAACTTTTTTGCGGCAACATTTATTTATTCATTTATTTATTTATTTCGAAATATATTTATATTTAATTTTTCATCATTCAAATTCTTATTTATTTGCTTTTTGCTCTTTTTAATTTTTTTTATTCTTTCACAAAATTTCAAAAAAATTCTTTGAAAATATTTAGTTATTTAATTTTTCACTTTTCATCATTATTTCAGAAAAAAATTATTTTTGTATTTTTTAGTTCTGTTCTTTATCTCAAAATATTTAACTTTTTAATTATTCTCTTTCTTAATTATTTACTTTTCATCCGTTTTTAATTGTATTTTTTAAATTTTTATTTTTTAATTAGTTATCATTTATTTAAATCCAAATATATATATATTCAAATATTTAATCAGTTTTATTTTATTGTAGTTTGTGGAGAACTGGCTTAGGAAAGGAGGTTGTGTGTGCTTATCTTTGTAACAGTGCGAACAAAACAGCATGTTCAGATTACTGAATTTTGAGAAGTAGTGCACCGTTGACCAGGCAACGATGAGGGAGTAAGTTTGCTGTGGAACCAGATGGCCCTGGTATGTGTGGGAAAAGAAGAACTAATTGGACACTACTTATCTTGCAAGGACAGAGCAAGAACCACTGCTTAACAATTATTCTAAAAATAGCATATGTTCAAGGGGTATAAAAGTATGTAACCTGCACAATAAAGTGGGCTCAGCTGCATAATCATATTGATGTCTCTCTGAGTCCTTGCATCGGCATCTTAAGAAGATCGTTCCGGTGCGGCCGTGGTTCATCCTCCTGGGGTCACCGCAACATCTGGCGCCTGAACAGGGACCCTGAAGCCACTGCCGAGCTTGGGACGTGAGGAAGGTGACCGGTGCTTCACAGACGGTTGGCACTGCAGCATTCTAAACGACGTAAGTGTTGCGGTAGCTGGAAGTGGGGTCGCGACCTGTCCTCTGTGCCACCATGGAGTGGGAAGCTGTGGAGAAACTGCTTCTATGTATTCTCTCTAAGGGAGGCAAGCAGGCATCTCCAAAAGGCATTTTGGAGCTGATAAAATGGGCCTGAAAAAATGGACATTTATCAGAGGTTGCACTGATATTCAGTGTCTCTGAGTGGCATGAGATTGGAAATTATATGTGGAACGCAGTTACAGAAGATAAAAAGGAGGGAAAACAATTAGTATCGCTAGAACCAACCTGGTGGGCCATTATCAACAGCTTGAACCATATGCAGGCAGAGTGTCAGGTTGTAGCAGCGGCTGTCCAAGCCCTGTCTGCTCCCTCCACTCCAACTACATCTCCAACAACTACGATAAACCTGTTAGACTTTCCATCACCAGGCACAGGGCACCCCGTTTGTTCAACAGCAGCCCAAGTAAAAGCGGCATTGGAATCTTCCTCTGTAGAGGGCAGAGAGGGGGCTCAGTCTGCTGAAATGACTGGTACTGAACGAGTAAAGGAGCAGGATAGCCCCGATTCGGAAGCGCTCAAACTCACTCGACGGGAAAGGGCAAATTCTTCCGACTGTTCCCCATGCCCCCCCCCTGCTCCCCCGCCGCCGCCCCTTAGCACGGGAAGCAGCTCCTGCCGGGACTCAATCTCGGATTCCAACCTCATCCCTGCCCGGGTAGCAGGGAACTCGACACGTTTTGCTGCACCCCTGCCTCCTTCCCCCCCCTCCACCCTGCGCCGTAGCCGCTCATCGTCTCCTCCCCCCCCCTCCGCCCCGGGCCGTTGCCGCTCGTCGCTCCCCCCCACCCTCCCCCCCGCAAGCTGCCCCTCTCCGCACCCCCCCCTCCTCCGCAAGCCGCTGTCATGCCACCCTCGGAAACTGAGCCTGACGGAGAGACTCATACAGATGAGTACAGATACGCAATTAGAAAAAGAGATTAAATCCCTAACAGAACGACTTCGGCAACTGGAGCTTAAGATTGCAACACCTGCAGCGCCGGGGTCTCAGATGGCCATTCCATCCGCTCCACTATTGCCGATACCACCGGCAGGGCCCTGGCCAGCAGTTTCTCGTTGGTCTGGAGTTAGACGGGACGCGATATTAGACGGGGAATGGCAAGCAGCCTCCCGTGTACTGTGTCCAGTCATCTATGATCAGGCTGGTGCGGCTCGATGGGAGTCGCACGACTGGAAGCTATTGCAGCAGGCGAGAAAGACTGTTACTGAATACGGTTTAAAATCTGAGGCGTCTAAACAAATTATTCAGTGGATTTTTACTGCAGATGTTTTGTTACCACTTGATGTCAAAAATATTGCGCGTCTGCTACTAACCCCTTCTGAACTGCTTTTATTCAATCAGGAATGGGCAGATCGGGCAGGTAAAGTCACAGCGACAACTCGTCAGCCCAACGATCCCCTTTATGGCCTTACCACTGATATGCTGAAAGGTGCTGGGCAGTACAGTAGTGGGGAGGTTCAGCTCACATTCCCAAGGAATTTCCATCAGTTATCTGCCCAACTAGCGCTAGAAGCTATTTTTGCTATACCAGCAGGAAAGAGAGAGCCAGCTTTTGCTTCTGTGCGCCAAGGGGTAACCGAGCCTTTTACACATTTTGTTGATCGTATGTGGATTGCGATTCGTGATAGTGAATTACCAGAGGAGACAAAACAGCAATTATTTCGAGTCATGGTTCATGATAATGCTAATGCGGCTACCAAGTCAATTCTTGTGACCCTTCCACAAGGTGTGTCGGTAGAGGTTATGTTACAACACATAGCGAGAACAGAACAGAGACAACAAGCATTACATATTGCCGCTGCTGTGCAAGCAGCAATAGGCAAAGGTGGGAAAGAATCACGAATTTGGGAAAACATTAAATGCTATAAGTGCGGATCGCTTGGACATATGAGGCGTCAGTGTACAAAACAGGTGTGGTGTGATAAATGTAACCAACCTACACACGATTCCAAAACCTGTAGGAAGCAGGGAAACAGGAAGCGCAGCACGAAACCCCGTCACGCAGGGACACAAATATCGAGGTCAAGGGAACAGAGTATCTCGATATCCACCGTCCACAAACCCTTGGAGTGGATGTGGCAATAGCAGAAGATGTTCATTTAACAGATACACAGATGCAAAAAGTTCCATTTGATGCTGTGGGACCACTATCTACCACTTGTAAATTACATGTGATACTAATGGGACAGTCCTTTCCTGGATTATCACATGGGTAATTGATGCTGATTATAAACGGGTGATTAATGCTATGGTTTTTACAGTTAATGCTCCAATCTTTATCCCTAAAGGGACTCGAATTGGGCAACATATCCCCATTCCGTCCACTCCTGGAATGGACTGTGAGCGGTCAGGTGCTTTCGGTTCCACAGGGGCAATAGTCTGCTTAGTCACTGATCTAGGGGAGCGACCTACCATCAGTGTCATGTTATACTGTCAATTAAAACAGATTCAGGTAACAGCATTGCTCGATTCTGGGGCTGACATTTCGATTGTGGCAACAGACAAGTGGCCCTTGGATTGGCCGACAAGGGTAGTGACTGGAATTAGCAGGGTGGGCTGTGCAGCTGAAACTAAACAGGCTGTTAACCCTGTAACAGTAAAAATAGTACATGAGAGACCAGTGCCATGCTTGGTGCATGTAGCCCCTCTGCCTGGAGGATTACAAATGTTGGTTGGACGAGACATACTCAGTCAATTGGGTGTGCAACTAACAAATCAAAATTTAGGATAGTGGCCATTGTTGCACTGCCAACGATTCCTCTTAGTTGGAAAACTGACGAGCCAGTATGGGTGGAACAGTGGCCTATGACAAATGAGCACATTGAAATAACACGACAATTGGTTCAAGAACAAATGATGGCAGGGCATATTCGTCCCTCTACAAGCCCCTGGGATACTCCAATCTTTGTAATCCTTAAAAAAAACTGGAAAATGGCGTTTGCTACATGATCTCCAAAAACTTAATGATCAGATGGAGACTACGGGAACCTTAGAACCTGGTATGCCATCCCTATGTATGTTGCCCAGAAACTGGCATATACTGATCATAGACCTTAAGGATTGCTTTTTTACGATTCCTATAGCAGAGCAAGATTGTAAACGTTTTGCCTTCTCAGTACCTGCTGTAAACAAAATGCAACCTGCACAGAGATACGAATGGGTTGTTTTACCGCAAAGCATGAAAAATTCTCCAACGCTGTGTCAACTTTTTGTAGCTACGGTGTTGGTACCAATCAGGCAGCAAAATCCCAATACTATTATCTACCGTTATATGGATGATATCCTTTTTTGCCAGCAGGAATCATTACAAAACAGTGGGAAAAAATCATTGTTGAACATCTTAAGGAGTTCGGCCTTAAGGTAGCTCCTGAGAAGGTTCAACGGTCAAGTCCTTATTTGTATCTTGGTTGGTCTTTGTCTGACGCAATGATTCGACTGCAAGTTGCACAGCTTGGTGTGAATGTGCACAATGTAACTGATTTACAAGCAGTTCTGGGCCATATACAGTGGTTACGACCTACAGTAGGGATTACGAATCGTCACTTAGAACCATTGGTACAATTACTTAGGAGAAAACGGTCCGCCAATACTAAAATTACCTTGACTAAGGAAGCTACTGATACATTGCAGGAAATCAGCAAAATAATCAAAGCAGGAATATCTTATAGGTATTGTCCAGACCTTAGGTTATCGGTTGTTATCTATGTCCAAAGTACTCATGCCTTTCCAGTTGTTCGTCAATGGCAAAAAGAAAAGGGATGTGGGGGATATTAGGCAGCAATGTCTACCATGTCTAAGAAGGATGCCATTGACAAACAAAGAGAAAGGCAATGACAGATTACCTATATCTAATAAGCTGAGAGAATATCATTCACCACAAAGGATTGCAGTGGCAGTTTCATATCAGTCAAGCTGATGCAAGACTGTTTGTACAAACATGTCCACAATGCAGTCATCATAATGGAGGTCTTGGTATAGGGATCCAACAACAGGAGAATGGTCTGGACCAGCCACACTAATCTTCTCCGGTAGGGGTTATTCTTGTGTCTCTACAGATCAGAATGGACCAATTTGGATTCCTGCTCGCTGTGTTCGCCCTTGGCATGACCAGAAATAACTACATCGCATGGATCAACGGGAAAACATGAATACTTTACATGGATTCCAGCGTGATACATTTGGCCTTATCTCAAGGCAGAAAATCGCATCCAACCCTCATAAGGACTGGGATTGTGTGTTTCTTTCTTTCTTTTTTTTTTTTTTTTTTGCAAATTGTTGTATTTTTTGATAACTTACGTATGCCACAGTATGTGATGAGAAACAGCTGGATTAGCCACTGAATGGTATCTCAATAACACTGATCATGGTATGGTAAATATGGGTGATTTTTCTGTGTTACCAAAGTAGCCTTTAAAATTAGAATTATTAGGCATTATCTAGGTTGCTGTGTGCTTCTTCTATTTTAGTAGTAAATCGAGTGTGAATTAGATAGGATTTGATGTTACTAATGCTGGAGTCCATGGAAATAGCACTTTTAATGTATTTAGAACGCACAGTTATGTTGTTAGCCTATCAATTAGCTCTTTTCTAATTTGTTAAAACAAACCTGAAAAAGAATCCTAGGCAAAGGAATGATCTTGTTTTTAGAATGATCACTTCTCTTTCAATTCATTAATCAAGATAGTTCTTCATAACTATGCATCACATGAGATAAAAGCACACTATCTTACTTCAATTTGGCATATGATTCTAACAGAGAAATATTACCCAACAGATATTTAAGTTCACTGATTCCTTTAATTAGCACTTATATTAGTAACCTAAAAGCCCCTGACAGAAGAATGATCTTGGGAAGGAACAAAGTATTCTGATAGCTTTAAGGCAACTGATATTTATGACTCTAAATATTTTTAGATAGAGCTAACCTTGGTAGTTTATTCTGTTTTGCAAGCAGGTGTTCCTTTTGGGTTCTGCATCATGCATTGGCCACACATACGCAGTGTACAAATGGAAAAAAACTTGCAAACTCTGAGAATTAAAGTTGGAGGAAATCTGTGATGGGTGAGAGAGGAAAAGTGCACCTTGAAGCAGGGGACGCCTTGCTAGCACTGCCTTTCGCATCCACCACTGGCATGCTCCTTTTCTCTCTTCTTTCTGGTGATTTGTCATTTCTCAAGGGTTAATAGCTAATAATGCACTTGTTTAGGGAATTTCTGCTTCATGCTTACTCTTACCTAAAATGGATGTCTGAGTGTATGTTGACTTAAACTTTAACCCTTTGTGCTACTCTGAATGTGCAGTTTACTTGCTCCTGTTCTTGAGATGTCCTGTTTCTCAGATCCAGCATACCCTGAAACAGCACCACTCAAGTTTTAGTCACAGTCACCAAGTTAGGATGTTAGCTAGCAAAGGAAAATTATACCACCAGTAATGCTTTAGCAGGTTTATCCACTGATACTGATTCTGTCTGACAGGCAACTGAACAAAGTTGTGCCATCACTGATCTTCCAATATTAACCAAAGGTATGATGGTGAAGATTTGAAGGGCACGTGTTATATGAATCTTAGGGAACATTAGAAAACCACTATATCAAAGTATATAAAAATTAAAAGATTCTTCCTAATCAGTTACTGAGTCACACAGAATGATACCCTCAGGGACTCTTTTTCAGGTCGCAGGAACTTAAGCCATAGGTAGAATATATGTTTGTTCTTTTGTTAATAAGTTTAATAGTATTTCTTGTCATTATGATATGATTGCTTTGTATCTTTTCTTACATTCAGCGTGTTAACTATTGAAACCTTGACTAAGTTGCGATAACCTAAATGAACCTTTCAATGCTGTTACAAAGTTTTACACGAAATGAAGGAAGCTGTAAATCAGGTGGTTGGGATGCTGTGTACAAGGTGTAGTTATGTTACTAATGCGGTTTGTGATTTTGCAGTAAATTTATACTTGACATTGTAAAACGCTTACTGTCCAAACTACCTTCTGCTGTTTTGTTAGCGCAAAAAGAAAAAGGGGGAATTGTGGAGAACTGGCTTAGGAAAGGAGGTTGTGTGTGCTTATCTTTGTAGCAGTGCGAACAAAACAGCATGTTCAGATCACTGAATTTTGAGAAGTAGTGCACCGTTGACCGGGCAACGATGAGGGAGTTACGTTTGCGGTGAAACCAGATGGCCCTGGTATGTGTGGGAAAAGAAGAACTAATTGGACACTACTTATCTGCAAGGACAAAGCAAGAACAACTGCTTAACAATTATTCTAAAAATAGCATATGTTCAAGGGGTATAAAAGTATGTAACCTGCGCAATAAAGTTGGCTCAGCTGCATAATCATATTGATGTCTCTCTGAGTCCTTGCATCGGCATCTTAAGATCGTTCATAAGTTCATAAGGTTGGAAAGGACCTATAAGATCATCTAGTCCAACCATCCTCCTATCACTATCTCTACCCAACTACTAAATTAAGTCCTTTAGCACCTCATCTAAACGCTTCTTGAACAGCACTAGGGATGGTGCCTCAACCACCTCCCTAGGCAGGCCATTCCAGTGCCTGACCACTCTTTCAGAAAAGAAATGCTTCCTCAGGTCTAATCTAAATCTTCCCCGGCGCAACTTGTGGCCATTCCCTCTCGTCCTGTCATTACTTATCAGGGAGAAGAGGCCCACCCCCTCCTCACCACAACCCCCCTTCAGGAAGTGGTAGAGTGCAATAAGGTCTCCTCTGAGCCTCCTCTTCTCCAGACTGAACAATCCCAGCTCCCTCAGCCGCTCCTCATAAGACTTGTGCTCCAGGCCCCTCACCAGTTTTGTTGCCCTTCTCTGAACACGCTCCAGGGCCTCAATGTCCTTCTTGTAGTGAGGGGCCCAAAACTGAACACAGTATTCGAGGTGTGGCCGTACCAGAGCTGAGTACAGGGGGATGATCACCTCCCTGCTCCTGCTGGCTACACTATTTCTAATACAGGCCAGGATGCTGTTGGCCTTCTTAGCCACCTGGGCACACTGCCGGCTCATGTTGAGCCGAGCATCAACCAACACTGCCAGGTCCTTTTCCTCTCTACATTCTTCAAGCCATTCTGCCCCAAGCCTATAGCATTGCATGGGGTTATTGTGGCCAAAGTGCAGGACCCGGCACTTGGTCTTATTGAACCTCATCCCATTTAGCTCAGCCCAGCTGTTCAGCCTATCCAAATCCCTCTGAAGGGCCTCCCTACCCTCAGGCAGTTTGACACATCCTCCCAGCTTTGTGTCATCTGCAAACTTACTGAGCATACACTCAATTCCCTCGTCTAGGTCATCAATAAAGATATTAAACAAGATGGGCCCCAAAACTGACCCTTGGGGGACACCACTCGTTACAGGACGCCAGCTGGACTTAACTCCATTAACCACTACCCTCTGGGCACGGCCCTCCAGCCAGTTCTCCACCCAGAGAAGAGTGAACCTGTCCACACCACGGGCTGCCAGTTTCCTTAGGAGAATACTGTGGGAGACCGTGTCAAAGGCCTTGCTGAAGTCCAGGTAGACTACATCAACAGCCTTTCCCTCATCTACCTGTCTGGTCACCCAGTCATAGAAGGAGATGAGGTTGGACAAGCACGACCTGCCCCTGGTGAACCCGTGCTGGCTGGGTCTGATCCCTTTATTGCCATGCACGTGTCGTGTGATCTCCCTCAATATCATCTGTTCCATAACTTTCCCTGATACCGAGGTCAGGCTGACAGGCCTGTAGTTCCCCGGGTCTTCCTTACGGCCTTTCTTGAAGATGGGAGTCACATCGGCAAGCCTCCAATCCTGTGGGACCTCTCCAGATAACCAGGAATGCTGATAGATGGCAGAAAGTGGCTCGGCAATCACCTCTGCTAGCTCCCTCAGCACCCTTGGGTGGATCCCATCTGGCCCCATGGACTTGTGGCAGTTCAGATGGAGGAGAAGATCTCTGACCGTCTCTGCTTGAATCACAGGGGGTGCATTATGCACCCCGTCCCGGACTTCCAGGTCAGGGCAAGTACCATGTGGATAACTGTCCTGTCTATTAAAGACAGATGTGAAGAAGGCATTGAGAACCTCAGCCTTTTCCTTATCATCTGTGGTTATATTGCCTGCCTCGTTGAGTAAAGGAGGGAAATTTTCCTTAGTTTTTCTCCTGCTGTTAATATATTTGTAAAAGCGTTCCGGCGCAGCCGTGGTTCATCCTCCTGGGGTCACCGCAACAGTAGTTCTTTTTAATTATTTTTTCATTATTTAGTTCACAATTTATTTTTTTCATTGTTCAATTTTTTAATTATTTACTTTTCCATTTCTAATTACTTATTTATTTTTATGTATTTATTTCACGAAATGTATTTTAAATTATTTTTATTTCATGACAGTTTATAAATTATATATTTTTAATTATTTTTCTTTTTTTGCAGTAATTTTATTCCTGTTTAATTATTTATATATTTTCCACAATTTAAATGATTTCTTTCCATTTTCAAATCTATTTTCACGAAAACTTTTTAAAAAGAAAACTTATGTATTCTCACCTTTTATTATTTTTTTCATTTTAAAAATTATTTATTTCCCAAAAAATATTTTTTATTTTTTTTCATTTTTTTATTCGTTTGTTTCACAAAAATATTTATTTTTAAATTATTTTTTATTTCTTTTCCATCTGTTGAAATTATCTTTTTCATATTTGTCTCTCGAAAGTAAATTTTTTTATTACAAAAATATAACATCGTTCGGTTATTTTTTTTCCTATATATATATATATTTAACTATTTATGTCACTGCGATCGCGCCCCCTGCCCCCCATCCTTCTCCCCGCCCACCGCTGCAGCGCCTTCCACGAGGGCGGGCTGGCTGGCGGGCCGTGGGCAGACGGGTAGACCTGTCGGCCCGCTCGCTTCCCCCTCCCAGTCCCCTCGGCCCTGTTTTTTTTTTTTCATTTATTTATCCATGATTGTTTTTATTTTTACTTCTTAATTATTTTTGTCCGGCCGAAGATTCCTTCTTCAGCGGGGTAGACGTGATGAGGCGGCCAGGCTGGGATCGGTGTCTCTCTCCCTCTGCCTCCCTCCCTCCCTCCCACCCTAAACACCCCCAACCCCCTCCTCCAACCTTACCTCCCACAAATCCACCACGCCCGACATCTGTGTGATGTTTTTACCGAACTTTTTATTATTTATTATTTATTATTAATTTATAATTTATTTATTATTATTTTATTTATTATTTTTTGTCTTAAGATAAAAATACGCTTTCATCTTTTTAATTTGTTTTCCTCGTATTTACCTTTATTTTTTTGTTTTTCCAATTTCTGGTCATTTTTTTTTCAATGGGGGGGGAGTGGTTGGTCAGGAGGGCTGTCTCTTTATTTTTATATAACTCATATACGTATGTAGGTATGTATGTACGTACGTACGTTTGTATTGTGCACCTAAACCACGTTTCTTTTTTTTTTTTTCTCCCAGTCACAACGCTCCAGCCAGACTCGGCAGCCAGCTTTCCCTGAACCTCCACCCCGGATCCTCCGGCCAATTGCTTTTGATTTTTTCATCCCCCATAACCTTCCTCTCTCCCTTCCTTCCTTCCCTGAGATCAATCGTCTTGTCAGCTGCCAGTCCGTCCTTCCTTCTGCTCACCAGGACTTAGCTCGATTGAGCGAGCCGTGGGGTTTTTCCACCTTGCTCCCCATCCCCCTCACTGTGGACCCGCCTTGGCCTGGTGTCCTTCCTTTGGGCTGCCCTTCCTTTGGTTGTTTTGGGGATGTTGGTTTTTTTATTCTTTTTTGTAAGGCAGTGGGGTGGGGCAGAGATGCAGGGCAGAGGGGCAAGGCAGATAACACCATCAGCCCCATGGCTGCCCCATGGGGTTTGTCAGTGCCCCACTGTTTCCCCCATAGATTCAGTGCAGGTTCCCACATCAGTCCTGTATCACCTGTGCCCCATACTTAAACCAGAGCCGCCCCAGATCCTTCCCCACATCCACCCCACAGATGCTTCACGCATCCCTATAGAGTTCTCCCCCCCAAAAAAACCTGTCCCATGGAGACCCCATTAAAACCCCATAGTGCCTCATCAAAACCCATAGAGACCCACAGAGACCCCTTAGCAGTCCACTGAGCCCCATAGAGGCCCCACAGAGACACACTGGGACTCATAGAGCCTTACAGAGGCCCCTTAGTGCACCAAAGGGACCCCCATAGGGACCCACAGAAGACCATAGAGATAACACTGTGCACCGCAGAGCCCCATAGGGACACATAGACCCTGCTGGGCTGCCTGGGCACGCTGCTGGCTCCTGCTTGGAAAGCTGTCAGCGGGCACGCCGAGGTTTTGCCCCATCAGGCGCTTTTCCACCTGCTCCTCCCCAAGCCCGTGCGGTGGCCCCCCTTTCAAGCATGTACGGCTTTGACTCAGCCCATCCACCTGCTCTGCCCGGGTCCGTCCGTAGCGCCCTTCAGCTCAAGAGGGGGGGGGGGGGTGTGAGGCGGGTCTGTCATGGCACAGCAGCAGCTTTACCGGCAGAAGGGCATTCACCGGGCCTCTTAGGTCTCAAGTCCTGGATGTTTAATTGCATCGAGAGTCACCCGGGCACCTGGTGAAAAGGAAACAGAGAGCAAGAGGAGACACAAAGAAAGAAACAAACCAGCGGAGGAGGGACACTGAGACTTCAGAGAATGTCTCCCACCGGATGAGGCCGCCAAGATTCTCGTCCTCCTCACCTGTGCCCCACAGCCGCCCCGTAGCTGGACCAGATCCTTCCCAACATCTACCCCACAGATGCCCCACACATCCCTATAGAGATCTCCCCCACAAAAAATACCCATTCCACGGATACCTCATTAAGACCCCATAGTGCCCCATCCAAAACCATAGAGCCCCATAAGGACACACTGGGACCCAGAGTCTCACAGACACCCTATAGAGCCTTACAGAGACCCCTTAGTGCCCCATGGAGAGCAACAGGGACCCCACAGTGACCAAAGGAGAGCCACAGGGACCCCACTGTTCCCCACAGGGACCATAGAGATTACACTGTTCCCCACAGAGCCCCATAGGGACCCCATAAAGAGAACATTCTACCCCATAGTGCCCCACAGAGACTCGGTAGAGCCTTAGAGACCACTAAGTGCCCCACAGAGATCCACAGGAACCCCGTTGTGCCCACACAGCGACCCGCAGTTTCCCATAGAGACCCATAGAGATCCTTTTGGGGGCGGGAGAGGGGCTGCACGTCTGCACGCCCGTAGCGCCTCGCTTTCCCGATTTTCCGTTTTTTCCCGCTCGCGGCGCCGACCCATCTCCCCGGCCGCCCGGTTCTTCCGGGAGGTCGAGGTCCCGCCCCGTCAGGCGCTTTTCCGCCCGCTCCTCCCGAGCCCGTGCGGCGGCCCGCGGTGGCCATGACCGACCCCGAGCTCCCGCCGCTTGGCTCCTTTCAAGCGCGTATGGCTTACCTCGGCCCGTCCGCCCGCTCTGCCCGGGTCCCTCCGCAGCACCCGCCGCGAGCCCGGTGCGACTTAGGTCTCAAATACCCGACCCAGGACCGCGTCGGGAGTCAAAGGAAACAAACGGGAGAGCGATGCCGACACGCAACGGGCGGGCTCCCGCCCGACCGCGCCACGCTACTGCCGATAAGATGGCGGACGGTCACTTCCGGTTCGGGCTCGGGAATGTCGGGAGGGCTCCGCCCGGCCCCTACGGCTCCGCCCGACTCGCGCAGTGGCGGCCAGAGGGCGCTGCCGGCGGGGGCTCGCGATCTCCGGCCAGGTCTACCCGGAGCACACCCGAAATCTCATCGGCGGCGGTTCCCGTGCGAGCGCACGGGATCTCCGACCAGGACGGCCCGGCCCCGCAGCGAACCGCGTGTCCCGTACGGCGTCTGCCAGAGTTCGCTCCCGGTGCGGCTGGCGTTCCCCGGGCCAGGTCTGCCCGGCTCGGACGGAGTCGAGCGCTCTGCGGCGGCTTGGAGATGGCGCTGCTGGGTGGCTTGCTGTCTCCGGCTAAGTGTGCCCGTCTCGGGCGAACCTCTCGCGCTTCCCGAACGGCGGCGGCGAGAGATCACAGCGCGTGTATTTTAAAAACGCCGGCCACGTTTACGCAGCTACAGCCGTTCCGCGCTTCCCGAACGGCGGCGGCGAGAGCTCGCTGCCCGTTGCATCTCGAAATGCCGGCCAGGTCTCCCCAGCTAATGCCGTCTCGCGAGTCTCGAACGTTGGCGTCCAGTGCTCGATGCTGGTGCTGCTTGGGAACGCCGGCCACGTCTTCCCGGCTACAGCCGATCCGGTCGCTCGTCGCCAGCGGCGGCGGACGAGGGTGGCAGCCAAGCGCCGTGCCATCCGCGGCCACGTCTACCCCGTTTCGACGTATTACGGCGTGCCAAACCGAAGCGCCTAGAGGGCGCTTCAGGGGCATCGTGCAATGTCCGGCCACGTCTTCCCTGCTCCGACGGAGCTGAGCGATCCGAGCCGGCGTCTAGAGGGCGCTGCTAGGGCGGCTTGCCATCGCTTGCCACGTCTACCCGGTTCCGACGGAGTCGAGCGCTCCGCGGATCAGTCTGATCCATGGAGCTTGGTCTCTATATGATAAACTAAAAACACTGATGGACTTACCTACCTGGCTTTCGTACACAATGTGGCATTCACTTCCGGAGGGTTTAACTCCAGATGGAGTTGCTAACTCTATGGAACTGGTGATTTTTAAACAGACTGCTGGCCTCTCATTTGAATTCATTATGCATTTTCTGGATGCTCATCCAGTGCTCATAATGATTGTGGTGTCAGTCTCCCTGAATGTACTCTTCATCAGTATCTGTATTTATAATACTTTGAGAAAGCCTTCCCCAGAGCCAGAGAATACTGACTGGCAGGGAGTTTGGAGGGACTTAAGAGAGACTTTAGAGAAATGGGCATCACCGGTGTCATGGAACTTTTCTCCTGAACACCTGCAAGATCCTGAGAACTTATGCGGATATTTGAGACAGGGATGTTGCGGCTCAAACAGATCTGAGGAGGCCCAAAGTATTTGGGGTCTGGCTTATGCTTACCGGGCCTTATTCAATACTATCCCAGAGAGGCATCGAGTTTTTGAAATAGAGCGAGAGAGTCTCCGAGCTGAAAGGGACAATCTCCCGATCCAGAAAGAGAGTCATTTAGCTGACAATCAGACTCTCCAGTCCAATCTAGACTCCCTCCTGACCAAGTGAGTTGCCCTCCAGTCTCAACAAGAAGCTCTCCAATCCAACATGGACATCCTCCAACCTGAAAGAGACGCCCTCCAGTCCAAGCGAGACATCCTCCTGTCTGCACGGTACTCCTTCAGAACTGAGCCAGGTACCTACTGTGAAAGACAGAAACTGTTTTTCTTTGTCTCAAAGTTTGCTTCATAAGGCCTTTTCTGGTGACAAGACTCTGACTGATAACTGCCGGTTATCTGGATGGGTGTTATGGTGCCATTGTCTCTGCTTATGGTTGTAAAGATAAGCAGAAATAGGTGCAAATAGTCTTTTCCGTGGGGGTACGGCTTGGAGAAGCTGACCACCACAAAGACAATGCTCCTGCATGGCAATGAAGGTGACATCTGCTGCTGGCTTATCTGTAGGGCCAGATATGTCACACAAATAAACGCCTGAGAAATGAGGGATAAAAGGCCTTCACTGAACTAAGGATTTTGGGAGGGAGAAGAACTTTCAGAAATGAACTTTGGAGAAGAACTCCCAAAGTAAAAATCTTTGAGGAGAACTCCCAAAGAGACTTAGGATGGACCCTGAGGCCTGCTTGCTGCCATCTCCCATCCCCCGTGGTGACCAGACAAGTTCCTGAGATCAACGGGCCTACCACGAACCTCGCTGGATCCATGGTGGTGATTATATCTCTCTTGCTTTCTGCCAAGTCTTCTTGCTTTTCATCTCTTTTCTATTGCCCACGTTCCCTTCCCCATATCCCTAAGCAACTAGTATTTGTAATAAACTGGTTGGGCTAACATTTGATCTGTTGTGTCTTAATCTCGCCATCGGGTATACATATACATATAAAGAACCTCCTCTCCCTCCTTTATATTGGAGCGTGACATTTTTAATGGCGTAGTCGGCAGGATACCCGGATGTGAGAGTGTTGCCCTTCCAGGTACAGTTGATGTGTGTACCTTCTGGAGTTGCCCGGAGTGATATTTTTGATAATCTAGATGTGAGTGCCTCTCCAGAAAGAATCACTCCGCATACTGAGTTTTAAGTGTGAAATTTGAACCTTTTTTCCTGTGTGTGCCTCCTGGAGTTGCAAGGAGTGATAATTGTGATAATTTAGACGTGAGCACTTCTCCAGGAAGAATCACTCCGCATATTGAAACTTAACTGTGTCTTTAGAACTGTTTATGTGTATGCCTCTTCGGAAGTAATTTTGAGTCCCGTTCATAGGTTCATAGGTTCATAAGGTTGGAAGGGACCTACAAGATCATCTAGTCCAACCATCCTCCTATCACTGTCCCTACCCAAGTACTAAATCAAATCCCTTAGCACCTCATCTAAACGCTTCTTGAACAGCACTAGGGATGGTGCCTCAACCACCTCCCTAGGCAGGCCATTCCAGTGCCTGACCACTCTTTCAGAAAAAAAATGTTTCCTCAGGTCTAATCTAAATCTTCCCCGGTGCAACTTCTGGCCATTCCCTCTTGTCCTGTCATTATTTATCAGGGAGAAGAGGCCCACCCTCTCCTCACCACAACCCCCCTTCAGGAAGTGGTAGAGTGCAATAAGGTCTCCTCTGAGCCTCCTCTTCTCCAGACTAAACAATCCCAGCTGCCTCAGCCGCTCCTCATAAGACTTGTGCTCCAGACCCCTCCCCAGTTTGGTTGCCCTTCTCTGATCACGCTCCAGGGCCTCAATGTGCTTCTTGTAGTGAGGGGCCCAAAACTGAACACAGTACTCGAGGTGCAGCCGCACCAGAGCTGAGTACAGGGGGATGATCACCTCCCTGCTCCTGCTGGCTACACTATTTCTAATACAGGCCAGGATGCTGTTGGCCTTCTTGGCCACTTGGGCACACTGCCGGCTCATGTTAAGCTGAGCATCAACCAACACTGCCAGGTCCTTTTCCTCTCTACATTCTTCAAGCCATTCTGCCCCAAGCCTATAGCATTGCATGGGGTTATTGTGGCCAAAGTGCAGGACCCGGCACTTGCTCTCATTGAACCTCATCCCATTGAGCTCAGCCCAGATGTTCAGCCTATCCAAATCCCTCTGAAAGGCCTCCCTACCCTCAGGTAGTTTGACACATCCTCCCAACTTGGTGTCATCTTCAAACTTACTGAGGGTACACTCAATCCCCTCGTCTAGGTTATCAATAAAGATATTAAACAAGATGGGCCCCAAAACTGACCCTTGGGGGACACCACTTGTAACAGGACGCCAGCTGGACTTAACTCCATTAACCACTACCCTCTGGGCACAGCCCTCCAGCCAGTTCTCCACCCAGAGAAGAGTGAACCACTTGGGCACACTGCCGGCTCATGTTGAGCCGAGCATCAACCAACACTGCCAGGTCCTTTTCCTCTCTACATTCTTCAAGCCATTCTGCCCCAAGCCTATAGCATTGCATGGGGTTATTGTGGCCAAAGTGCAGGACCCGGCACTTGGTCTTATTGAACCTCATCCCAAAGATGAAGATTACTGTGCATTCTCGAAATGTAAGGGTTCTTCATAACTTAGGTGTGGGGTTTGACTTTTTTTTTTTTTTTTTTCTCTGTGGCTTCACAGGGAAGTGAGAAGCGATTTACGTATTTGCATTTTCTTTGATCTTCTTTGACTTTTGCATACTCCTCTCAGTAAACAGAGGAGTGATTTGAGCAATTGCATTTGTTTGACTCAAAGTTTTGGATACTGTTCCCTCTCTCTTTCTCCGTGTAGATCTTTCTGCACATTGAAAAATGAGTGACAGTGTAGTCACAATGAAAGGTGAAGATTTGTTATTTGACCTTTTAGAAAAGCACGGTGCCAAACCCTCGTTAACAGGGGTAGAGTGGGCATGGCAGAACTGGCATAACTTGCAGAGTGTTTCAGACTGTATTAATGTTCTGCAAAAGAACGCTCGTACCCGAGCTGGGAAAGGGAAGGCATTTATTTGTGCGGTATTGGGTTCAGCTCTGGTTGCAGCCATAGAATTCCGCGACCAGCAGCTTAAAGCAGAGAGCCAAGCTTTACAAGCACTGCAGGAATCAGTTAGTCAGGAGCTGATAAAATCTCTGCAAAATCAAATTGCAAACCTAGAGAAGCAGTTAGAAAGGGAAAAACATAATTCTGATCTGTTGCAAATGGTCTTAAGGGAAGTGTTAACGGGTAAGGATGCTAGTGATACTAGTGCACCTCAAGAGAAAACTTATCCAAGGGAAGAATTGCAAGGTTTAAAGGCAAATATTGAC
Organism: Cyrtonyx montezumae; assembly: GCF_038088225.1. Taxonomy (NCBI): domain Eukaryota; kingdom Metazoa; phylum Chordata; class Aves; order Galliformes; family Odontophoridae; genus Cyrtonyx; species Cyrtonyx montezumae. Next base: position 1,567,273 of record NW_027072046.1, read on the forward strand.
AAATTAGAAGCTCCCCCAGCTCAGTTGCATCCTTTAATAAAAACTGAGTATTCATACGATAATGGTGAGGATTTAGATCCTCAAATGAACATTAAAGAAACCCCTTTCTCTGCTACTGAGCTAGCAAAATTGAAAAGAGATTTTGGCCGCTCTCCTAAAGAATCAGAAACAGAGTGCGTATGGAGGGTCAGCCTCACGGGTGGAGACCAGATACTTTTAACCGAAAAAGAGGCTGAAAGCTATTGGGGACCAGGAGTATTTTTAACTACTGGTAACAATTGTGCTCCCTGGTCCCTAACACAGAGAGTTGCCTATTGGGCAGGTGGTCTTAACCCTTTAGAAAGAGGAGACCCCCTTGCCATTACTGGGACAGTTGATCAGTTAGTGGAAAGTGTTCAAAAGGCTGCTTGTCTGCAAATGATGTATGATAGACAGCTGCAGCCCCACCATAAATCACCTATGATGATGCCTGTTGATCCTGAGAGGATGACTCCTTTAATTAGGGGGCTTCCTGAATCATTAAAACCTATAGGTATACAACTACAAGGAAAAATACAGGCTATGCCTCAGGGAGAAAGAATTCAGGCAGCTTCAGAAGGTGCTGCAACCCCTAATCGTCTGCAGTCAGGATGCAATTATGGACGTGGGGGGAGGTTGTCCAAGAATTAATTAACTATGGGAGAAAATATGGACCAGTGACTTCTTCCAACAGTAAATTTGAGATAAAGGCAGTGAGGAGTGCACTGGCCAATTCGACCTCTCCCCTATCTAACCGGGACCCCCACAGATCTAAAAGGTTCTCATTTTCAGTGAAACCAAGTGGGCAAAATATAAATCATAAACGTAATAGTTTTTGGATGCTGGGCCGGCAGAAGGGCATTCCGCGAGAACTAATGGATGGATTGCCTACAGACAGATTAGAGAAGTTAGTTAATGGCTGGCCAAAACAAAAGCCCGAAAGAAGTGACACTCCACCTCGAAATGTCCCCAACTTTGGAGTCAGTATGGGCACTAGGACCGCAGGAAAACTAATGCTCTCACCCCTCTCAAGTGAGTAGGGGGGAGGAGGGTGGATGTACATTAGAAAACTTACAACAAAAGGAAACGACCTGTTAAATACGCTTAGAAGGCTAAGGATGCCTGGGAAAAGAATACCAAAGTACCACTCACAGAATTATTCCCTCATTTTAACCATATTAACAAGCCCCAAAAGGGCAAGACGATGTCCTCTTTTGTTTTACAGAAGACGCCCGCTGGACCTCGACTGAACACAGAAAGGCAGACAGCTGACTTTAATCATTTGTGTTTTGGGACAAATGCTGAAGATTTGATCGTACTAGAACGCTGACTATACCTCTTGATTACACTGTATTACATTGTATTTGGGTTGCATAGTATCGTGTTTCAGGTTGTTGTGGGTGTGGGTGTTGTCTTTAGGTGCGTCACACTTGGGTTTGAGTTTTCACAGGTTTTGCTGGCTTACTGGCTACTCCCTGCACAGTAATGCCATTCCTTTTGATCCCTTCTTCCACCTCTTTTTATCAAACTGATTATGATTTGCATGTAACTCTGCTATGGTGTTTCCAACTTCCTGATAAATTTGGAAATGAACCAAGGGACCCATCTAATGTCGGTCAGATGTGGCCACAAAAAGAAACCCATTATGATGTTTATTGTAACACCAGTCCAGGAGTTCCATCCAAAACATGGTTGTTGGAAAGTGTTTATGTTTTGTTAAGTAAGGTGTATGTTTCTGTGATGTTTCTGTGTGTGTTTCTCTAATGTTTTATATTATGGGATATCCTAAACACACTATCCCGTGAAAGTTCTATGGACAATAACAATACTTGAACTTGCAAAACTGGTATATATCTTTCTCAGCATTTCAGTCACTTTTGAGATGCTTAAATGACAATTCTGTTCATATTTAACCTTGAAGCAACATGCAGTATTGCAGTGTGGTGAAGTTATACCTTCACTCAGCCTATTAGAAAACATGTTTGTTCCATCTATGATCTTTGAAAACATTACATGGCAAATCCACGTATTGTTGAATTAGACTAGATATACTTTCTGAGAAATAAAATCACCAATGCAACAAGTACTGATAATGGCATTGCAAAACCAGTTAGTGCTTGGTATGTTGTTAAGGAATAGGTTGTTTGTGGCAAAGAGAATAACTCTAGTTGTTGTCTAAAATCGATGGAAATGGTAAAGCTGTTTAACAAATTGCCCAGGGTATATGGAAAATTGCCCATGTTGCTGTCCAAACTTGGAAAGGCCTGGACTCGGATCGTTTTTATTTTCCCTGGCCTCCGGGTGGCTCATAGGTGAAATGTATTCTATTTTAACTATTGTGTGTTGTTGCAAACCTTCTGTCTATTCCTTGAATGATTCCTTGTTATATTCAACTTATTCAGTATCTTCAATGCACATTGTAACTGCTTCAACTAATGATGGACAAATCCAACAGATCAGAGTAACATTTGTAACTAAGCCCGAGAAATCTGTTACAGCAATTTTGTAACATTTAATTCCTCCTTACTCCCCCCACAACTCTTTTTCCTTCTGCTTGTTTTTTTTTTTTTTTTCTTTCCCTCAACACCCTGGACAGATGTTTGCGCATAAGTTTCAAGCAATCTTGGAGCCACGGGTGGTGTGAAAGACAGAAACTGTTTTTCTTTGTCTCAAAGTTTGCTTCATAAGGCCTTTTCTGGTGACAAGACTCTGACTGATAACTGCCGGTTATCTGGATGGGTGTTATGGTGCCATTGTCTCTGCTTATGGTTGTAAAGATAAGCAGAAATAGGTGCAAATAGTCTTTTCCGTGGGGGTACGGCTTGGAGAAGCTGACCACCACAAAGACAATGCTCCTGCATGGCAATGAAGGTGACATCTGCTGCTGGCTTATCTGTAGGGCCAGATATGTCACACAAATAAACGCCTGAGAAATGAGGGATAAAAGGCCTTCACTGAACTAAGGATTTTGGGAGGGAGAAGAACTTTCAGAAATGAACTTTGGAGAAGAACTCCCAAAGTAAAAATCTTTGAGGAGAACTCCCAAAGAGACTTAGGATGGACCCTGAGGCCTGCTTGCTGCCATCTCCCATCCCCCGTGGTGACCAGACAAGTTCCTGAGATCAACGGGCCTACCACGAACCTCGCTGGATCCATGGTGGTGATTATATCTCTCTTGCTTTCTGCCAAGTCTTCTTGCTTTTCATCTCTTTTCTATTGCCCACGTTCCCTTCCCCATATCCCTAAGCAACTAGTATTTGTAATAAACTGGTTGGGCTAACATTTGATCTGTTGTGTCTTAATCTCGCCATCGGGTATACATATACATATAAAGAACCTCCTCTCCCTCCTTTATATTGGAGTGTGACACCTACCAGCCACAATAGCCCCTGCCACCCAGCCAGGGGGGAGAAACGCGCTTCTCGGTGGCGAGAAATCACAGCGCGTTTTAAAAATGCCGGCCACGTCTACCCGGCTACATCCGTCGCTCGCTTCCCTAATGGCGGCGGGAAGAGGTCGCTGCACATTGCGTCTCGAAATGCCGGCCAGGTCTACACAACAGCCGTCTCTCGCGTCTCGAACGGTGGCGTCCGTGTCTCGATGCCGGTGCCGCTAGGGAACGCCGGAAACGTCTTCCCGGCTACGGACGACTCGGTCTCTCGTCGCGAGCGGCGGCGGCCAAAGACGGAGGTGGCAGCCGGGGCGCCGTGCGATCTTCGGCCACGTCTACCCGGTTTCCACGGAGCTGAGCGTGCTAAGCTGAGGCGCCTAGAGGGCGCCCCAGGGTCGTCGTGCAATGTTCAGCCACGTCTACCCTACTCCGACAGAGCTGAGCGATCCGAGGAGGCGTCAAGAGGGCGCTGCTGGGGAGGCTTGCGGTCTGCGGTGACGTCTACCCGGTTTCGACAGAGATTAAATGGGAGTATTCTTGGCCGTCCTAAGCGAAACCAGAGCAACCCAAGAAAAAGTTTCAGGATGAGCACAATTGGATTCCTTTTGATGAACTAATATATTGGTCCGTAGGCTAAAACGTGCATCCCTTTTGCTAATCCAGCCTGTATCACCACAGTGCCTGCTGGCATCTCATTTCTCTACAGATACAGAGATAAGAACAGAGGCTGCGTGAGAGTCAGCACTGACCCAGAATTCATATGGGCTTCAGGAGATAGAGAGCAGCGTGATGCCTCAGTAGAAGCAGACAGAATCCAAACGCATGTTTAGGAACATAATAACCAATAATATAAATTGTGCACTCACACATATATATGAACAGAAAAAAAAAGTATCAATTAATAGAAATAAATAAGCATTTTAAAGGTGAAAATGCGTAATATGAGCCTCCTACAGGAACAACAGTGAGTCAGTTGTAGAGAAAGATGAGAAGTTAATCCCTCCTGAAATGTGTCCTTGCCATCATTTTCCCCACTGCATCCTTGAGTTCCTGGTTCCTCATGATGTAGATGAGGGGGTTCAGTGTTGGAGGTGCTACTGAGTACAAAAATGACACCACCAGGTTCAGGGATGGGGAGAACAGGGAAGGGGGATTCAGGTAGGCAAAGAAGTCCGTGCCCACACAGGGAAACCACGGCCAGGTGAGGGAGGCACATGGAGAAGGCTTTTTGCCGGCCTTGCTTAGAGGGCATCCTCAGCGCGGCCCTGAAAATGTGCACGTAGGACAGCACTATGAATACAAAGCACCCAAATATGGCAAGAACACTTACCACAGTAAATCCAGTTTCCCTGAGGTAGTCTGATTGCGAGCATGAGAGCTTGAGGATCTGTGGAATTTCACACACACACACACAAAAAAAAAAAAAAGGTCCAGAACATTGCCCAGGCAAAGTGGTATAGAAAATGTATTGGCAGTGTGCAGCTGGGAAAAGAAAAACCCAGTGCCTCAGGCAGCTTCAGCCATGGTGGCACAAGCTCTGCTGCCCAGGAGGGTCCTGTAGTGCAGGGGCTTGCAGATGGCAACAAAGCGGTCATAGGCCATGACTGTGAGAAGGGAATACTGTGCTGAAAACAAAAAAAAAAAGAAAAATATCTGTGCAGCACATCCTGCGTAGGAGATGGCCCTGGTGTCCCAGAGGGCATTGGTCATGGATTTGGGCAGAGTGGTGGAGATGCAGCCCAGGTCGAGGAGGGCTAGGTTGAGGAGGAAGAAGTCCATGGGGGTGTGCAGGCGCTGGTCGCAGGCTACGGCTGTGCTGATGAGGCCGTTGCCCAGGAGGGCAGCCAGGTAGATGCCCAGGAAGAGCCAGAAGTGCAGGAGCTGCAGCTGCCGCATGTCTGTCAACACCAGCAGGAGGAACTCGCTGATGGAGCTGCTGTTGGGCATCTGCTCTGCTGTTCCTGGGCGTGGAGTTGCTGTTAGGAGTTCAGAAGATAATGACAAATCAAGACCATCCTCAGAGACAGTCAGTTTCCACATCCCATACCTTTACCCCGTCTACTCTCAGAGCTCTCAATCCAAACTCTGTGCAATTAGGTTTGCCTTTGATAAAGTGTCCTGTTGGCAGGGTAAGCACGTGTTCATGTCTGCTGTAAATGACAAGGGAGAGGGAAGGCTGAAAGCATCTTAGGAGACTGTTCACAGAACGGCAGATTGAGAAAGGAGCAATGCAGGATTCTCGGAGACGTGTTGCTATTTCCCAGCTCCTTTCAGATTCCTGAATCCAACCCTTTTCCTTTCCCTAAGAACAGCAAATGGAAAATTCCTGCCTTGTCTCTCCTCTTGCAAAAAACCCTTGGAAACATTCTGGGGTGCAGTGGAGCTGTGATGCCCTGCCCCAGACAGCAGCTGTGGCAGCAGAAGTCCCCTGCCCTGCCCACACGTCTCCCCACAGGACCCTGGGCAGCTCCCCGGGCAGGCTGAGTGCTGAGCCTGGCAGGCGGCAGAGTCCCTGCCCCGGCACAGCCCCTGGGGCACAGCAGGGACCCTGCTCTGCACGACAGCCCTGGGCACCCGGCTGCAACCCCAGCAGCACAGCCTGCAGCCGTCGTGGGACACGCAGCCCTCAGGGCTGTGTTCTGAAGTTGCAGCAGGGAAGCCCTCAGATGGAGCAGGTCTTTTTCCATGAGAAAGAAACAACGAGCGATTGCAGCCTGAGCTGCCATGAGATAACCCCGATTTACTGATCCCTCCAGGAAAAGCAGCTGCATTGCCTGCAGCGAGAGACTTACTGTGTTTAAGGCTGTGAGTAATGCTGCTCCAGTGAGCTCACAGCCTGCTCACATCCCACACATCCTGTAAGTTCCCTCTCCTTTCTCTCTTCTCCCCCTATCACCTGCAGATCATGCCCCCAGCATTAATACGTGGTGCACAGGAGCTGCTCCCGGGCACAGCTGTTTCTCTGCAGCTCTGCCCGCTTGTATGAGCTCCTTGTGTCGCAGGGGACCAGCCCAACTCAGCGGGAGAGGATGTGATTTTCTTCTCCCCATCTCCCTGGAGATGTCCATGAGTCTCCATGGCCAACAGCTTCTGAAAGGCTTCTGGATGATCACAGAATCACACATAATAGAAACACAGAATGGCTTAGGTTGGAAGGGACATTAAAGTCACTCACTCCCAACCCCCCTGCCGTGGGCAGCGTTGCCAACCCCCAGATCATGTTGTCCAACAACCCATCCAACATGGCCTTGAATGCCTCCATGGTTGGGGCATCCACCACCTCCTTGGGCAGTCTGTTCCAGAGCCTCACTACCGTCCGTGTGTAAAAATTTCAGGAGAGTCACTTGCTCACTTACAGACAATTGCTGATGAACAAGGTGCTCGGGGTGCTCCTAGATGTGAGCAACACTGCCTGCAAGCTGTGGTAGACAACCTCAGAGATAGCCACCTCCTTTCTGAGCATTATCTGGGGGCCAAATGTGAATGGGAGTATTCTTGGCCATCCTAAATGACACCAGAGCTCTGATTTTAGGACACCTGAGAGTATCATTTTTCACCTGTCCCCTTGGAGCATGCCGAGTTATACCGCTGACCGAATGGATGAGCTCAGCGTAAGAGCCAGGTCATTGTCTCTGCTCCATCTGTGCCATATTCTGGAGTTCAAGGCATTACAAAGCTAGGACACACCTACACTCCTTCAATGATGACACCTGAGTTTGTTCTGGGCTCTCTTTTGAATGGCAGTTCCCTTGGGTCTCCAGCACACCCACAGCCAGCTGGCAAAATGCAGCACAGCACCTTCAGGAAAGCCATGCCCTAGGAGTGTTGGTGCTGGCTGGACAGCTCCAAGCCCCACAATGGCTCTATTGCTCGCGTGCCACCTTCTGAGCGCCACTACCATTGTGTAGACACAGGATACAGCCAGGATACATCCAGTGATGCTTTGGGAATGGAAAGCTTTCTAAAGTGTCTTTAAACTAAGGAGAACACCGAAAATATGAACTCCTTGAGCTAGAAATCTTTTTGCATTTGCAGACTTAGGTTCTTCTTGGATCACCGAAACATGGCAGGATGGTTCCCACCTGTGAAGCGATGAAAAAGAGGGATAAGGACTCTTCACAGGGGGTGGTCAAGGACTACTACTGCTCTCTATATGAGAGCACACTGTGCTCTGCCTGGAGAGGGCTGAGGATCCCACTGTGAACTGATGGAAATGGCTTAAAGAGGAGACCAGCAGTGCCTGTTACTGGTTTCCTGATCAGGAAGAACAAGAGGAAGGGGACCTAAAAAGACAAACAGGAGCCCCACATTTTGAGGCCCTTGTCACAGTCAGGGGCTATACTCACTCCAGCATCTTCTGGAGAGACAGCACAGCAGGGCATAAGCCATCCAGAAGATCCCTGGAGAGCACGGCTGACAGCTTCATGACCAAGCCAAAGAGGAACTAAAGAGAAGAGGTGCTCTGCTGGATCTCATACTCACCAGCAAGGAGGGTTTGTGAGGAATGTGAAGGTCAAAGGCGTCCTGGGCTGCAGTAGCCATGGCATGGTGGAGCTCAGGTGTCTGTAGGGAGGGCAAAAGAGAAGCTCACAACTTTGGGCTTCAGCGGAACACAGCTTGGATTCTTCAAGTGTCTGTGGGGTATCGGAAGGCAAGGTAAGGCTCTGAGGGGAATGGGGTCAAAAAAGGTCTTATCTACCTAAGGATCAGAACTTCCAAGAAGAAAAAGTCCATTCCAAGGAAGAGAAAGCCAAGCAGCAATGTCAGAAGTCCTGCAGGAATGGGAAAGATCGCCCTGATCAAACCCAAACAGAGCAATGCAGAGATTTTTCCCAGTGTTCCTGCTGAGATGAGTTTAGCAAAGCTAGAGTTCCACTGCAATTGAACGTGTCCAGGCATATCAAAGGGAGAGAGAGCTTAAAGAAATGTGTAAGCAAGAAAAGGAAGGCTAGGGAGACTGTGGGCCGACAGTAGAATGGGGCAAGGAACCTGGTGAGACAGGACATGGAAAAATCACTGATACTCATTTCCTTCCTGATCTCACTGTTTATCAGTTGGATTGGACATCTTGGTATCCTAAATGCCAGAAACAGTTGGGAAATGCTGATGCAAAAAGAGGTGAACACCGAGCACCTAAGGAAACAGGATCCAGAGTTGGAAGAGACTGACAGAAATCACAGAATCCTTGAATGGCTTTGGGTTGGAAGGAGAGAAAGCAATACGCAGAGTAGTGCCTACTCATTTCAGAGGCTCGACACAAGAAAGATGTCAGCAAGCTGAACTGGGGTTGGGAAGGCTCAAACAAGAGGACTGGGTTTGAACACTTCACGTGTGAGGAGAGGCTGAGGGACCTGGGCCTGTCCAGCCTGGAGAAGGGAAGGCTGAAGGGGATCTCACTGCAGCCTGCCAGAACCTGGAGGACGTGATGGAGAGCACAAAGCCAAGCCCTTCCCCATGGTGTGTGTTGGGAGATAAAAGAGTTTTGGCCTGTGCTTCAGAAAAGCACATTTTTCACCACCAGCTGATACAAGAATTGGTGCATGTCATCCAATGAGGCTCTGCAGTCTCTGCCCATGGAGGCTTGGAAAATTCATCAGGTGCAAATTCTGAACAACTTGGTGTGTCCCTCTTTCTGACAGGTTGGGCTGCAGACATCCCCCAGGTTCTCTTCCAGCCTGCCTTATCTTCAGACCCTATGGCTGACTGCTGATGGGAAGAGAGCAGATGTTTACAGGGCATGAAGCATCCTGTGCTGCATGTGACCATCTAAAACAAGATCTGAGGAAATGAAAAGAGATCGGTACACAGTGTGACTCAGTCAGTGCAAACCCTGAGGGCTACCACGGGCAGTTCTGGGCAGGATGTTTTGGGGGCACCAGGCTCTGTGCAAGACACAAATGGATCTTCTTTCCTTTTTGAAGCTATAAATCTGAAAGATGCTAATGTCAGTAACATTGCAAAAGAGAATAAAAAAATAAATGACCACAAGTCAGGGCATGTTTTCAGCAGGTCATCTGGACACATGCTCTTCCCACTGCTCTCCAGATTTCCCCCATCCCTTGCTCGGTCTTCACTCAGATACCTCCCAATTCCCTGGCTGCTTCGTGACCATCAGGGAGTTTGGAACTTGCTCCATCCATCTATCCAAAGTCAAATGAACTCTTCTGACAACTCCTTAACTGTATTTATATCTATCCCTTCCTATCTCTGTCTAACTCATTTCTTATACAAATGTTCCCTGTGAAAGACAAGCTTTATGAGATGCAGCTTGGACATGGCATGCAGTTGAAGACTGTTTTACTATTCATTCAATTGCATCGTGTCTCTTTCTGTTTGTTCACAAAAAAATAAATCTTTCTTTGTCCATGTGCAGCTGGTTCTCTAAGGAAAGCAAGGTGGAGTCCGTGCAGAGGAGGTTTAACACTGAGAGGGTGACTTCAGAGGAAAAGTCATGCATTTCCCATGGGGCCAATGTGAGTAGAAATGGGGTGGGAAAGTCAAGGAGGATGTTTGTCTGCACAGTGTCAGAACAAACTAATTCGGGAACATCCTGGATCAACATCCATTGCTGAGTGCTGCTCCAAATTCTTTTTGAAGCCAGACTGTAATTAAGTAAACAATTTGGCCTGTTAGATGTTCATGAGCCTCTTCATCTTTAGACTCTCTCCAGACACTTCTCCAACGTGCTGTACAAGTTCTGAACACTTGAAGAAGATGATAGGAAGGCACAGGGCACACGAGGGCTCTTTAGACTGAAATGGGCCCCAGGGGAAATTTGCTGCTGAGTCCAACATCCATTGCAGAGAGAAGTTAGCAGAAAGAGCTCAAGAAGTTAAAGTCAGAAGTAGCAGTGACTTTGGAGTAAGAATAGGCCCCACGGAGGGCCATTATCAACACAGCCTCTCCAGGGACTTGTTGGAGCAGATCATTGGAAGTCATGGTTACAGGCTGACAAAGGGACTGTGATCATGGCTGTGATGCTGAGAAAACCCTTTGTTATCTCACGAAGCAGAAAGGCCGAGCCCTGATCCCCAGAGCATTGGAAGGGAGATCCTGTCCCTCATGTTGGCTCAGGGACCTTCCTGTGGCATAGGGATGGAGGTTTGTGTGATATCAAGTGAAAGTCAAGGGAACAGCAGCTCTCTTCGTGGGGTGCAAGATGTTGTGAGGACCAAGTCCCACATGGGCAATGTGCCTCATCACAGGATTTGGATGTGAGAAGGGCCCAGTCTGAACAAGTAGTCAAGCACAATGAATCTTTGAACTTCAGATCTCTCAGGCTCAAGGTGGAGGCACCACAACCTCACTGGGAGAGTTTGGCATGTTTGATGCTAATTCATGTGCAGAGCTCCTTTCCTGCAGATCAGCCCTCAGTCTGTATTGATGTGTCATCACTCCTTATCTCTCCTTCACAGCACTGTGACTCTGGCATCTCTGTGCTGTAACTCCAACATCAACACACTCCTGCCTGCTGTGACAGCCCAGTGACTCTGGCATCACTGTAATACAGACCACTGCAACAACTCAGTAATTCTGACATCACTGATGTCCATACCACCAAGTCTCTTGTCACATGGCTCTTGTCACTGAGCTTCTGTGCACTGAGACAGCACAGTGACTCCAACATCACCGTGCTCATATCCACTATCACAGAATCCTAGAATATCCTGTCCCATACCCTACTCCGTGAGTACAGCCAGGGTTGCCCCTACGCAGCTGCAGAATCAGGCACTTGTTCTTGTTTCACTTCAAGTGGTTTGTGATTGGCCAGTTCTCTAAGTCATCCAGATCTCTCTGCAAGGCCTATGCACCTTCAGTGGAGTCAACAGCTCCACCCGATCCAAAATCATCAGAAAATTTCCTGAAAACATCTTCTAGTTCTTCATGTAAGCCGGTGGTGAAAACATTAAAGAGAAGTGGCTCTAAAACACAGCCCTGCGAATCCCTGTTAGTGACCACTTGCCAAGCTGATGGAACCCCATTTACAATAACCCACTGGGTTATTTTACTGACCCTTCAGCCAAACGCTCACCCATCACAGTGCATTTCTATCTCTCCATATGCCAGACCATTTTTCCAGAAGGATAACGTGAGAAACAAATGCTCTACTGAAATCCTAACATATAACATCAACTGGCTTCCCTTGATCAACTACATGGGTGACCGTGTCACCAAAGGACATGAAGTTAAACAAGATCTTCCCCTCATGAACCAGAGTTGGCTGTGACCAAAAGCAACTGTTTTTCAATAACTCCCTACATCACTTTAACCATAATTTTACCTGGCACTGAAGTGACACTGACAGGTCCTTAATTGCTGGGGTCTTCTTTCTTGCTCTTCTTTAGAACTGGAACAACCTTTTCTGCTACCTTCCTGTCAACTGGGAACAGACATATCCTTAGGCTTCTTCTGATGCCTTTAAAATGAGAGCCCAGAGCAAGCTCAAGTGTCATCACAGAAAGAATGGAGATGCGTCATAGCTTTGTAATGCCTTCAACTCCACAGTATGCCACAGATGGAGCAGAGAGGAAGATCCGGCTCTTCTTTTGTGAGCTCATCCATTTGGTCAGCGGAATAACACTACATGCTCCGTGGGGATAGGTGCAAAAGGCACAGGGTTCTGGTGGCGTTTAGGATGGCCAAGCATACCTCCTTCTGGCTCCAACTGATGCTCAGGAAGGAGGTGTCTATCTCAGAGATTTTCCACCACAGTTTGCAAGCACTAGCACACAGCACCCCAGCACCCCATGCACCTTCATCATCACTGAGTAGTGTGTGAGCGACTGAGTTACTGCTGAATAAAGACCAAGGATTGGATGTGGGGCTCACAAGCAGACACCTCATTGTACACATCTGAACTCAACTAAGAGGATTCCTGAGTGCCAGAGTCCAGTGGGGAACTTAATCCAATTTCAACCCCAGGGTTTCCATCAGTGGATGAGGTGCCTAACCCTAGAGTTAGGATGAGAGTATCTGATAGTAATAGGACAAATTTCTGTAAGCACCATCCAAACTTGGAGAGATTCAAGGCCAGGTTGGATGGGATCCTTGGGAACCTGATCTAATGGTTTACAAATCTGCCTGTGGTTAGAGGCCAGAACTAGGTGATCTGTAAAGTCCCCTCCAACCTGAACCATTCTATGATTGTGTAATGTTATGTCTGCACTGCCTGAGCTGAATCACTGGGCTGTATAAGGGAAGCCAACCCCTCCCTGTCCTGATCTGTCCCCTTAGTCATACATGCCACGAGCAGAGGTTTCCAGATTGGACATCTGCTTCACTCATGTGCCGACCATGTGTCCAACCATGCTCCTGGAATCCAGTGGACATGTGGTGATTAACTGATCTGACTTGAAAGTATGTATTGCAGTGATGATCCCGCTGCCTTTCAGGAGCTGTCAGCCCTGGAATCCCCAGGACATCTCAGGGGAGATGACTGGGAAGAAGAAATCACATCATCTGCTCAGTGGGGCACCTGGGACACATGGAGCTTCTATGAGTGGGCAGTGCTGCAAAGAGACAGCTGTGCCCAGGAGCAGCACTCGTGCAGCACACAGCAGGGCTAGGGACTTGAACTGCCCATGAAGGGGAGAGAAGAGAAGGAAGAGAGCTTTCAGGCTGTGTGGCACATAAGCAGGCTGAGAGCTCACCACAGGAACAATTCTCACAGCCCTTGGCAAGGTAAGTCTCTCACTGCAGGCAATGAAGCCACTTTTCCTGGAGGGTTCACTAAATCTGGGACATACTATTGCATGTCAGGCTGCAGACTGTAAGTGTCTTCAACAGGGAATAGCCTCTGCTCCAGCTGAGGGCTTCCCTGCTGCAGCATCAGAGCACAGCCCTGAGGGCTGCTTGTCTGAGTGAGCTGCACTGCCAGCTATCTGCCCCAGGCCAGGTCCTGCAGCTTTTGGAGCAGTGAGTGCTCCTACTGACCTTAAGCTGAAGGCCGCAGGACACAGCTCGCTGTAACCTTTCAGTTCTGTGTTGGCAAGGGGATCCCTGCGAAGTCGTGGCACATGCAGAATAGTTGTGTGCTATCTGTGCGCTGTGAAACAGTATTCCCTCCTGTACCACAAGTGTAGCTGATAGCAGCATTCAGTTAGAAGTAGGGACAGAAGGCCAGTGCACTCTGTAATACACCAATACCACTGTCCTCAGTATTTAAAAGCTTTCTGTACTGTAAGAAAAGCCAGGCACCCACCCCATGCAGCCTCCCAGACTTCCCAGGACTAACTACAACCCCGCCTTATAAAGCACATCCATTTCATTAGACAGGGATTGCAAGCTATACAAGAGATATAGGATTTATAAATGCTCACTGATAAATAGCAAGGCTATTCCCATTCCGAGTGGCTAAAGAACTTCAGAATCTCTGATGTTTTAAAAAAAAGCTGGAGGTCCTGCAGTTAGGACACAGCTGTGAAAGTTAAAGGGTGCTTACATCAGATGTGTGGTTGTTTCTTTTATTTAAGCAGAGGTTTCATGGTTACTTTGAATCATAAATAAGATCTGCTTCTAGTAGCTGACCTGTCTTCAGCTTCTTTTAGTCTTGTAGCCTTGCCTAGGGCTGTTTCAGTAAGAGCACCTTATGGTCCTATGTTATTGTGCAAAGCTGTTGTTTTAAGCTTCTGTCTAGAAGAGTTGTTACATGTTCCAGACATAAGTCTGGCAGTCAGAAAGAAAGAGTTAAAAATAATAATAATAAAAAAAGCACTGTGAGCCAAGTTACCAGGAATTACCAGGTAGAAGAGTTAGTTTCTTCATTTGGGAATGCTATTTGTTACATTTTCCTTTAAGGAAAAAAAACAAAAGCAAAAAGATGCACAGAAAGGAGGCAGTCAGTGAGCCACACTGTGGGCCATCCCCAGCCCTCGGTGTGAGAGCAGGGCAGTCTGGGCTGAGCACGATGGATCTGTCATGACAAGGAGCAGTCCTGCAGTGCTGAGCACAGACTGCCTGAGGTTGCTGAGGTCTCCATCTGAATGAGAGGCAACGCGTTTGGCTCAGGCTGTTTGGGATTCAGGTAATGAAATGAAAGCCTTAACTCCCCCCTCCTGCCCCCAGCACCTCTTCTAACTTCCACTTTGGCCTTATCTAGTCAGGACTATCCTTCTGATACGAGGGGGCTGAAATCAGCTCCCACCAATTGTAAATGCCTCTGTATTTTCCTGTGCAAAGCCACTGTCTCCCTGTAGATACCAAGCGCCATTCCTGGACAACTCCTGTTCCTCACAGTGCTCTCAGCACCCGAGCCTGCCATCTCCAGCTCCCTGTGCTGTACCACATGCTGAGCATTGGGAACAAAAGTTTTCAGCACCTTCCAAACCAGCTCCTAGAAGTGCACATTCATATACAAAGATGGGTGCTACAAATGGCCTTCCCTCAGGAGAAGATTGTCTCTAATGAAAGCAAGGCACACAGCAGAAAACTTCCCCCAGCATCCCAGCCTTGCCCAGCTACACTTGTCCCAGGACGGCTGCAGGCTGTGCAGCCGGGTGCCCAGGGCTGTCGTGCAGAGCAGGGTCAATGCTGTGCCCCAAGGGGCTGCGTGCCGGGGTAGGGACTCTGTTGCCTGCCAGGCTCAGCACTCAGCCTGCCCAGGAAGCTGCCCAGTGGCAAAGAGCTCACAGCTACTCTGCACCAAAGGGGAATTTCCACAAGGAAGACCAATACTGGGATTTTCTGCTGTGTTTCCTATTTTCTGCTTCCAGGGGAGTGTAAAGATGTAAAGTGAGAAACAGAACATCATATATCATGTTTGAGCACACAGCTGAGAGTCCTAAAATGCTTTCAGTCTCTCTTGTTCTTATGAGCATGTATTTTCCTTGCTGAACCAATTGAGATTCTCTTGTGTTCCCTCTCTCACTTGCAAAAATGAACATGCACCTACACAGTGCCTGCTAACAGGATGGGTTCTGATCAACAAATAGGAATGCATTGCATCTGAGCTGGTGTCTGTAGGTTCAGACAGGAAAAAGATGAGGAAACACTTTCCAGGTGAAAAGTCTGCAGGCATGAGAGATATGATCGGGGAATGAGAGAAAAGTAATAGCTTAATCTTTTGAGGGGAAGAGTTTCTCAGAAGAAAACATATAACTGCCTTTATCGTGGACACCTTCTTCAGAGCAAGCCCCCACCCAGAAACAGCCCTCACGGCTGTTAGATCCTCTGCAGCCAGAGCTCCTTCAGAGTATAGGAACATCTACTCAGGCATGTGTCCGTCACCCTCTGCAGTACCTGCAGATGTGGGCAATGCAGTCTGTGAAGCTGGAAAAGAGTTGGCTTTCCCTTAATGAGAGTTATGATGTATCTCCCTGAGGCCCTTCGGAGCTGTGATCTGACCTTCAGAATGCAAATCTTTCTCATAGTTTGAGGTTATACTATCTCTTTGCGGAGTACCATCCTTGGGAGTTATTTACCCCACAGAGGGCTGCATGACTGAGGGGCCTCTTCTGAGTGCTTTCCAGCACCTTCAAGTTTATCTTGAAAGATGGTTCCGTTTCCATTTCTTCCCAGTGCTGCTCACTCCTTTGGGCAGTGACTCCTTTTCTGCAGTGAAGCACAGCAGTTAACAGGTGCTAAAGCCTTACCCGAGGGGTGCTTTCCCCATTCTGTACTTGTTCTTCTTTAATACATACTGTTTTCTGAACTCATTAATTGAATTTCCATGTTCTGCAGTGAGTTTATAATATCATTGTGAAGACGTGATTAGAAGTTAAGTTTCACTGCGAGTTTTTTGATGGAAATACAATAGTAAATGTCATTGTAAATACATTTTTGAAGGAGATTTCAAGGGTTATGATTATTTTCCTTACCTCTACTCTAAACAGGTGGCAAACGTAGCCTAGCTCTTGAAAAGGTTTCCATGCGTCGCCTGCGCGTCGTGGGGGGGTGGGGGGGAGGAGGGGGGGTTGGTGTGGGGGCAGGACCGGCCCCTGGCCGCGTTCCCTTTCCCCCCCCCCCACCACCCCGGCCGCAGAGCCGGGCGGAGTTTTAAAGACTCGGGCTGCCCGCGGCGCGTTCCGCGAGGGTGCGGGGCCGGGGGGCGGTCGGCCGGCCGGTGGGAAAGGGCGCGGGGTGTGAGAGGAGACGCGGTGGCGCGCCTCCCCCCCGGCCTCTCGAGCCCGCCGGACGGCGTCCGCCCCCTGGTCTAACCGGCGTGAGGCGCCCCGCATCCCGTCTCCGGGCGCGCCCCCTTCCTAGGGGTTCGTCTCCCGCCGCCGCCTCAGATCTCGCGCCGCGCGGCGCGAAGGGGGAGGTCGGGCGGCCGAACCGGCGGGGTGCACCGCTTCCTTCCCTCCGGCACAGCTGGGGGTAGACCTGGCGGGCCGAGCTTCCCGGCGGCCTTTTCTGCCCAGAGCCAGGGAGTTGACCTGGCCGACTTTTTCTTTTCTTTCTTTCCCTTTCCCTCCCCTTTCAATTTCCTTTCTCCTTTCCTGTTTCCTTTCTTCTTTCCTTATCTATCTGTCTGTCTGTCTATCTATCTACCATCTAATATTCTCTTCCAGAGCCCCCGCCCCCCTACTTGTGGAGTCTGCCGCGAGAGCTGCCTGCCTCCAGGGGTGCAGCATATATATTTTTTTCTAGCTAACATTTCATTATTTCTTTAACTTTTTTTGCGGCAACAGTTATTTATTTATTTCGAAAAAAATATGTATTTATTTTTTCATCATTATATTTCTTATTTATTTGCCATTTGCTCTTTTTAATTATTTTTTATCTTCACAAAATTTCGAAAAAAAATCTTTAAAAATTTTTAGTTAATATTTTTCACTTTTCATCATTATTTCAGTAAAAGAAAATTATTTTTGTATTTTTTATTTCTGCTCTTATATCAAAGTATTTAACTTTTTAAATCATTCTCTTTCTTAATTATTTACTTTTAATCCGTTTTTAATTGTATTTGTTTTTAAATTTTTATTTTTAAATTATCATTTATTCATTTCCAAATATATAACTATTCAATTCTTTAATCAATTTTAATTATTTAATTGTAGCTCTTTTAAATTATTTTTTCATTACTTAGTTAACAATTTATTTTTTCTCATTGTTCAATTTTTAATTATTTACTTTTCCATTTCTAATTACTTCTTTATTTTTATGTATTAATTTCACGAAATAATATATTATAAATTATTTTTATTTCGTGACTGTTTTTAAATTATATTTTTTTACTATTTTTCTTTTTTTGCAGTAATTTTATTCCTTTTTAATTATTTATATATTTTTCACAATTTAAATTTCTTTCCATTTTCAAATCTATTTTCACAAATACCTTTGTAAAAGAAAACTTATGAATTCTCAAATTTAGTTTTTTCATTTTTAAAATTTATTTCCCAAAAAAATTTTTTTTCATTTTTTATTTGTTTTTGTTTCAAAAAATATTTAATTTTTTTAAATTATTTTTTATTTCTATTTCACCTGTTGAAATTCTTTTTCATATGTCTCTCAAAAGTAAAATTTTTTATTACAAAAATATAACATCGTTCGATTATTTTCTTTTTCCTATCGATATATATTTTAACTATTTATGTCACTGCGATCGCGCCCCCTGCCCCCCATCCTTCTCCCCGCCCACCGCTGCAGCGCCTTCCACGAGGGCGGGCTGGCTGGCGGGCCGCGGGCAGACGGGTAGACCTGTCGGCCCGCTCGCTTCCCCCTCCCAGTCCCCTCGGCCCCGTGTTTTTTTTTTTTCATTTATTTATCCGTGATTGTTTTTATTTTTACTTCTTAATTATTTTCGTCCGGCCGAAGATTCCTTCTTCAGCAGGGTAGACGTGATGAGGCAGCCAGGCTGGGATCGGTGTCTCTCTCCCTCTGCCTCCCTCTCTCCCACCCTTAACACCCCCACCCCCTCCTCCAACCTTACCTCCCACAGATCCACCCCGCCCGACGTCTGTGTCATGTTTTTACCGAACTTTTTATTACTTTTATTTTAAGTGCTTTTGTTTTTTTTTGGGGGGAAGGGGTTGGTGGTGGTGGTGAAAGGCGGTTTGTTTGGTTTTTTTTAATTAAAATGAATAATTATTGAATTAATTATTGAATAATGAATACTTTCTTTGTTTTTTTGTCTTAAGACAAAAATACTTTTTCATCTTTTTAATTTGTTTTCTTCGTATTTATATATATATATATATTTCAATTTCTGGCCGATTTTTTTTTTTCATTGGGGGGGGAGTGGTTGGTCAGGAGGGCTGCCTCTTTATTTTTATATAACTTATATACGTATTTAGGTATGTACGTACGTATGTTTGTATTGTGCACCTAAATCCCATTTCTTTTTTTTTTTCTCCCAGTCACAACGCTCCAGCCAGACTCGGCAGCCAGCTTTTTCTGAACCTCCACCCCAGATCCCTCGGCCAATTGCTTTTGATTTTTTCCTCCCCAATATTCTTCCTCCATCCCTCCCTTTGTTCCTTCACTGAGATCTGTTGTCTTGTCAGCTGCCTGTCCGTCCTTCCTTCTGTCCGTCCTTTTTTCTGCTTACCGGGACTTCGCTCGCTTGAGCGAGCTGTGGGGTTTTTCCACCTTGCTCCCCGTCCCCCTCACCGTGGACCCGCCCTGGCCTGCTGTCCTTCCTTTGGGCTGCCCTTCCTTTGGTTGTTTTGGGGCTTTTTTTTTTTTATTCTTTTTTGTAAGGCAGTGGGGTAGGGCAGAGGGGCAAGGCAGATAACACCATCAGCCCCATGGCTGCCCCATGGGGTTTGTCAGTACCCCACTGTTTCCCCCATAGATTCAGTGCAGGGTCCCACATCAGCCCCGTATCACCTGTGCCCCATACTTGAACCAGAGCTGCCCCAGATCGCTCCCCACATCCACCCCACAGATGCTTCACGCATCCCTATAGAGTTCTCCCACCCAAAAAAAACCTGTCCCCATTAAAAGCCCATAGTGCCCCATCAAAACCCACAGAGACCCCTTAGTACTCCACTGAGCCCCATAGAGGCTCCACAGAGACACACTGGGACCCATAGAGCCTTACAGCGGCCCCTTAGTGCACCACAGGGACCCATAGACCCTGCTCAGCTGCCTGGGCACGCTGCTGGCTCCTGCTCGGACAGCTGTCAGGGGGCACACCAAGGTCCCACCCCATCAGGCGCTTTTCCGCCTGCTTTTCCTGCCTGTGTGGTAGCCTGGGGTGGCTGTGACCGACCACGAGCGCCCGCCGCTTGGCCCCCCCTTTCAAGCATGTACGGCTTTGACTCAGCCCATCCACCTGCTCTGCCCAGGTCCCTCCGTAGCACCCTTCAGCTCAAGGGGGGTTGTGTGAGGTGGGTCTGTCATGGCACAGCGGCAGCAGATTTACTGGCGGAAGGGCATTCACCAGGCCCCTCTCTGTGTGGCTTAGGTCTCAAGTCCTGGAAGTTCAACTGCCTTGAGAGTCACCCAGGCACCTGGTGAAAAGGAAACATAGAGCAAGAAGAGAGATGAAGAAAGAAACAAACCGGCGCAGGAGGGACACCAAGACTTTACGGGCGGTCTCCCACCGGACGAGGCCGCTGAGATTCTCATCCTCCTCACCTGTGCCCCACAGACGTCCCACAGCCACCCTGTAGCTGGACCAGATCCTTCCCAACATCTGCCCCACAGATGCCCCACACATCCCTATAGAGTTCCCCCCCCCTAAATAAATACCGATTCCACAGATACCTCCTTAAGACCCCATAGTGCCCCATCCAAATCCATAGAGCCCCATAAGGACACACTGGGACCCAGGGTCCCCCAGACACCCTATAGAGCCTTACAGAAAACCCTTAGTGCCCCATGGAGAGCAAAAGGGACCCCATAGTGCCCCATAGCGAGCCACAGGGACCCTAGAATTAACACTGTTCCCAAGAGAGCACCATAGGGACCGCATAAAGAGAACATTCTGCCGCATAGTGCTCCACACAGACTTGGTAGAGCCTTAGAGACCCCTTAGTGCCCCACAGAGATCCACAGGAACCCCATTGTGCCCACACAGCCACCCGCAGTTTCCCATAGAGACCCATAAGGATCCTTTTGGGGGCGGGAGAGGGGCTGCACGTCTGCACGCCAGTAGCGCCTCGCTTACCCGATTTTCCGTTTTTTTCCCGCTTGGGGCACTGACACATCTCCCCGGCCGCCCGGTTCTTCCGGGAGGTCGAGGTCCCACCCCGTCAGGCGCTTTTCCGCCCGCTCCTCCGCGAGCCCGTGTGGTGGCCCGGAGAGGCCGTGACCGACCCCGAACTCCCGCCGCTTGGCCCCTTTCAAGCGCGTACGGCTTACCTCGGCCCGTCCGCCCGCTCTGCCCGGGTCCCTCCGCAGCACCCGCCGCGAGCCCGGTGCGGCTTAGGTCTCAAATACCCGACCTAGGACCGCGTCGGGAGTCAAAGGAAACAACGGGAGAGCGATGCCAACACGCACCGGGCGCTCTGCCGCCCGACCGCGCCACGCGACCGCCGACAAGATGGCGGACGGTCGCTTCCGGTTCGGGCTCGGGAATGTCGGGAGGGCTCCGCCCGGCCCCTGCCGGCCCCGCCCAACTCGCGCGCTCCGCAGCGGCGGCCAGAGGGCGCTGCCGGCGGGGGCTCGCGATCTCCGGCCAGGTCTACCCGGCGCACACGCACCCGAAAGCTCCGCATCGGCGTAGGTTCCCGTGTGTGCACAGGGTGGCTCGCCGGGTCGGTCCGGTCCTGCGGCGAACCGCGTGTCCCGAACGTCAGCGGCAAGAGTCCGCTGCCGGCGTTTGGCATTCCCAGGACCAGGTCTGCCCAGCTCGGATGGCTCCATGCCGGTGCCGCTTGGGGACGCCGGACCCGACCCGCGTTCTCGGCCACGGACGATCCGGTCGCACGTCGCGAGAGGAGGCGACAACGGACGGAGGTGTCAGCCGGGGAGCCGTGCGATCTCTGGCCACGTCTACCCGGTTCCGAGGGAGCTGAGCTTGCCAAGTGGAGGAGCCTGGAGGGCGCTCCGGGGTCGTCGTGCAATGTTCGGCCACGTCTACCCTGCTCCGACGGAGCTGAGCGTTCCGAGCAGGGGTCTAGAGAGCGCTCCCGGGGCGGCTTGCGTTTTGCGGCCACGTCTACCTGGTTACGACGGAGCTGGGCGTACTAAGTGGTGTTGCCTAGAGGGCGCTCCGGGGTCGTCGTGCAATGTCCGGCCACGTCTACCTTGCTCCGACGGAGTCGAGCGCACCGAGGAGGCGCCTAGAGGGCGCTGCCGGGGCGGCTTGCGGCCTCCGGCCACGTCTACCCGGTTTCGAGGGAGTTGGACGTGCCAAGCGGAGGCGCCTAGAGAACGCTGCCGGGGCGGCTTGCGGTCTGCGGCAACGTCTACCCGGTTTCGAGGGAGTGCGTAAAAAACGGGAGATGCCTAGAGGGCGCTACGTGGTTGTCGTGCAATGTCCAGCCAGGTCTACCCAGCTCCGACGGAGTCGAGAGCTCCGCGGCGGCTTGGAGATTGCGCGGACGAGTGGCTTGCCGTCTCTGGCCAAGTGTGCCCGGAACCGGGCGAACCTCTCGCGCTTCCCGAACGGCGGCAGAGAGAAATCACAGCGCGTGTGTTTAAAAAACGCCGGCCACGTCTACCCGGCAACAGCCGTTCGGCGCTAACCCGAACGGCGGAGGCGAAAGATCACCGCGCGTTTTGAAAACGCCGGCCACGTCTACCCGGCAACAGCCGTTCCACGCTAACACGAACGGCGGCGGCGAGAGCTCTCTGCCCGTGCTTCTCGGAAACGGCGGCCACGTCTACCCTGCTAAAGCCGTCTCGAACGTTTGCGTCCGGTGCTCGATGCCAGTGCCGTTTGGGAACGCCGGACCCGCGTTCCCGGCTACGGCCGATCCGGTCGCGAGCGGTGGCGGCGGCCGATAGAGGTGTCAGCCGGGGCGCCGCGCGGTCTCCGGCCACGTCTACCCGGTTCCGACGGAGTCGGACGTGCCAAGCGGAGGCGCCTAGAGGGCGCTGCCGTGGCGGCTTGCGGTCTGCGGACACGTCTACCCGGTTTCGACGGAGATGGGCGTTCCAAGCGGTGTTGCCTAGAGGGCGCTCCGGGGTCGTCGTGCAACGTCCGGCCACGTCTACCTCGCTCCGACGGAGTCGAGCGCTCCGAGCGGAGGCGCCTAGAGGGCGCTGCCGGGGTGGCTTGCGGACTCCGGCCACGTCTACCCGGTTTCGAGGGAGTGCGTAAAAAACGGGAGATGCCTAGAGGGCGCTACGTGGTTGTCGTGCAATGTCCAGCCAGGTCTACCCAGCTCCGACGGAGTCGAGCGCTCCGCGGCGGCTTGGAGATGGCGCGGACGAGTGGCTTGCCGTCTCCGGCCAAGTGTGCCCGGAACCGGGCGAACCTCTCGCGCTTCCCGAACGGCGGCAGCGAGAAATCACAGCGCGTGTGTTTAAAAAACGCCGGCCACGTCTACCCGGCAACAGCCGTTCGGCGCTAACCCGAAAGGCGGCGGCGAAAAATCACCGCGCGTTTTAAAAACGCCGGCCAAGTCTACCCGGCAACAGCCGTTCCGCGCTAACCCGAACGGCGGCGGCGAGAGCTCTCTGCCCGTGCTTCTCGGAAACGGCGGCCACGTCTACCCTGCTAAAGCCGTCTCGAACGTTTGCGTCCGGTGCTCGATGCCGGTGCCGCTTGGGAACGCCGGACCCGCGTTCCCGGCTACGGCCGTTGCTGTCGCTCGTCGCGAGCGGCGGCGCCGGCGGACGGAGGTGTCAGCCGGGGCGCCGCGCGGTCTCCGGCCACGTCTACCCGGTTCCGACGGAGCTGAGCGTTCCGAGGGGTCTAGAGGGCGCTGCCGTGGCGGCTTGCGTTTTGCGGCCACGTCTACCCGGTTCCGACGGAGTCGGACGTGCCAAGCGGAGGCGCCTAGAGGGCGCAGCCGTGGCGGCATGCGGTCTGCGGCCACGTCTACCCGGTTTCGACGGAGATGGGCGTTCCAAGCGGTGTTGCCTAGAGGGCGCTCCGGGGTCGTCGTGCAACGTCCGGCCACGTCTACCTCGCTCCGACGGAGTCGAGCGCTCGGAGCGGTGGCGCCTAGAGGGCGCTGCCGGGGCGGCTTGCGGCCTCCGACCACGTCTACCCGGTTTCGAGGGAGTGCGTAAAAAACGGGAGATGCCTAGAGGGCGCTACGTGGTTGTCGTGCAGTGTCCAGACAGGTCTACCCAGCTCCGACGGTGTCGAGAGCTCCGCGGCGGCTTGGAGATGGCGCGGACGAGTGGCTTGCCGTCTCCGGTCAAGTTGTGCTAGGAACCGGGAGAACCTCTCGCGCTTCCCGAACGGTGGCGGCGAGAAATCACAGCGCGTGTGTTTAAAAAACGCCGGCCACGTCTACCCGGCTACAGCCGTTCCGCGCGAACCCGAACGGCGGCGGCGAAAGATCACCGCGCGTTTTAAAAAACGCCGGCCACGTCTACCCGGCAACAGCCGTTCCGCGCTAACCCGAACGGCGGCGTCGAGAGCTCGCTGCCCGTGCTTCTCGGAAACGGCGGCCACGTCTACCCTGCTAAAGCCGTCTCGAACGTTTGCGTCCTGTGCTCGATGCCGGTGCCGCTTGGGAACGCCGGACCCGCGTTCCCGGCTACGGCCGTTGCGGTCGCTCGTCGCGAGCGGTGGCGCCGGCCGATGGAGGTGTCAGCCGGGGCACCGTGCGATCTCCGGCCACGTCTACCCGGTTCCGACGGAGTCGGACGTGCCAAGCGGAGGCGCCTAGAGGGCGCAGCCGTGGCGGCTTCCGGTCTGCGGCCACGTCTACCCGGTTTCGACGGAGATGGGCGTTACAAGCGGTTTTTCCTAGAGGGCGCTCCGGGGTCGTCGTGCAACGTCCGGCCACGTCTACCTCGCTCCGACGGAGTCGAGCGCTCCGAGCGGTGGCGCCTAGAGGGCGCTGCCGGGGCGGCTTGCGGCGTCCGGCCACGTCTACCCGGTTTCGAGGGAGTGCGTAAAAAACGGGAGATGCCTAGAGGGCGCTACGTGGTTGTCGTGCAGTGTCCAGACAGGTCTACCCAGCTCCGACGGTGTCGAGAGCTCCGCGGCGGCTTGGAGATGGCGCGGACGAGTGGCTTGCCGTCTCCGGTCAAGTTGTGCTAGGAACCGGGAGAACCTCTCGCGCTTCCCGAACGGTGGCGGCGAGAAATCACAGCGCGTGTTTAAAAAACGCCGGCCACGTCTACCCGGCTACAGCCGTTCCGCGCTAAACCGAACGGCAGCGGCGAAAGATCACCGCGCGTTTTAAAAAACGCCGGCCACGTCTACCCGGCAACAGCCATTCCGCGCTAACCCGAACGGCGGCGGCGAGAGCTCTCTGCCCGTGCTTCTCGGAAACGGCGGCCACGTCTACCCTGCTAAAGCCGTCTCGAACGTTTGCGTCCTGTGCTCGATGCCGGTGCCGCTTGGGAACGCCGGACCCGCGTTCCCGGCTACGGCCGTTGCGGTCGCTCGTCGCGAGCGGCGGCGCCGGCGGACGGAGGTGTCAGCCGGGGCGCCGCGCGGTCTCCGGCCACGTCTACCCGGTTCCGACGGAGCTGAGCGTTCCGAGGGGTCTAGAGGGCGCTGCCGTGGCGGCTTGCGTTTTGCGGCCACGTCTACCCGGTTTCGACGGAGATGGC